>NW_015373891.1:353533-880454 GCF_001272555.1 Dufourea novaeangliae | reverse complement strand
CACTCTTTCTTCGGCCTCCTGACTGAGCATGATCCCTTAATCGATCGTAAACTCGAAGTCGTACAGGATTTATATCCCGATTAGACGATGATCATTCGCAAAACTGTGTTCCATAACGTGTCCATGGACGGAAGCGAATGGTTTGAAGGTCGTGGCGCCATCCCGCGATCGTCATCCGACCGACAAAATGGTCGCGGAGTGGTTCTATCGGGCGATAAGCGTCTCAGCTATCGCGGAAGGACATTAGACCGTGACAAATGGTTTCGCCGACCAGAGGTTGTGTCCCTCTAGAAATTTTTACTCCTTATCTGGCCTACAAACGGCGAGCACCGTTGTAACGACGGAGAATTTTTCACCTTTACCCACCTCTCCCCTCTTGTGCTCCCTCTTAGCACGCGATTAATTAGCCGAAGCGATTCCGCCACGGTAACCATTGATACGCGCAGCAATTTCTCGATTAGAAAAGTTGTTATCTAAACTCTTCCTTGCAGTAGATTACACCTGTTCACTGAATTTGTTATTTGAAAATCCCAAGAACGGTATTTCTTTTCCAGCACACTTTGGGATCGGTGAATGAATTTCAAAGAATTTTGAACTGAACTGAACATAACTCTTTATTTTCCGACGGTACTTTAAAGTAACCCATATATTACAATAAAACGATGCCATGAAGTAACATGCTTAGGACTTGACTAGGACATATATGTACTTATTACGCCTTCAAAATCCTTCAAGGTGCCATAAAATGGTGCCAACACTCAAAGACATCACATTTAGCCATTTGAATAAAAGACTACAAAAAACAAAACAACCATAATTGAACAGTTTTCAAGAATCCAGAATAAAAATGCGGTAAAAATATAACGATAATATAATTCAAGTCTTAAAAGGTTAACCTTCTTTCACGGGGAAAATGAGTTTGCGATCAGTTAATGAATTTCGAAGAAGCTTGAAGTAAATTGAATTTAATCTTCTTTCACGGGGGAAATCAGGTCGAATCGGGCTGGCGCGAGCGAGGGAAAAAAAACCGTGGATTCCCATTATCACGGAAACAGATCTCGGGCGTTTGTTAAGCTTATCCCCTATTCAGTCAAGGGTTGAGTTTTCCCCCGGGGGATATGGATGTGCGGGAACAGTTTACGTGCGGATCGTGTAGAGCCAATTTCTCATACGTACCTACACGCCGCAGCGCGGTCAGATTTTATCCGGGGTTCGATTTGCATGCACGGAATTTCTTGGCCGACCGATGATCGATTTACTGAACGTAGAATCGCGTTTAAACCTCGACGAACGATCCTTCAAACGTTCAGTCGTACGTAGACTCTTCGATAAAGAAGACCTTTTAAATATTCGAAGCTACGTTCACTTGTCAAACGCAGAGATCGAATAATTTTTAATGGAAATTGAGGAGGTTTTGGTTTCAACACGTAAGTTTTCGGTTACGTTATACTCTTTATTTATCCATATTGTGTAATTATGAAAATTGTTACTCGCACTTGATCATTTTAATATGGACATTGGGGATTCACTGGAACTAGGGAAATAATTCAGGCTGACTCGAAATTATTTATTTCTGCTGTTCAGTTATAGTTTGCAACCGGATCTCCGATAGACACAAAGTTAGTACCTTACAACACCTCGAGAAATAAATAACTGGGTAGCATTTTTTTATCATTAATGTCCGTGTAAATACGACTACAGAAAATAGAAGAAAATGTAATGTATCTGCATTGTAAAAGGCACAAATATGTAAGATGTAACTTGTGTCAGTACAAACTTTTCAAACAATTGAATTTTTTTCATAAATTATTGAGACATAGTAGATAAATGGGAGAATATACCAAAATGGTTACTTGTTGAGTTTTAAATGAACTGTTGAAATACAGTTTGTTGTCCCTTCATTGGAGTAGAGTGATCCTCGAGGTTGTTTTTTAATCGTCCGCATAGTTAGTGATAATCCCCGCGAAACCCGAACGATAGAAAAATTATCTCCGTGTCGTATCTACCATTGATAAGAATCTTCAGATAAATAGATACAAATTACAAATGTAATTAACTTGTATCTCACAGTTAACATTAATTGTTAAGGATTAAGGTAGCTTCCGCGTTTGGTGTCATATCCAGCTGAGGCTCCATATGGTGTTTTACACTCTTTATCAATTTTGCCAATTTAATTTGAACGATTAATACTTTAAGACTACTTCAAAATGCTTGAATGTAACAAAAATTACAAACAAGTGGAAAAAAACAAAAACTCTTTCCTTAAAAGAAATTGTTATAACCTTTCTTTTTCAATAATTTTGAAAGTAGAAGCTTTTAAGAATGTTCTGTTAAATTTCCAACATAATTCATAATTATTAAAAATTTGAGGGAGCGACTTCAATTAAAATTAAGCTCGTGAACTTCACTGACCAAATTCTCAGTCTGCATACAAGCATTAACTACGAAGTACCCTATCGATTGTTTCACAAGATTATTCGACCGTCGAATCTCGTCCCAGTTGATATCGATCCCTGGAAAACATCGGAAAAATAATTTTACTCGCGACATCGCGTTAACTTCTTTCGTCGAGCGTTATAAAACGGGGTTCCCACGATGCTGGGGGCACGCACGGTCTAGAAAGTCCAATATAACAAGAGATTATTAAGATATAGTCATGTTGCTCGTCGCTTTCTTCTTCCTGGACGGTCAAGCTGTATGTATGTCGTGCACGAATGCGAAACGCGAGACCGAGCGCGCTGGACGTACAATTATTCATCATTGGTACCTTCGATTCAGACTCCCCCCCCCCCGCCCCTTCTCCAATGGTCACGAATAAAACATCCAAGATAAAACTCGCCACGGTTTTTCCTGCCCGTTTCCTCCTGGAAAATGCCCGCGACGTGAACGTTTCGCCCCATTAGCGATCGATGTCCGCGACATGCGAACCGACATCTTGGTCTCGGTTGTATATCCCATCGGTGAATCGGATCGGAGACGGATTTCACGCGTTGGTATTCCCGCGAGTTCGAGGACGCTGGACGTCTCAAGGTGGACATTAAAGTGGCGCTTAAAATACAACTTTTATGATATTGCTTGGGCACCGGTACCATTTTCTTCTCTGTACCGAGAAACGGACCTGCTTTGGTTACATCACATAATATTTCGGAGGTTGCTACTCGTTTCTCAATATTCCGAACGATGAAAAAGTTCGACTCACCGTAAAAAATCACACTAATTATTAATTAAACGCTTGCATAAATCTAGATTCGGAGATTTCTTTTCAAATTATTATATTATAAGGTATATTATAATATGATTCGTCCGCGTAACGCACCAAACATATTGTTCCGTGTTACCCGATAGGTAGCACGTATTGTATAATGTTAAAGCGAGAGACTTCAGGTTAGCGACGTCGTTTTGGTACCAACGCCAAAACAGAGACAGAGTAAAGTCGTGATACGACTGTAGAATGGAAAAGACGTGTTAAGATAAGTATTCCTCCTCTCGAAATAAATAATTCTTCCTTTTTATTATTGCCCTTATTTATTCGGAAGTCATACCGCGTCCACGCGACACTATATATATGACACGTGAAAAAAAAAATGTTGTATATGTCTGCCCTAGTGAATACACACGTCCGTTACCGTGGCCAGTCATGGATCTCGTCTTTAGCTTCCCTCGAACCGGTATTACGCGGGCGAGCACGTCCGAATAATTTTCAGCCGGAGCCAGACGCGGCGAAACGTCGCGGTACAGTTCGATAATGGCGGCGAGATGGTTATCGGTGGTTACGGGGTGGGTATATCGGTGTTTAACGTTTCGGGAAATTCCGCGTGGCACGAAGCCGAATGCTCCCGATGCAAGGGGATACACACACGCTTGCACCGACTTGGTCGGCAGTCCGTCAGCCAGCCCAGTCAGCCGAGGCAGGTAGAGGTAGGTAGGACGGTTCGATTTAAAAAGTAAATGACTGACGGGACTGAGGTCGCCATACCAGGCAATTCCAGTAGCGGGCAATTGCGTGCAAGAAATTACTTGCCAATGCTGACTGGCACGCAAGCTCGAAGGGAACGCGAACGCCGAAGGCTGATGGGGCGAGCTCGCCGGCTCATGCGGCGACGGCGGCGGCGAAGAGGAGGAGGAGAGACGCGAACCGAAGAACGGCTTCGTCGGTGCCTTCTCTTCTCCTTTCAAGCATCGACGATCCCGTCATCGTGCATGCGAGCATCCGTGCCGCGGAATCATCCGAACGATTCATCTCCGAACGCGCGATCGTACTCGTTCCCTTTGGAAACGGTTTCGCCCCGATCGGACCCTGTGCAATTCGCGGGAATCGAACAAAATGGCACCCGGTTCCATGGAATCCGAGCGGATCTCTGTTTTCGCTTGGATTCTAGTACAGACGTTTCGAGATGTGTAATTAGATGGGACAACGTGAGTGAAATGTTTCGAAAAACGGACTGCTTGATACAGAGAATCCTCGATGAGTGCTCGATGGCTTCTCGGCACTGAATATTAAATATATCATAAACTGATGGCCTTATACGGCTGAAAGAAATATTGGTTTCAGAATTTTTTATTTCTTTCCAGAAATACAATTGGTTTGGGATTGCAAATATCATTGGTTTTGGAATTATCATTGTGCTAAAACTTATTAATATGTCTGCGTTGCAACTGGGGAACTCTCCTTATTATTACCAGGTACATATCCTCCCTATATTAGTGTTCATTACGATTGTGTATAGCATTTATTAAAAGATTTAAATATCTTTATCGTTAAAGGTATTGTAGAATAATATGTGTATCGATAATTATTACATTACCCCCAATTTCCAGTAATATATTGATATACAACACAATTCATTTTTATACTACAGTTACCTTCTGTTTTACTGCATCTCAACGGATGCAATTAAATTTATGAGTGGTAGTGTATATCTACTGATTCCGTAGCTTTTATTGTATCGTAAACGTGTAATGAGTTACTGTTCCATCAATTATGGTCCCGTACTTTTGGCCAATAGTGTACTCTGTTTTCGAACACACAGTTCGGATCTACACCTTGCACAAGTTGAATTTTTATTTTCTATGAGAGATAGTGAAAGAAGTAGTACTTGGTCGCAGGTTATATTGAAAGAGTGAAAAAATCTGTAGTGATTTCATTGGACTATTTTACTTGTACATCATTACTTTTAGTAATCCTATTGAATTTCTTTTACGACATAAAGAGTACTTGAACTTTCCTCATAATATTTAGTTACAAATAATGCATATGTAAATATTACAGACGTATATATCAAGAAATATGAAACGACCCAATATTCTAATATGACAAAAAGGTTAAGTAACTTCTTCTCTTTATATTTCATTTGAGTAAATATCCATACTACTTAATTTTCGTTCCTGTAACATTGATAGGGACCTCTAGTAATTTTTGATCAAAGTACATTCTCCTTTCTTCTAAAATATTTCTAAAAAAGAAGATTGTTACTAATCTACATAATTCCCCTTCCCTGTCATTACTTTAACCCTCGAAGGATCTTATTCGGGATATAAAGTCTATAAGGCTGCTTAACATTCAAATACTTTTCACTGTTTAATTTCAGGTATACAATTTCTCAATAAATGTCGCAAAGTAAAGACATACATTATACCAATAATTAACTTAAATTAATGAAACTCCAGAAAAGAGAAGAATAAAAAAATAGTTAAGCAAAGATGAAGATTCCCCGATGAATCCCGTCATCGCCATTGTTCTACGGTAGCTCACTGTTCACGGACCGTCTATCTGCTTCACCAAACTGCACTTCGAAGCACCCTGACTCTTAAAATCTCCAAGACTCTCAACCAAGCCGAAGGGTCTCCGAATCCGCGAACCAGTTCGATTTCCATGGAAGATCCCGATCTTCCATTCTTCCAGCTCGTTCTTTCGAAACGAAGAGTTTCATTGACTCTCGCGGTGTGAACGTCACGGAACGGTCCATATATCTCGCGCATAGATGGGAACATTCGCTCGAAAACAGATGGGCGAATGTGGGTAAGGAGGAGGGTGGGGGGCGAGCAGATGAGCACAGATAGAAGTCAGATCGAGGCCGGATAAGAGGAAGATCAAGACGACGAGCTCCCGGAGCAAGAACGCGTCGTGTCGTATTTTCTGCATCTGATGGCGGCTACGCCTCTTGTCGGCATTATACGGAACGCGCACACCGATTATCAAAACTGTCGCTTCCTTCGTTACCTTTTCACGGGCATCTGCGTCCTCTCACTCTTCCCCCCACCCTTCTTCCGCTCCGGTCCGATGGACCCGTCCGTCGCGTTCCCGCCGCGGTAGGACACGTGAAATATGATTCGTTTTTCTGGCCTGGACCGCCGCTCTCTATGACGCCCCACCCGTGGCCTGCCGGTTTCCCCGGTGAATTCGATCGTATTTAAATGTCATTCCGTTCATTTCAACCCGGGGCCCCGAGACGGTCTTTAACAGTCCGCCAAACGGGGGCCCCCGGGGGCAATCACGGGGACTCGATTAACACGAATTCTCGTCGATGGGACGATGAAGATATAAACGACGGGGACACGGTCCGAGGTAAACTCGATTCGAATCGCCACGCCATCCATCGACGGGCTGACCGAGAAAAATAAGAGGACGAAAACGAAACCGGGGAACGTTCCAGAACGGTGTGCAAATTAAGATGGCGTGTTCGGAGATACGGGACCCGATGCTGTAAGTGTTCCCGTGTGTGTCGTTAGCAGCGACCGGACGGTTGATGATAGTTTCGGAAACCGTCGCGAATAGGAAAGAGGACGTTATTCCGTCGACGTAGGTGCAAGAGCGCTCTGCGTTTATGTCCAATTTATACAGAGTGATTTGTAAATACGTGTCAATAGTTTAGGGGGTGAATCTACACACTAATTTAACACTAGAATCTACCGACGATAAACGTATATCTGTTTCTATCGGATTGATAAACATGACAAATTTCTGAGAATACTTAAATTTATAAATTAACTAATTTCTTCATTTTTATATTGCAATGAAAATTGTGAAGAATCTGAGATAGGTGTTGTAACATTTTAATCATCGATATAAGAATATACTAACCAGTCGTTTTGACTGCTTTGGTAGTTCGAGTCTAAGTAAAAAACCTGCCTTTATATTAAGTAGTATTGTGTATAAGTAGTATTTAAAGCAATTCTTATTAAATTTATACAAATACCATTGTAAATTGTATATTTTTTTACGATTTTTCAATAAAAAAACAGTCAAACCATACATATGCGTTATTCATTAATCCCGCACTATCTCCAATCCTATTCATAGTTTCAATTAACCAAAAAAGTAATAAGAAATAATAAATAATAATAAAATAATTAATTATAAAACTTTTAAGCAGCGCCATCTGATGGCGTCTTTTCGAACCATCGAAGAAGTTCTAGAATTAGTTCTAATTTTCGCCACCAAAGTGGTGGGGGCGCCACTGAATGTCCCATAAATTCCCAATTTTTCCCGCGCTTTTTGCAAAATCCAAGATGGCGGAAAAACATGCACATTTGTGGCGCCCTCGCCAGTTGATGGCGGAAATTGGAACTAATTTTAAAACTTTTTAATAGCGAGTTTGGCGGGCGCAGAGTTGCCCATCACTGGCCGCTATACTAACAGGATACCTGGTATTTTCGAGCGAGTACGGAACTCAATGCTACGGAATGTATTAGCGTGTGTTGAGGCACTTCGACCATTCTCTTTAACACTTTGACTGCCCACGTCACCTAAATATTGGTGATAGATACATTCCAAACAGGATTATTCAAATGATATTACAAAATTTTTGCGCAAAACTAAAATCACTGTGTAATTCGAAACAAGACCAACAGTCTTTATTAAATGAACACATTTATTTTCAAGGATTTATGACTTAAAAAACGAAATAAAGTGTGTCTGGCTTCGTACGGCTGTTTTCACTGTGACAGTCCACATCTTAATTATCCATAAATCGAAAACTAATATAGGACATATGTTCATATGGCCTTTTTTCTAGTTATATCAGTTTGTAGATTTACACCCAGAAATGTTGACACGCATTCATGAATCACCCTGTATACAGTTGATCGTTAAAGTAGCGCATCCGTGTAAGCCTCGGAAGGCGAGGCTGGTGCTCTATTCGTTCCACTATTGCCATCGAATACAGCACCTTGTCTCCAGAGGCGATCACGAGAGTACTCGCGTTCTGTTCACCGGATTGGCCCGCATATAATTTGTCGCAAGGGTAAGGAAATTTATCTCGTCGAGCGACGTGTGTACCGGCTAATTTTACGAGGCCTTCGTAATAATGTCGTGTCCCGAAGGCCGGTCTCGGTCAGTCGACTAATTTTACGAGGCTGTCCCTTTAAACGCGTTCTCTCCGCTTCGTCGTGATCATAGCTGAGCGGTTCGCGTGCCTTTTTACTTCGTCGACGTATTCAGGAAACGATCTGGATGAACTCGCTCGCTTTCGTGACCTAACAATATCTTCGTTGAAGCGTGGTCCACGGGTCCGTTTCGATTAATACAATAAAGGCTCCATGAGCAGAGTTACCAGGGGTAGCTACTTTTAACTACTATACAGGGTGAACGACGAATCGTGATCAGTAGAGATTACTCCGTTATTAGCAGTCCGATCGAAAATGTTTTTATCAGGTATAGCATGGTTTCAATAAAGCTTTAACGTGATTATAGCATATTTTTGGTGAACTCTTTTTTTTTCGTGATTTTTCAAGGTCACCTTCGATTTTTTGCAAATACACCTATTATTTTTTTTACGCCTGTCTGTTAGAGGATTTCAATACGAATTCGGTGAGTATCATAACGTAACATGTTCTTCTTTTTTAATTGAATTGTTGAAAGAAAAGTACTCGGGTCGCTTTGGAGTATTCATGGCAAGACAGCAAGGTTTTCAACCTCTCATAAATTTGTTTTTTATTCGAAGCCGAGCCTCTGTTTAGCTTCTGTTTACTTTGTTTTGATCGATTTCAAAGGGGGATTCCACCCCAGTGGTGTGAATAACGCTGTTCCTCCTGTCGCAATCATCGAGGAATCTCTGTATTATGTATATGTATATCTGTATTAAGTTGTTATTTGTATATTTATTAATAAAACCAATAAGCGGCGCAAGGTGTACAAGATGTACAATACCCCTAGATCTTTGCAAAAATTCGCTAAGTTCATGGTTAAAAGTAGCTATCCATGGCAACTCTGTCCATGAGAGTTGGATAAAAAGTTCCTCCTGCTAGGTAAAGCTATTAAGCGCATACATTATTTTCCCACCCCTCCCTTTGTTCTTATCGAAGTTCTAGCTTCGGACAAAAAATAGATTTGTAAGGTGTTCAATCGATTCCCGTTGCACCGTGAAAGTTTTGAGGCGGTTCCGCTTTTCAAACTCTCATGGACCCTTTACTGTAATATTACTTATCAATAGCTCCATCCACCATTGCGCCCAACCTGCTCCGTTGTGGCAGGAGAAAAGAAACGCCCGCAAAAATTCAGGTCCTGTTCACATTGAAAATAATTGTGGGTTGTTTTTGGAAACCACGCGGTTTACATGATTACGCAACGTGTGCCCTTTTGTGCGCCGAGAACGAACCGCAACAACATCGTCAATGGTAACATCTGCTCCCAACAATTACATGTCCCTGTAAACGCCGCCCGGTTCTTACTCACTCTCTCTCCTTCTCTGTACTTAAACGCTCGCGAAATTCACAGCCCCGGCCAGGCCGGGTAGCCCGAAGAATTATGCCGTTGCACCGACACCGACTGATTTTACGATGCGCCGTTGAGTTCGTATCTAGCACGTCGCCGCCTTATTTTACGACGCTGCCCCTCTTAACGCCTCCTTAGCCCTCTTCGAGATCACAAACACCAGCGCGCGCGCCCGTGGCTCGCACCGTTTCGTGCTGAATTTCCAGCCCCGTTTCGCCGTCGTCGATGATTTTCCTTTGCTTGTGTCTCACCTGTGGCCTACCTAAGGCCCCCGTGTGATCAAGAGAAACGAACGTTCGTCGGAACGTTATTGCGCGCGCCCTGCGACCAGCTGCCGTGTGCGTTCCACGACACAGTTTCATACCGAACGCGAAAACCGTCCCCTCTGAATGGACGAGGACGTTCTACACGGTGAGTGACCGATTTGTGGACACGTACGATCTATGCTCGGTTGCTATTTCGGTCGGTGGTTGCGGTGTATTGAATCGTTGCGTCGGGTTCTTCGTTGTCAGAAGTCTGGTTTTGGATTGGAACGTACAGTAAATCCTTGATGAGTGTTTTAAGGATCCACTGAATATTAAATACGGATCCACTAAATATAAATAAGCTAAACCTCATTAAAAAATCAGTGTTACACTTTGGGATCTTGCTTTGTTAATGCCGAGCAATCTTCGAACACTCATCGAGGATTTACTGTATGTACTACCAACGATTCAACAAAGATTCGGTAAAACTTACAATGCTCCAAATAAAAATTCAGCAACATACACACTTATTTAGCTCGGGCAACCGAAAATTTGGAAACGTATACTTTCATCAAAGTGGAAGTAGACAAACGAAAACTTTATTTATCAATTGATAGACCCTCTTGGAAAATGTTCTCGTTCAGTAACAGTGTTCTCAACATCTTCCTGAAAGTATGAACTCTTATCGAATTTTCCCTAGTTTTGACTGATGGCATCAAAGGACATACGCGTGAAATATGAAATCACAATTATTTATGGACAATACCCCATAGAACTCCAGAACAAGATTATGCGAATTCTTTTCGGAAGATAAACGAAATTCATTTTCACCCATTTCAGCTGCTAAATTTTCATTCTGGGCCGAGACTGTTCGATCGAAGCTGTTCGAAGCACAGCCATCGCGGCGATGCAGTCGCGTCTGGAAGAGTATATACCGTACCGAGGGCGTTGCACACATACTGGGGCCCCGCGCACGAAGAGGCGAACGGAAGCGGGGCCCGACCGTCTCGACGCGCACGGTAGTGCAACGCGATAAAAAAGCCCGTACGGCCGTGCGTGCCGCGGTAAATACGTTTCACCCGGAAGAGACCGGTGCGTTCGAACGACATCGGGCCCCGTCTTTCGCGTTACGATTATCTCGCGTGGCCCCGTCGAGATTTCGACATTCAATGTACACACCCTGGTTCCCCCGGTTTCGACGGTCTATTATCGTTATTGCCGCATTAATGTCGCCTCGTTACAGCTCGTTACCGGCGCCGTGAAACGTTCCGCCCGGCATCTCTGGGCCCGTTACTCGGTGGGGGGGGGGGGGCCTTTCGAATAAGTAATTTCTGCTATTAAACGAACCGGGTGAAAACGTGGTGCTCTCTGGTGAGCCACGATCGTGCGTCTGGCATGAGAAGAGAGAAAAGGGTGGGAGGTTGGGGTGGGCTCGAGGACCCGAAGAAAGGGCGGGGGAAGGGAGAGAGGGCACGGGACCGAGGTGCAATGGCCCGGGCCCCAAGAACAATGATCGACTACCCTGCCGAATTTTACGACGTGGCCCTTTTCTTCGCGCCGCACGGGCCCCCTGCGTGCTAACCACCTTGACGGATGAACACACCATGCATAACGAATGTTACGGGTATCCCCGGTGTTGTGGTAAGTATCGTGCAGATTTGGGGCTCCACACCGATCTAGGCACCCATTGTATTTCGGAACCGAGATGACACGCAGGGTAGGAAATCTTGCGGAAAATCGTGAAGACTATGTTTTTCCATCTCGATGGAAAGTTTATCAGAACAAAGGAATCATCCTATCGTGTCCCTGTGTTAATTACACAGAGTTGGTTAATCGGATACGATCAATGGGAATTCTCGAGCGCGTTAAAGGCCCGGAAAGGAATCGGTATGTCGGGCCAATGGGATACATGCCGAAAGGATACAATATCACGGGCAGCGTTAAAAGAGCAGAGGTCTAGTCACCGCCTCGCTACCGTACGCTGTATATATGTATATGTATATCCGTATCGTTGATCTGTAATCGGGCCGGTGGGCCCTCCATCCTCATGCCTCCATCGTTCGTCGGGGAAAAGTAATTAAAGAATTAATTAAACGGAGGCTTACTCAGCTAAGTTCAGCCATCGATCAAGGCTAACCATGGCAGCCTCTTGTTTGCCGCTGACAAAAAACACCGCTACCGAAATCATAGGGAGTCCATTGTGCCCATCCCCCCCCTCCCTCTCACGGTTTCGCTCCCTTCGGCCGGGGGCCCCACCGACGAAACGATGGACCAGGCCATAGCCGATGGACGGACAGGCGGAATAGTAGGCAGAGGAGAGGTTGTTCTCGAATCCGATGCTCCCTGATCCGAGAGAGGCGAGAGAAGAGACAAAGGGGGGACGGAGATGGCCGCCACGGCGGGAAGGAGGATCGAGAGAGTAGGAATGCGGCTCGCGTGCTCCGTTCCTGTCGTTACAAATTAGAGTGAAAATCATGAAGGAGAATCGTGGCAAATAACTTGCGCAGCGGGAGGGTCCCTCCACCCCGGGGCCCAACCGGCGAACAATGCCTTCTTCTCTTCTCTCTCTTTCTCTTTATCTATCCTTGCAGTCTCCCTCTTCGCATCCTTCTCTCGCCTTGTCTTTCTATTCTCTTCTTTTTACCCTACCTTTCTCTTTCGGTTTTTCGCCTTTCTACTCGCTCTCGCCTCCTTCATCTTTCGTCGATTCTCCTTCCACCGACCATCTCACCGTATATATATACACCTCGTGGTCGTCCTTTTCTTCGCGTTGCCCAGTCTTGTCCATGCTCCAACGACTAATAACGATCAACCCGGAGGAACACTCCTCGTCCATGGAGAGCTCTCTCTCTCGATGCGTCCAACCAACGACTATCACTGTCCCGTAACCCGGGTCCCTTGCCCTCCCTCCCTTCCCCACCTTGGTGTCTCTCACGTTTCTCTTTCTCCATGGTTCGGAACGAAGGTTCGTCCCGGCGGCCTCTTGCGCTACCGTTTCCTCTCTCTCACACCTCGAACCGCCGCCTCGTGTCGACACGTATCGGCCTGTCGATAACTCCTTGTCCAAGATTCTGGCTGACGTAACAGAAAAGTTTAAAGACCAGGCTTACCGGTAGCCGCTGACAGACTTTTGCCACCGCGCCGGTCGATTGTTTCCAGCGAGTGGAACGGGCCCCAGCCGCCACTGGTTTGAAAAGCACGCGATAATCGTTGTCCTTACGTCTTCCCCCTCCCCAACAGGCACTCAACTCTTAGGTTCCCCCTCTTTTTTTTCCTCGTTGTCCTTTCGTCCTGTGATATACGAGCGTATAACGACATTAGCTCGTGTCCGCAGCGGCCAAGCGACGCCACACGCGTTACGAATTGTTCGTTCGATTACGTCGATTCGATCGATCTCGCGACGGTTATTATTTAAATAGTTACCAGCGTTAGGATAGACTCGTGGCGAGACCACAACGGTACAGACACTCATTTTCTCTTTCTTGTTACTCCGCTATGCGAGCGTAAAGAAATCGTTTGCACGACAGACTGGAGAATTCGGTTCGGTGTCCGTCTATGAGTTTGGGTGGAATTTTATTTGAATAATACTAAAACGCAGAGATGTCTATGAGCATCGTCCTGTGGGCCTGTAAACAGTTAGTGAGATTAAATTATTCAGGGACAATTGTATACTTATTCAGGAAAAAGTGTTACTTTATTAGAAAATTGAAATTTCCCATACGTTACTTTTTTTATTATTTTTTATTCGTTGTTCGGATTTGCCCATCTATGGTGTCCATCGCGGGTTATTGTGATTCATAAAGGCAAGAACAAAAGCAGGAACTCCTTTCTTCCTGTAACACGTTGACTGCTACAGTGAAAAATGCTGTACGTAGCCAGACACATTTTATTTCGTCTTTTAAATCATAAATCGTCGAAAATACAGTGAGTCACAGAAGTATTCGTACCCTCGGAATTCTTGAATTCGAATGACTAACAATCCTGTAACAATATATATATATTCTGAAATGTTTATCAATAGGGATACGTAGTGCAATAACGAAGCTTTCGAATGATGTGTCGTTTATTGAAAAATAACAATTCATAGTAATGTACATTAAAAGTCATAGTAATACAAATGAAGCTCGCAAAATTACTCGTACTCGTATCAGTTGTATCCTCGTGGAATCAAAATATTTGTAAATATTTGTAAATTCCCTGTGGCCTCTTAAATTGTACGAATTACATGTGATTTGCTTACATTTCCACTTATGTATATTACTATTAGAATTCGAAAGCTTAGTTATTGCATTATATATCCTTATTGATAAAACTTTTGTTCTCCATTATATATACCACAGAGCCCTCAAGCAATAAATACATAAAATCCCCACTCAATAAACAATTACGATCTCTAGTCTAACACAATCTCAATCACACAATTATTTCCTTTCCTCTTGTCCACACATTCTATTCTACCAGCTAGTAATAATAAACGCTTTAATACCAGTATCATTATCATCGAACAGTTTTCAGTTTATCCGATCTCGATGCTCGCGAGAACCCCGTCGGAGATTCGCTCAAATAACCGAGCAGTGAATCGCGAAAGTTTAAAGGCTGCCGTGTTCGCCCGATGAGAAAGAGGGAGACAGGACAGAGGAAAAGAGAGAGGTAGAGAGTAGGCTGGCGAACAAATTGGCCGAGGCGTCTAGGCTGACCGGTAGCAGCCGACAGCTTCTCACTTCGAGGCTCGATCGTTTTGCGTTAGACTGACGAGGCGAGTCGAAAGCCCGTCGGCCATTAATAATTGTTCGTAATAATGGGGCGGCGGGGCGAAAGAGGGTGGAGACGGGAGGCCTTCGACAGGGGAGGTTCGACAGGCAAAAAAAGAGACCAATAGAGTAGACCGGTAACGAGGCTGACCGATTCACAAGGCCTGGTTGTTGTTGTTGTTGCTGGTGTCGATCTTACCCGGAGGCCACCCCCGCTGCGTTCCTAATAAACCCACTTGCTGGTGAGATAATGGCTCCACGGTGACTACACAACTCTCCGAGAGACGGAGAGAGAGAGAGACTGAGAATATTGGAGAACGCAATGCAGGAGCAGATTCGACGTCGCGATCCCGACTACCGCGTCGTTCGCCACGAACAAAAAGATCCCCCCTTCACCGGTCTTTGATTTTACAACGGGGTATCAACGAGAAGAGCCGCTCCTTCGACACGCTTTTCTCGCCTACCTTATCCTACCGCGGATCCTCCACTGAAGGGTAAATAAGAGTCACTGAGACTCGCTGATCGGAGACTACATTCATAGACGCTACGTAATTCGAGTTCTCAACTGTTGTAACCACATTTTTTCAAAAAGATTTAGGTAATCAATGTCACCATAATGTAAAGAAGATTCAGCATAATGTAAATAAAATTCAATCTAGCAAATAATAAATATTCTTTTAGATCCTAAATTCGAAACATTGAAAGTTTCTTTTTCTTAAGAGTTGTATTTCTAAATATTAACAACAATGAAAAATTTATGTTGATAATAAGATTGGAGTTTGTTAAATATTGTAATAAATAGCTATTCAGTAGATGATATACTTTCCTGCTTCTATAATATTAAACTTCGTGAACATTAAACTTTTTTTTAATATAAAACATATCGTATAAAAATAAAATATTAAACTATATGACTATGAGTAACTTCGACATTTCGAGGTGAGTTAAAATATATCCCACCATGCATAAAAAGCTAAGCAAAAGGTGGGACAGTTTTTAACCCACCTAACCCTAAAGAGTTAACGTTGCTCGAACCGAGCCGCGTGGTTCGCGATTTTCTCCACCGCTCGAGGAACGGCCTCGAATCGCGTCTGGTCGTACACACCGCCGTTACGAGACTTCATCCGATTTCAGTTCCCAATCAAGAAATGATCTTTCGCTGCCGGTCGGATCCAATTTAGATGACTCGACGGATTCGTAAATCGACCGAGGCGCGTCTCAATCCCTAATAGCCACTTTACTCCGTGCCCCGCTATAATTGGGTCTTTCTTCCGTCTTTGCCACTCGAAAGCTTTAATTTCCTATCTAACCGGGCCCCTTTCTCCCCACTCCTCACCCCCTTCTCTTGCTTTCTCGCGCCTCTCGGCTCACGGTGGCCCGAGATTAACGGTAGTTCGAGGTATCGTTTGACTCTCTCTCTTGTTCTCTCTCTTTGTCTCTCGTTCGGCCCGATAGCGATCTTCGACAACACGATTGCGTGATGAATCCAGGGCCCTCCTGGTTGATGCTGAAGAGGGACGACACCGATTTGCCCGGGCGTCAAACGCACGAACCGGAGCGACGCGAGTTCTGGCGGTTATAGGCGTCTTGTAATTGACGACGTGGCATCGGATCGCTACCTCTAACTAACCGGAGAACCTTCTTCACGCGATTCTTTACGGAATCGTTGAATAATCGTGGATAAGCTTTTGGTGTTATAAATAGTGGAAAGGTGAACCGACGTAAATCGTACTTGGCGAGAAAGGATATATGTAACAGTGGACAGTTGACAAGAAGTTTGATCCTGTATTAACTTCTCAGAAAGATTACGGAGTGAGCTCCCTTTTATCCGATCCCCGACTTTAACCGGTTTCCCGATTTAAGAAGTTTTATTTTCAGTAAGAAGACCGGCGGAAGAAATAATTAATACATTCTTTTAAATTTAATTTTGAAATACGTAAGGTAGGTTAATATATCTTAATTTGTACTCATTTAGGCGTTTACTCGTCATAAAGGGCAAAAAATTTGGTTGTAAAAATTTGCGAAGTAATTGATTAATTCCTTAATAATAAATCAAGTAATTCAAAAGATAGTATTTCGTCATTTTTAATTGTTTAAACGTGGAAATTTTTATTTTTATAATAAAATAATACTACCTTATGAATGAATCGATATTTGTCGAACAATTATTTAATCTCATTGACTGTTTAAAGCTCAGAACGACGCCCTTAGATACTGCTACTATTCCCTGTGTATTATTCGAATAAAATTCAGCCCAACACTGCTTCTGTTCACGATCCCGTTTTATCGCTCCCGAGGACACTTATCGACTTCTTTCACGCCCACGATGTATGTAACGTACATTATTCCCGCGAGAACAAGCTCCTCAAAGTTTTCGATTTCGTGTCACGAACGCGATCGCGGCATAATCCATCGAGCACGCGTACATATGACAGCAATCAATCAGCGTTGGAGAGGGTGTGCGGTAGATCGCATCGGCGTGCAATCGCGACACCCCCGCGTGAGTTATCGACCCGATTTGCATCGGGGCCGTGCGCCGAATAATGCATAGGAACGTTTGGAATCCGTCGCGATCGAAAGCGACGGTGTCAAACTAATTGCGATCCTCGCGAAACGATCCCTTTCCATTCATCGTTTCGTCGTTCAACATTTTCTTTTACCTCGTGTTTAAAACATTTGAAAGTTGTAAGTGTCCGTTGTCGAGGATTACGAAATATTTATATTAAGGTTTCGGATGAAAATTCTACTCTCTTCTCGATTAGTGGAAATTACTGTGTACAACAAAAGAATCCGAATAGTGGAATATTGAAATTTGTGTTTATGCAAATATACGCTTTTCTGGATTGAGTTATACAAACTGGGATAAAATCGAAATGTCTGTATTCCATCAAGAGTGCTTTTAGGTTCTATGTAAAATAAAAACCTTATTATTAGATTGCGGATATTTATATAATTAGAGATTTATATCTTAAAAATTACAAATATAATATTGAGTAAATCGTTAAGAAAATAATTTGTTACTATACATGTACAGTGTGTCCCACTTAACTTGAGCATCCTAAATATCTCGCTTATTTTTTATGATAGGAAAAATGTCAGATGGCAAATCCTATAGCAAGCAACAAAATTTTCTCAGTATCATATTTCTCGAAATTTCAAGGTCATCGATGTTTGTTTTAAATGGGACTACATATTTTTATCAGCGTGGCGTAATAGTTAAGAACAAGACCAATCCAATAACCTATAATAGTGTGACCTTCGTGTGACTTTGAGTACGAAAAATCCACAAATGTATGAAATTAGATTTAAATAATAAGTGGAAGATTAGTGGAAAAATGTAACGAAGTTGATAGACATGACTTTGAGCATTTATTAAAATGAATTTTCTGCAAATCAAAAGCAAGCGAGCTACTAAAGGTGTTCACGGTAGGTGGGACACCCTGTATATAGATTCTCGACTGTAAAAGCAAAAGACCAGCAGGTCCTACCGTTCATTTCCCTGAAACTTCCCCGCCAATTTTCTGAAACCTTCAAAGAAACATTGTTCGCATCTGTAGGACCATTGTCCGCCCGAAGTTCGTTTAACGGGGCCATTCTTCCCGTATAAGTGTAACCTTTCTGTTCGAAAACAAAAAAAACGAAGAAACAAAACCGCTGGCTAATTTTTTATTCACTCGGAGACCGAGGGGTATCGACATTGTGGCAAAAGGCGCGGGGGCAATTAACTCGCCCTGGGGGCGCACAATGCGTTTTTCCTCTTTTGTCGGAGGAACACCACCGTTGGAACGGCTCCCGAAGTCATGGTGCATCGCGAAAATTGTTCACGTCACGATGCAAATGATCCATGGTGTTCCAGGAAGCCACGGGGAATTCTCCTCGAGCAGCGATCATCTCTCTCGAGGCTCGAATACGATCCTATTCGATCGGTTTCTCGAAAGGGGATTTCGAGTTCTGGGGGACGTGCGCGGGAATAATTTATGTACTTTATTACTATTCCTGTGAATAAACGCTAACGACTTAGTACGACAGTAATGGTGTTTTAGAATTATTTAAATTGAAATATCTCCTGAACTACTAACTTTTCGACATACATAGCTTAGTACTTTTCTATAACGAATGTCCAGCTACATCGATTGATGTATTAAAAATACCTCATTGCATTTAAAAAAACAAAGTTGACCTTTATACGACCTTCACGCGTCCACTCACGAATAAACTAATAACATCAGAATATGCTCCACTCAATACCATTAAAGCCTCCGCTGAAACATTTTTTGCTACGAATAACAATAGCGAGAAAATCAAAATGTCAAAATCGGGTGAGACACCCTATATAAACGTACCCCTTAATTCGAGGGATCAACAAGGTAGTACAAAGGTCTCTTTAACCATGTCAATCGTCAAAAAAACCCCAATAAAGTTACATCCATTTCGTTTCCATTTAAATCTGTAAACCTCTCTGCCGGAACGAAATCCCGGTTGCTAGTACACATTCTTCCTTCAAGATCATCGGTCGAACCGAGTTATCGTTCGCCTCGTATCTCCCCGTATACGATAAAACGTAAGTACAATATCTCCGCTACGATAGACGAAAAAAAACGAAAATCGAGGATAATCGAGTTACCAGGAGTGAACAGCTCGACGAGGTCCCCTAGATCAGGCAGGTTGGATTCGCCTCTAATCTAAAGTGTACCGGACCGACGATCCTCGGAGCAATTGCTCGGGAGCAATCCGCTATTCCCTCCTGGTCGGATGCCCGAGCTGTGTCTCGAGCACTCCCGTCTTGCCCCCTCTCCACCCTGAGTCGGAGCACGTTCCAGGTGATAACGCAATCATTTGTATGCCGGCCACTGAAATCGAGGGCGATAGCGATCGTACCGGTGATTCTTGCCACGGATGAAAAACGAACCGAGGGACATAAGAACGAGAGACATTCCAGGGCTAGGCGTATCCCCAGAAGGTGTTCCGCCGGTGGACACGGGACACCGTCTAATTGATCACAAATACAAAAGAATCATGGCGAGGGGGAAGATAGGGGGAGGGGGCCTGGACCCAGGTCTTGGGGCCCGTGAGTCGGCTCATGCGTGTCGACCAGTCACTTCTATAAACATGCTAATGGCGGTTCCCGATAATAAGTTAGTGGCCCCCCGATAGTCCTCGGGGTCTTTCCTCTGCGCGCGACTCTCTGTCCCCTCCTTATACAAATCTCCGTATACCTACGTAAACGACAACAACACGGACGAACGGGGGAACAGGGAGCAAGAAAGATAGAGAGTGTGCGACGCGAAGGGAGGGATGCTCCCAGACGACGGAGGAGAGAAACGATTTGGGGGAAACGGGGTGGTGGCTACGGGATCGAGAGAGAAAAGGTCTTCGGTATCGAGCAGACGAAGAGGGAATGGGAGGGAATCAGAGATTGGGAGAGAGCTCGTTGAGAGGTACCGTGAACGAGGGTATATACATGTGTACACAGAGCGTACGAGGAGATCGTGAAGACGGAGAAAGTCAGCGGTTGCGCCAGGACGAAAGGGCGAGAGGGAACGAACCCTAGGGAGAACCGAGAGAAAGAGGTCTGGTCTGACCACGAGAGCGTGCTTTACACGCTGGTGCGTTCGAGCACGTCGAGGCGGAGAAGCAGAAAGAGGCGAAAGTGGCGACGAAGGAGGAGGAAGAGGGAGGGAGAAGAGAAGGTGGTGGCAGCGGTGGTTGCGACCACGGTTGTGAGAGAAGGTGGAGGTGAAAAGGGCGAGGAGAATCGTGCCAGTGGGGAGGGGGACGAGACGCTGGGGGAGGGGGCAGGGCGAGCAAGGGAGGAGGGTTAGTAGCTCTTGTAACGCTATCAACCCTGTCGCTGTACATCACGTCGACACCATCCTAGTCGACTCATTTCAGGCCGCCAAGAGTAGTAGGAGTTGGCTTCTGCGCCATTACTTCGCTCGTCGGCCCTACGTGCACACGCAAACGACCGGGGACCCGGAGAGCTCTGCGAGCGAGAGAGCGACGTACATACACGCAGGTTGCACGCGAGGCTGACCGATAGAGGAAAGGAGAGAAAGAGAAGGAGAGAAGGAGCACACGATCGGTAGAATGTGTGTTATGCCCTGGGAGCATATTCCTCCGAGGACCAACTGATTACGTGAAATAAAATCGTACACCAGCGGCACGGTAATGCGAGCGGAATTTATGTCGGGAACGGTGCTTTACGAACGGGTAATTGCGCTCGTTTCGCGAACGTAGAAACGACGCTACGGAATTGACGGAATCTACGGATTTTTATCACCGGTGGAAACAATATTCTAATAGAGATCTGGTAACGATCCGTGCAGACAGAGTTCGAGATCTGAAATGACAACTTTGTTGAATTTTGTTTCGGAGTTCTTAAGTACTCTACAGTTGGAGTCCAAATTAATTGTACACTTTACAAAGGTGAGATTCGTGATTAATAGACAGCCACAAATCCGAGAAAAAGAAATTTAAATAAAGATATAAACACAAAGCTTGGTAAATATTTTAACATGGTGAATGTACTACATGTTAGGGTTTGGGGCAGCTTGGTAACCATTGGTGTAGATCAGTTGGTTTTTATGCATAGTACTATGAATAAATTTGGACGTTTAAATTTCTTACAATCAAATTCAGTTCAAAGTGCATTCGTGGATCTTTTAGTGAGATCGTAACCCGAAATATACAGCAAAGGTAGTTGAAAATTGTGTGCTAGAAAACTCTGTCAATCAGACAAGTCCTCCTCCACAGTCACTAGATCTAAATATAATAGAGTATCTATGCGAAATGCTGGATTTTAAATTGATATTAATAAATATGAATAAATCCCATACTTTCAAATTTTATGAAATACTTCTCAAGTTGGATATGCGGGAGAGTTTTAACACGTTCGCTGAATATACAGGGGGCAGACCACGAAAGGTGATCGCCAGGATTATTCTACTGATAGCTGTTTGATTGAAATTTTTTTGCACGCTTAACCATCGGTGCGGACGTCATAATTAGAACTAAGTAGACGTTTCTTAACAGTTTACGCGAATGTGTTGCAGCGGATGGACACCGTTTTCGAACATCGTTTTAATTAAGGTAAATGACATTTTCTTTAAAAAAAAATATTAACTTAATTTAATTTAACCCAAAAATATTATGTGTTATGATGCTTTCCCAATTCTTCTCAGTATTCAATAAAATGTGGGCGTACAGAAATGATAGGTTTTTCTATAAAAAACTGAAAGTGACCTTGAAAACTCTGGAAAACAAAAGGTTGACAACAAATTTGGTATAATCATCTTAAAGCTCCCCTTGAATCATGTTATACTAGACAAGAAAATTTTCGATCGAACAGCTAGCAGTAGAGTAATTTAAGCTGATCACGTTTCGCGATCCACCATGTGTAAAATTGCTTATGTTCTCAGGAAACTGAACCAATTTCTAGTAACCAGTTACTCCTTATTAATTCAGGGTAGGATTATAAGATAACAAAGGGGTATTTTTTATTATGTATTCATAATACTATGCATAAAAACCACTTATCCTACACCATTGGTTACCATTCTGCCCCAAACTCTAATATGTAGTAAATTCACGATATTAAACGATATTTACCACATTTTGTGGTTATAGCTTCGAATTTCTTTTCCCAGATTTTTGGCTGTCTATTCATGCCGAAAATATTAAGAAATCATATCTAACTATTACAGTGAAACTCACCTTTGTAACGTGTAGAGTTAATTTTGACTCTCACTATATATATATATATATCTATTTTTTTTTTTAACAAAGTGCCACACGCTAACTCCAGTTTACAAAGAACGATAGATCTCGGGTGTGTCCGAAGGGATTCCCCGTACCCAAGAAAAAGTCATCGCGGAGCGTTGTCAGGCAGGTCGTGCGCGACCGCTGCTCAGGCAGAAACCCGGTCGGTACGACGTGCGAGAACGTCTGTTTCTCGTTGTGGGATATCTCCCGGCCATTTCCGTTTAATTGATCGTCCTGAAACGTTGGCACGTATATGTGCCCCGTGGATCGAAGACGATACCAGGACGGCGGTTTCAATGGTCAGTGGACGAGCCAATTAGCTCCGTCCCAATGCTCAGGTACACTCTTCTACCTCGGTCTTCCCCCAACACCCTCGCTTCTTCTCACGTTCTTTCTCTCTCGCAGTGTCTCTCTGTCACTCTCACATCGGTGCGTCAGTGTCTATCTTTTTCCCACCCCCGGGGCACATGGATTCCCGGCCCATATGCGACCTGGAAGGCTTCCGGGCTGAAGCGGGACATTACGACCGTCTCTCCCTTCCACTTCCCCTCGCCAGTCTTCGCCCTCCCGTTTGGTTTCCATCGTGAACGGAACACAGAAAACCGAGGTCCTATCTTATCCGCGGGAGAAGTTTATAGCCCGGTCGACTCTAATTGGGCGAGAAATCATCGGGCACTCCTTTCCTCCGTCCGCTCTCTCGCTCAAAAAGACGCTCACTAATTCACGATTTCTCGCGTATTATTGCTGGGGACCGTGGCATCCTTTGCCTCCCAGGTCCCCCCCCTTCCCATTAATTCACGATTTCTCGCGTATTATTGCTGGGGACCGTGGCATCCTTTGCCTCCCAGGTCCCCCTCCCCTTCCCGCACCCAACACTGTCCACTTTTGGGATTTCTTCGTGGTCCTCGATCGACTGCGTCTTTCGTTACGCGTTAACGTGTTCGTGATAACGGATTTTCTGGATCGGCGTGGGGGGAATCGAGGAATGTGTGGCTGGATCCGAGCGTAACCGATACCACTGTCGATCTCTGGTTGGCCTCGGCTGGGAATGATCGAAGGAACGACATGATAGCCCAGAGGAATACCGATTACCGATACTTATGTACACTGCTGCTGCTGTGTTTATGCGCAAGGTCAGGTCTTCTTAAACCATTTTTGTCTTTCGACGTACGTATGTACACGCGATAAGCTCGAGATTTGCCGCTTGCTTGTTGGTAAATTAATATCGCAAAGCTGCTGTTGGAACGATGGTGTACGGTGATATGGCGTGATCTTGAGTAATTTGACACGAACTTTGTAACAGACTTAAATTTTAATATAAACGCGATTTAACAATGCGCTGTATGCGTGTCACTAATTGTCTTCTGACTGATCGATGCGTTACGATTGATGGCCGAATACGTTCTGGCTGCTGGTTCCACTCATAGACGTTTGTTGCAACGGACGGGCCTGTCATTGGTGGAAAATGCAGGATTTTGGTTGGTGTAGGTTGTGACAGAGGTTCTGATATGGGGTGAAAGAAGAGGGGACTCGATGTTTATATTGTTTTCGACCCGAAACCAAGTCCCATAAGATCTTAGGTCTATTCTTATATCTAGTCTGTGGTAACACCTTGTCTATACTCCATGCACTCCTGGTGATGCGGCTAAGAAGACGCTCCCAGGCACAGATTACCCCCACTGAAAGGATACTACAAAAAAGAAACCGGGACTTTATTTCACACGAAGATTCAATCGACCAAGAACTACGGGGTGTGTACAAATGGAGACGAACCGTTTACGGTTCACGCGTACCGTGCAATTAGATGGTCTGTCCGCGCCACCGTCGCGACGGTGGTGTCGCATTATCGAGGATACTTTTATCCCGCTCGGGAATGGGAGGGTGGACGCGTAGCGTGGAAGGCGCGAAGAAAAAGGAAGAAAGTACGAGTATAGGAAGGGAGCATGCAGCAGCAGCAGCAGCAGCGCGCGCGCGATTTACCGTGCACGGAAAGGTGCGCTACGCTCCGGCCAGGCAATATCTCATTGAGCAAAGGAGGAGGTGACTTTAACGCTGGGCCCCACGCTCTTCCCATGAGCAATCGCGGCTGAGACGGGCCCCGACGTGCCCGGTACGAGTAAGATCGTTAATCTTACCGCGCCGATCGGTCTCAGATAGTAATTGTTACGTTCTCGTTTCTCGTGGCTGACTGCCTGAACTTGTGTCCGACGATCCCACCTTCCGTTCGCCTTCTCCTCACCTTTTTCCCTTCACTCCACCTCCTCCTTTCCACGCTTGTTCCCTCCCCCCCTTAACCACCCTGTTTCCCGAGTACGCTCGGCTACTCGGTTCGTCCCCTGTTTTCTTTCTTTTACGGTGGGAGTGCCGCGAACCGATCCTCACCCACCAACGGGTGGTGTTAATGCCTTCGGCAAGTTTGTTCGCATTACAATAACGTCGACATCTCGCTCTTTCTTCCTCCTCTTCTCTCTCGCTCGTCATTCGCGGCTAGCCTTTTGTAACGCCACAGGCCCATTCTCTTTCCTTTCCTCAGCCCCCAGATTGTACGATTTCACCCGACCAAGCCGCGATCCGATTCCTTGCGGGGGTAATCTCGCGGTTCTTCGGGTGTATCTTCGGAACCCACGGACGCATTTGTGTCTCAACAGTCATCACGTGAAATCGGTGCGTTTACCATTATCCGTGAAATACGACTTACCGATCCAGGCTGTCAGCTAAGAAGTAGGAGAAACTGTTAAAGATGACCGAGTATTTAACAGTGTCGCGAGGGAATCGATCAGTGCTTACCGCAAGAATTACCGAAAAACCCTGCGCGACAACTTTGTTTCAATTACAACACAACCGTAACGTTCTCTCTTCTTTCTCGTCTCACCAGTGGTCCCCACTTTCTCGTCTGATCTCTCTTCAACCTACAAGCTCCCCCCTTCCCGCCCCTCCAACAGATTCTCACATCCCCGAGGGCCCCGAGGCGTGGTTATAAATTTGGTAGTCGCGTTAACCGCTGACGGGGACCACGATATCCGAAATGTCGGGTGGATCCGGTGTTTTCGTGTTGGCTGCTCCGCCAACGACCGATTCCACACACCCGTGGGCCCCGCAAAAGAGTGTCGCGGCCACGAGAAACCAGTTTCCAGGCGCGGATTCCTTATTTGCGAGCCCGACGAAACCGTAGATTCGAGTTAATCGTCGATGAGCCTCTTCGCCCGTCCCTACGTTTCTCCGCCCCCCTCCACTTCTCTTCCAATGGTCGCCACGAAATTACGAATTAGCTACGGAAGAGAAAAACGGTCGTAGAAATTGGCGTTGATGTACAGGGTGTAATAGAAATGTTGGAGGACCCGGAAATGGGAGACTCGTGAGGTGATTTGGAATAAGTTTTTCCTTAGCAAAAATTTTATCCGAGGCTTTGTTAACGAGATATTAACGAAAAACACCGACCAATCAGAGCGCGAGTCTGCCGGCCGAATCCCTGCGGTAACGTTGGCTACCAATCGCAGCGCATACCCAAAGTTACCGCGTGAACTCGGCCGGCAGACTTGCGCTCTGATTGGTCGGTGTTTTTCGTTAATATCTCGTTAACAAAGCCTCGGATAAGATTTTTGCTAAGGAAAAACTTATTCCAAATCACCTCAGGAGTCTTCCATTTCCGGGTCCTCCAACACTTTTGTTACACCCTGTATATTCTGTAAGATCAAGCTCCAAGAGACGCGTGTCATCTTGGATTCAGGAGTTCGGCGCAGGAAGGTTTGGGGGGGTCAGTAATTGTCTCGAATAGATTGTAAAAGATCATTTTTCAAGCTGTGTGTATGTGTGTGTGTGTGTGTGTGTGTGTGTGTGAATATTTACAAACGAATTCATTTAAATAAACGTCGCTTTAACAGACAATGTTCAGTTACAAATTATTATTAATCGTCTGAGACACCTATACTCCTATCTACGCAGTGCCGTACATAGGCGATACATTAATTCCGCTGGCATAAACGATTCGGCTGGGACTAGGTTCCGAATAGGCTCTCGAGGCGCTTGATTGCGGTTTTCTTTCTCTGTACAGGGTGTTAAAATAAAATTCGGGGCAACTTCACAGGTTGGAGATTCTATACGTAAAACTAACGACGAATTGCATTAGAAGTTCGTTGAATATATGGCCGATTTCCAGCTGATACAAGGGATCAATTGATGACACGGTGAAACTAATAAATGAAATACAATTAAATGAATAGAACCCAACTCATGAAACAGTCGAACAGCGCACCTCTCAAGTAGAATAACCCGTTGCGTCGGCGATATGTAATATATTGCCACTAACTATATTGCCACGCGAGGCACTTTTTTTCACACATATTTACCATCTTTTACGCAGGCGCTGAGGCAGAGGCTATAGCAATAGAACTCTCAACTCATTGCCATTTTAGACCCCTACAGCCCTGACCATGGCAATATAGTTAGAGTCTACTGTGTTTCGCCCATATCTTCAACGATTAACAACTCGAAAAATAGCAATTGATCGCAATATCGTCCTTCCTGATTTTCGTCCTAGTTTCGTATGTACTTTCGCAAACACACTCGGCTTCCACTAGGGGAAAAAGTGACGTAGCGAAAAGGCTTCCTACTACATAGTATTGGGAATTATTGAAATTTATGCCAACCTATCACTGAATTTAACATTTGTTTCAGTACTTGAAATAAATTTACCAAGTGGCCCTTCTCCTACGTCACTTTTTCCCCTAATGGAAGCCGAGTTTGCTCGTGGGTGTACACGTGATAACATCCCACATTTTTATCAACACCCTATACAAAGAACGCGCGCGTCCTTCTCCGTTCGATCTGTCGAAGTAAGTTTCCAGAAGCGCAACCGTTCCAGGGTAGGGTAACCGGTGAGCGCGCGCGATACGTATCGACCAAGCAATTAATTTACCTATCTAAAAGTCGTCCACGGTTCGAAATGGTGTGTGTACGCACGGTGACGGAACACGGTTCCGTGCGACGACACACGCTGTGGTAATCGCGCATGAACGTTACGCAACGATCTTCTTCGTATGCACTTATCGTAATCTTAATCGTAATAAATGGACCGTAATCGTAGTAAGTAGCTGTATGGGTTACTAGGGTCGTTAGCCGATTCAAACGACGACGACTCGGGAGATAGAGCGGCGATAAGAAAGAAGTAGGAGAGGCATTTAAGCACGAACGGACGGCACTGTCCCGCGTTTGGTCGCGCACCTCGACGAGATTCCACGAGTGGGATCAAAATGAACGGCTGGTATCCGTCCAGTTCCTTCGGTTCCAGCAATATTCACGCGCCCATACGAATTCCATGATCGAGTCTCTCGATTCGTTCGAGTTACTGGAGTTTATTCTGCTTCGCTAGTCAAGGATTACGAGAGTTCAAACAGATAGACACTTTGAATCGTCTTTCAATGTCTGCTCCACTAGTTCGATGACGAAGAGTATCGTACACTCCGGGACACACACAAAACGTTCGATCACAAGACACGTCGAATGTATTATCCTTCGATTGGTTCGAAACTGGTGAAGTCTCAGCGATCGTGTTTGGTCAGTTCCAAGGGTTGCTGATCCGTCCAGTGGTCCCTCCAAGCGACAGTAGGCGAAGATGGAACATCCTGATCCGAGTCTTGCACGTCGATCTCCTCGTCCTCGTCCTCGTCGTTGGGTCGCTCGAAGTCCCCTTTGCTCGCCGATTCAGTGCCGATCCCTGGCCCAGAGTTCGCGCCGTGCCTCTGTTGCTCGTACGCGGGGCTCGAGGGCCTCAACGTGCTCGGCGAGTCGTCGCCGACCAGTTGACTGATCATCCGAAAAGCGCTTGGCTTCCTTTCCGGTTTGTTCGCGACCGGATCGATCCTGTCGATCCTCTCGTTCCTATCTGTCGTCTCTCTCGACGATGAATTGGTGACCACCGCCCGAAACGCGCTACTTTCTCCTCCCATTCCGGCGATCGAGCAGCTTGACGTACGGTTTATTTCCATACCGGAAGCGGAATGCTGTTGCGGCGGCTGCTGCGGCTGCGGTGGCGGCGGCGGCGGCGGCGGCGGAGGCGGCGGTGGTGGCGGTGGCGAACGTTTTAAAAGGTTCATGCGTTGATGACGCCGCCACTTTGCCCGTCTGTTGGAAAACCAAACCTAAGAGTCACGAGTTAGGTCGTTAGAATCGAGTTAGCTCGTGATCGTGTTTTTTTTTTTTTGTTCTGTGAGGCTAGGCTAGGGCTGCGCGCACGCGCCGTACCAAGGGCCTAATTATACTCTTCGCACGTTGGACACGTCCTTCGGGACGTTCGATGGTAACTTCGTTCTACTAGTAGAGAGATAAAGAAAAAGAAAGAAGGAACTGCGATCTAGAACAGACCCTTGGCGGGGAGCACCGAGCGCTAGCCCTCCGATATCTGGGATGGAATTGATCCTCACCTGTACACGGGCCTCCGAGAGCGAAGTCTTCGAGGCTAGACGTTCCCGCGTGGACACGCAAGGATAATGTGATCTCTCGAACTCCTTCTCGAGCTCCTCCAGTTGTTCCGGACTGAAGGTGGTGCGGTTCCGGCGGAACTTCGGCTGCTCTGAACCGTCCAGACTGCCATCGTCACCGTCCCCGTCTACGCAGAGAAACAACTACGTATTTGCTACCGCCTTCCCTGTGTATTTAACGATCTCACCTTGGGCCGGTCAACGGGAAACTGACACGGAACGGCGTGACAATAACGCCAGATTCACGCTAACGATCAAAGGCATGGTCAGATCACGATCAGTCTGAATTTAGACTATATTTCTCTCATTGGACTGTACCGTGAGGCCAGTGTGAATCTGACTCAATCGTTTTCGAACTAGGAAAATGCAAACTGAAGCTGTTTTCGATGTAATTGTTCTGGATGATATACGGAGGGACGTTGATCGATCCTCTGTCCACGCTGACGTGCGCGGTTCTACGAGTTTTATTCCTCAGTCTAATGGACGATTCATATTTTATGATAGACGGCCACGATCTAGGGCCTGTGAAAATGTCTGATTGACGCGAGTAAATTAATAACGGTGTTATGCACATGTGTTCCGCGCAGGTGCGTGTGTAGGCGTCTTATACGTAATGTTTTTCTGAGAATGCGAAGCAGTTATCATAGTGAAAGGGGCATTATACTGTGTCGTTGCATGATAAATGTCAGTTTTTAACTGCAGAGTTTGAACGATTATGATTGAGTGATCATTTTCGATCGAGGAAAGATTCAGTTGTATCTGAAACTTGTTGGTTCTGTGTTTAACGATACTTAGGTGGACGAAATGAAGCTCGCTGGGAAATGACATTTATTATGCAATGAACTGATAAAATAATTGACCAGATGAGTTTGTAACTGAGGTGAAAACTGGTGGAAATTTAACAAAACTGGTTGGCAAAATTACATACCTTTGCATTGCATAGATACGTTGAAAAGGTAAATGTTAGGAATCGAAGAGATGGACACAATATTTTCCATTTCCCACGTCTAACCGTATACTCTTTCTGAAGTTTCATCGTAATAACCAGCAAGCTGTTTTGTATTATCAATTGTTACAGTATTGTCATTAATATTATTACAAATATTGATCTTTAGTTTCAGAAACAGCAGTCAAGGCGTTAGAGTTGAATTCAGACCATGAATTAATTGTTCACCTTGGAGATACTAAAGAATCATACGAACTATCCAGACAATTTACAATTATCTACTTGAATTTAATATCACAGTGGGATTATTAAGAAATACTTCCTCACTTCGAATACATAGGCACGCGGCAAACTATGAAACCAACAATCGCAAAGTATACTACACAGCTCCGCTAACACCGTCGAGTACTTAATCGACCTTTTTTTTCCAGTTCCCCGTACTCGTTTAAGAACCCAGCGATGAAAATAGCATGCAATCTTCTCGTAAATCAACGTCCCTCTTCGTTTTTCTTTTTTATAGCTTCTGTACCTTCAAGTACAACCTTATATCGACCTTTTTCAACTCAATTATTACAGTGCCAAAGGGTGTCTCTAATAAAGAGATCCTAGGAGAAAAAGAATCGTCCGATCCGGCTACTGGGTCGGGAATTGAATCCAGATCGTTACACTATTTGAGACTTATCGTTATTTTCCCTGAACTAACTGGTCACCCACGATCCTTCCTCTCCTAATTCATATAACGTAGGGTAGACCGTGGTCGAAAGTAACAAATTGACTTTGGAATACGATTTCGCAAGGACTTGTCACAATACAACTGTTTAGACCTAGCTTGCATGTCTATCTGACTTTATTGAAGTTACGACAGTTCTTTGTGATCAATGACATCAAAACTATCGTTCAGAAGTGAAAAAGAGAGAAAACGTTTCAACCAAATGTTATGATATTGGGTAACAGCTATCCAAATAAAAAACAAGTAATAGCCCCTTTCATTTAAAAAAGGAGGGAGTGGATACACTTCCTACGAAACCCAACATTGTTGCACTCAAAATAGTAGCCCCGTTCAATTTAAAAGAAACTTCACTTCGATATCTGCAGTAATTTCACAGAAAATAGCTTGTCACACTCTACGTGGGACACCATCAGACGTACATAGGACGTTTTTGTGCTGTTTGGGTATCGATGGAGAATAATCACCTTGCAAGTATCCTCGAGCGATCGCGTCGGCGTGCAAAGAGTGGTCCGCGGCGCCAGCAGCCGAAGCGGAGGCGGCCGCAGCCGCAGCCGCTGCGGCTCCTGGGCTCAGCGACGGGGGCAGCAGTAGAGCGGAAGCCGCGCCGGTGATTCCGGTAGCCAACGGCGGCAACATCCATGGGTGACCGGCTGCGCCAGGCGCCGGCCAACCGGCGGGCAAATGGTGGCTGGTCGTCGGATGCTGATGGGCGCTGTTGAAGTACGGATGCGGGCTGGCTGCGTACAAACCGTAACCGGCCGCCCTCGCGAACTCCGCGGCTGCGCGTTCCGCCGCCCTGTTCCGCAGGATACGATTGATGCTGCTGACCGACGGGGCTGTCGCGTTGCTACAGACACCTGGAAGGAACAAACGGGTGCTTCTTCTGGAACGCTTGTTTTCATTTCTTTCGTTCAGTGTTTTTCGTCGGTGACTACATAACGATTCAGGGATAAATTAACACTAGAACTACCAACGATAATAACGATCGATACATATGGCAAATTTTTGCAAATTTACGAATTTATAAATTGACTAATTTTTTTAATGTTGTATCGTAATGATAGTTACAAAAGATCTGAGGAAATGGATTGTTAAGACATTTTAATCATCGTTGGAAGAATGTGTTGGCAAGTCATTTGGACTTGTTTGGTAGTTCTAGTGTTAACGAATGGGTGTTTAGATGAAGGACGTATGGTATACTTCGTGAAACGTAAAAATAACTCATTGTCCACTGTAGTAATAAAGGAATAATGGTAATTAATTGTTTCTGTGCAAATCCTGACCTCTAGTGCCATTGTCGTGTACTAAAAATTTTGCCAAAGAATTTTCTACGTGATAGTGGCTCTACATCAAAGGAGAACCCCTTTCGAAAGATTTGTAACATATGCACGCCCTTTTTCTTGACACTCGTTAGAATGTCTTTTAACACGATGACTGCCACGTTGAAAAAAGGTTGTATTTAGCCGACTACGATTTATTTCGTTTTTTATATCATACATCGTCGAAAAGTCTGCAATGATTGATTTCTTATTAAATTTTTTCTCCTATCAAAAATTACCCGGCACCTCAGCAACTCGATAAATATTAAATATTTATAAATCTTGTGGGACACGTCCATAAAAAGATTGTTCACCACCGTTGTACTAGTTCGTCAATGAAATCACAAGTCAAATTCCGTCATTCTGTTAGACTATAAATTTAAATTCTCGATTTTAACTATCTTTCTGGAAAATTACTGTCTTACTCATCTTCCACGACGTTCCCGGAAGACATGCAATTCGATTCACGTCGCCACATTTTCTTGAAATCGCGTTTCCTGTCCCAGATAATTCAACGGCCGTTCATTCTTAAACTCCTCGAAGGAATGTTTCCAAGATTTTCGTTCCTTTTCAAACCTCGACGATACGACTGGCATCCGGTTCTTTTTTCTTACGGTCTCTCCGCGTGCTCTCGATTTTCATGTAAATGATGTGGGTGACGATACTCGAACGGTTCAATAATATTCAAAGGAGAAAGTCCGTCGTCTTCCCGGACAGACACCGACGCGGTGAATTTTTGACAATTAAAGAACGTGTCTTCAGCGATGTGTGTTCGTTTTGAAATGGAATGCAATGTGTGTCGGCGGGCAAGGCCGCAGACGAAGTTTCTTGATTCCATCGCGCAACAATTGCACGTTGTTCGCGGAACGTACGACTATTATTACGACCGATTTGCACCGCGGTTGCACGAACTATACTAGCATAATTGCTCGTTGCTTGCGTTATTCAGTTACGAGGCACACAAATTTGTAACAGATCTGTGATTTTGCTCCTGAATTCAGCGGAATTTATCAATTGTCCCCATGTAATAAGAAAAATAAATCTAATAGAGTTTAAGAGAAAATTATTATTGAAGAAAAGTTTGATTTATGATGGAAACGTCGCGAATAAATATTTATAGGACGTTGGATAGAAAATGCTAGGTGTGAACCCGGCATGTTTCGCTTTGTAGGTTTATTGTATAATTCCCTCCGACGTATTTACTACTCGAATTTTGTAATACACATAACCTTCGAAATGATTTAAAGCCGTAAACTCGTAAATACCGACAGAGTGGTAATAAATAAAAAGTGAAAACAGCCCATGAGTCCCCTATTCTCGTATCTCTTACGCTGTAAATCCGTCAGCTGTGCTTGGACAACCAATACAAAGGAATACATTCTGTCCTCATTAACAATTTTTTACTTTGAGAATTCACGATGTTCCGTAATTAATTTTGATCTTGTTATATATAGTCGTGTTGGAGAGTATGTTAACGCTCCCTGTAATTCCATTAATTAAGGGATAATGATGAAATCGAAAGTCGGACAGTTAGATTCCTCCCTTCTAAGCCGAACGCTAACTACCCATCACCGTCATAGTAATCCCCATCGAATCAATCCTAATAAAATTCGTGGAAACGCAATAATCGCGCGTTCCGAGCATTTGTGCTTACCTTCCGAGATCAGCCTCTCCCGTATCTCCCATGCGAAGATCGTCGGGTTCTCCCTCTTGTACTGCTCGATCTTGGCGACGACGGCCGGCGTCGCGACTTTTGGCTTGCTGCCACCGATTAAACCGGGCGGGCGTAGCGTACCTGGAACACGGTTAAAAACGAGCTTCAAGGACACGGTGCTTTGGGTAATACCGTAGGCTCCTCACGGTGGGGCTCGGCGATAAAATCGCCTCGTAAACGGCCGACGCTGGGGCCGCGTTTATGCGCCTCGTGCCGCGTTTCGAAGCTGAACCCGCATAATTTTGGAAAATCACGCGAGTCCGTACGGTATCTCAAACCAAATGACAACGTCCCGGGGGACTGGTCTTCGCGGCCGACGGCGAACACTTCGGTCTGTCAAACGGGGCTTATAAATATGCTTCGAGCATACGAATGAATTTTTCTACGGTACGTCAGAAATCGCCATGGTGCTTCAAGGACTGTTCGAACGTTTGATTTCACGGGATAATAGCTACGTACGACCTGTAGCTGGTCCTTCGATTTTAGTATTATTTATGGTGTGATATTCGGAGCAAAACGGCGTAACTATTTGGATCTTTGAGACAAGATCGGGAAAGGAATGGTTTTTGATGGCTGCGGTTTTCAGAAAAATGTATTATGGTTGGTGGTTGTCGTTACAAGTAAAAATTACAAGTAATACGCTGTTTGACACGACCGGGACTATTGGACTCTATATCACGTATTTTGTTCAGTTGTACGGGATTCGTCTTCGGGATCCAGATTCGACCCAAAAATGGGTCGAATATGTAGAATACAACTTTTTCGGGTGATGCTTCATTTTCGAGATAATCGAATTTGAACATTCATCTACGTAGACGATAAGTAGAAACGGAACGTAATGAACAGACACGTTCGAATGACAATTTCGAGAATATCGAATATACATTCATTAAACCACCATTCGACAGACATTTTTTTAAATTTTATACTACTTAAAATTAATTTCAATTCTCATTCTATTAATCTTCCCATGGTTCAATCTCTAAATGACCGTGAAAAATCTCAGGACACAAATATCGCCAGTAATTCTTTCCCTCCCAGGGACACGCAACTTCACATTTTAATTAAATTGGTATTCAACGCCAGCGATTTTGCACTTCGAGAATAAGAAGAAACACTTTAAGAACCCGTAGGAGCTCTTTATTGCGCCCTTAACTTCGCGCTTATAAAAATCCACTTTACGTGAATGAACGAGCCGAAAATTTAGTGTGGCTTCGGAGAATCTTCAAACCGGATAGGGTCAGCGAACGTGTTACTTCGCCAGGAAAGGGTGGGGTAGCGAAGTGTATCGGATCTGTTCTTTCGAGGGTAGGGGAAAGAAAGGAAGAAGATCCTAGCGGCGGGTGAGACTCGTGTTTTGACAAAATGAAGAGACGAAACGATACGACTCATCCCCCTGTTGAAATCTCGGGGAGAGCATAGGCTGCGCGCGACATCGGATACTAATCCTATCGTGTCTGGGCGGACCCATGGCGCAGTCATTAGAAGCTTGAAACGATACCGGCATGCGATAGCCTGCGATAATCAGAGAGATATCTAATATGACTCGATCGGGGAATAGACGCCCGTGTAACGTTTCCGATACGTGTATACAGGCTGCCATGCTGGCTCGTTTACGTTTCTCGCCTCTCCCGGCACGAGATCACCGCGCATACGGCTACATCGGGTTAGCTAATCAGCCAAGGATCTCGATCGTCGAAAGTCGAAAACTCCTGCGAAATTAATCGGCACGTTATTTTCCCCTGTTTTTCGTTGCGATCTATCGTGAATCTAGATCGAATTAAGTGACCTATACGTTTTGGAATTACATTCCGATATAAACTGATAAGTTCTCATGTTCGGACGATTTTTTCTTGAGGACAAGATCGCGAGAACATTTGAAACATCGAAATCACAGATGTGAAGATTAAAATCACAATGTGATTTTAAATTAAAAATCAACTTAATTCAACAGTTTACAAAGCCCCAAAATCAAAAATAATCATTTTATGACTCGGGACAAAGTTACCCCGACCGAGTCAAAGTTACCCCACCTTATGGTATCATTTTTATCGTTAACATTCGTACGACATAATTTTCGCCGCATAAATCTCCAAAATGTGTTTCGAATATTTACGTTAATCAACATTCATTTGGAGACGAACTTCCGATTTTAACAGTAATTTCAATGTAGAAACCTTTATAAGAAGACTCTATATTTACAATCTAGGTACAATAAAATTGACGAATAAAAATCAGAAGGAATTCGTTCAGATCAGTATATCGATGCAAACCACCTAAAGTGAAATCGAGATTTAAACTTGCGTTAAGTTCAACTTTCCTATCCTCTCTAACCAGAGACTTGTTCGCAGTTCGATGATTTATTTATTACCGCGGTGATGTCCGGCTGCTTTTACGATGGCTGGTTGTCTGGAATTCACACGACTCTATCCCCAGACACTAGGCAATGGCAATTTGTGGGGAGGGATGAGACGAGAGTGGTCGTGCATGCGTCTTTCGCGGCGGGCAGCGCGTCGGTTATCATTGATTTTACTACTTCACCCTTCGTTCTAGCCGCGCCGCCGCTGTCTGCGTCCCTTGAGAATCCGAGCACTCAATGTGGACAGCTCGAAAGTGCATAATGCAGGCCCGTGGACGTGACAGGATCCAATTAATTATAGAATGGTTCACGCAATCGGTAGTGACAACGGTAACGCTGACAATTACGCGGCTGGGGACGCGCAGGTGTTACGCGTCTGGAGGCTATACCACGAATCGAGACGTAATGAACTGCTAAAATCTATCATTGATGTTCTTGCCACCTACAGGATGTCATGAAGTTTCAATGTAGAGTTGCCAGAACAATTCCAGAGATGGAAACTTAGCTAAAGTCCAACTTAATTGAGCTTCCAATCCTATGGAAAAGAGTATACAGAAATGATACTTTGTAAATCAAAATAGAAATAGTAAATTTAATCGTCATTTCGGGTGACCTCGACTACACCTAAAAATTGAACGAAAATTTTTGTACATTTGGGTGATCATGACGATAAAAATTGACTGGTGAAGGGCGTGATTAATAGGACAACCGATGACGAAGATTCGGAGTAGAGAAAGAAAGAAAAATTTTGTTCTTATAATATAATAATATTTGTAAATAATACACTATTTCTAATATAATAATATTTTGTAATACTATAACTATATCGATCATTCGTAAAAAAAAAATACTCCGGTTGCTTTAATCCGTTGAAATATGCCTAAATGAATCATACAATTCCGAAATGTAATTTCTGTCCCTAAACCCCTTTCGCTAGACAGACTGTGGCGACGGCTCACTGGGCACGAAACATGTTAATCGTGCCACTAATACAGAAGCAAGTTGAAATAGAAATGCCAGAGGTCCGGCTCGACCCGGGCGCCGAAGTCGCTATTACGAGATTCAACAAAGAATCCGTTTCCTTTCACAATCCAGGCAACTAGAAGTCAGCCGAAGTTCCGCATAGCGCATCGATGACTCCGGGCACAATCGCCCGTCACAACAGCTTGATGCATCGCATCACTCGATGGGAAACGATTACCCGCACGCACCCTGGTCCCCTCAAACTGATCCTCCAAAGAACACCATAGACGAGGACCACTCATTTACATACAAAAAGGTCGTCCATTCTCAATGAGAAATCTGTAGAAGAGGTGGTCTAAATATGGACCAACATTTTTATTTCAGAAATTATTGTCAAACCTGTTGAAGATTTTTTACACACCCGCTTATAGGTATTAGGACACTTATCGAATGGGTGCAGTATATGTTGCAGGGCATTACGAAATTGCTGAAAGTCTGAAATAAATATTGCCTAAGGGATAATAAAGCTCGATGGATAACACATATGCTACTATGAGGTAACAAAGCGTGAGCTAAGATATGTAATTCTTACGACACATCACATTTCATTCGTACAGACAAGGTGTCCTCGTACAAGTATCATTGGCTTCAGAATTCCAAGCTCTATCACTATGCTAAGACTCATTAAAAAGCCAGCATTACACCTGGGGACCTCTGCTTATCAGTGCCGAGGAGCCTTCGGACAGTCATCGAGGATTTACTGTACTTAGGAGCGGTAGTGTATCTAAAGCGTGTTTGTTTCATGATATTCCATCTAACAAGACCCTGTATACTTCAACTATCCCCTATCTATATACGGGTTATAGCCTTGTCTAAGTATGCCCTAGCCCGCATTTGGACCACTTCCTCCATCAATGTTATTCCAATAGCGCCATCAACTGTCCCATACACAAACGATCGCTCCTCGTCTAGCTGCCGACCATCGCCAAAGGTACAGGAACCTCCCGACGCGGTTCCCTTTCATCGGACTTCAACCCTTTTTCTGAGAAAAGAGTGTGGTCTGTCCGCTAGCTGATCCGACGTGTACAACACACACGTGTGCGCGCACGGAACAAAAGTGCAGACGAACGGAGAATGAAAAACCGAGAGAGACAGGGGACGAAGAGGAGAAACAGAGAGATGGAGATAGAGAGAGAGAGAGAGAGAGAGAGAGAGGGAGAGAGAGAGAGAGAGAGAAGAGAGATACACCGGGTCGGGGCAAGGAATTTGCTCGGAGGCATGGATACCTATTAGCCCGGGTACATCGCTTATATACCCGACACGCACTTCACCCGTGGGAGCGCACGCGATATATCCTGCCGACTTTAGCCGTCATTATTGTTATTAATAATGGAACGTAACGACCGATAATTGCTTAAGTCTGCCTGCGCCTCTGGTTTCCATTACCTTGCCGGTCGCCGTCAGTTTCGAGGACTCTCCCGCGGATTCCCTTGTGTCCAAACACAGATAGGTATCCGACCGAAAGGTCGGCCTCTGGGAGCACGCATTGTGCGTGAACGATGGGTTTTTTTTTTTTTGCTTTATCTTGTTTTGACCTTGTTTCTCGAACGAATCGACGATGTCTTTCTGGTCGTGAATGTTGAGTGGGCTGTGCTCGATTAGTTTGTACGTTTTTACTATTGGGTCAGCCAAACAGTTGCTCCTGTGATGTAACGATCGATGCAAACGGTTTTCTACGACTGGTTTCGATACTGGGAAGATTTGTGCTGTTTCCATGCGTTGTGTAATAAGGTGTATCGTCGAGTAAACACTTCACGTGGTCGGTGTGAATCTTCTTTGGACAGTCAGAGTGATGCATGTTGAAGGAAAAAATCCTTGGAACGAAATATCGCAGACTGCTTCTACCATACGCGTTCTTTGATGGCATTCTGGTTGGACACCTTGTACAACTTTTTACAAGTTTGAATATCGTATTTTTCTTTCTGTGGTATAGGACAGGAAAGTATGTCGTAAATGCACCTTTCGGATCTTTAGAATCAAACCAAAATTATGAAACAAATCTTCAATTTTTTGTAATGTTAGCTACCAAATAACCATATAACTATGTTTTTAAAATTTAAACTAAAGTTAGTTGTGTGGTGGAGCGCCCGAAGACAACTGTCGACAGAAGTCGCTCGAATATTTCAGTGGAACCAATAGTTTGTCTGTGATCGGTTTGTGCATATCGACCTGAACGTGTATAGGGGAAACGGTGGAGGGTTTCATCGGTGTATACGTTGCAATAGTCTGCACAGTTTGTACTGCAATGTAAATTCAGAAAGAAAACCTAGGCGAGTGTAATTCGTTTTGGAGATAATCGTAGCTTCGAAATTTGGAATATTATTTAGACTACTGGTCTATTTTATTGTGAATACCTTGAGGTCAGACTTGTTCCACTCGAAACTTTGCGTTGTTCCTGATATGGTCTGCTACATTCATGAAATATGGTAGCATAATTCTTCTAATAGTAATTTATATGTACAATGAAATTCAGTACTTACTTAAGGAATCGTAAATAGTTTGTAAGAGTTACGACATGGACATCAAAATGCAGGTTGTGCTCGTTGCAATCGATCACGATCAGCTATTCAAATGTTTATTTAACTAACGCAGTTGCCAGTAATTTTCCTGTTTGGAAATGACGTTTGACGTTTGGACACGTGGTTGCGATTACATCCATTGCGTTGACAAGTTATTTCTCAATTCCTATTAGGTTTTGTGTCTTTCAAATACAGCGACTTATTTGTCGTTGGGAATATACTTAACGTTTTCATAGGGGTATTCTGATTTTCCAGTGACAGTGATCGATATTATACAGTAATTTGGGTTAGGCTTGTATTAAATATGCATTAGACAATGTACAAGAACTTGGATTGATAAATTTTACGTAAAACAAAGTTAAAGAAACTTTGCCTATCGTGACATAATAGTGAAGTACTATGACGATTCGTTTAAATAAGATATAAAGGGACTATATAGATTCCGCAACGGAAGTCTTCCAACTACAAGTTTCCATAACTATATTGTTATAACAAAGTTACGTGATTTAGGTTCTAGCAAATGTCCGGTGCTAGCAGAGTTTTTAATAGTTCTTCGTAATCAAATCATTCAGGTGTATTTACATAAGTAAATGTAAACTTTTGAGTCGTTTCACTTTCCCAATTTGTTTCAAATATCTTGACCCAAAATAGCACTTGTAACAAGTGGTAACCAAAACAAAATTTCAAAAACCGACGATGGACAGTAAGTTCATTAGCACTATCCTCCTCAAAAGCTACATCATATTACGTGCACCGTCGGCAGCAGAATAACCACCTTTAAGCTCGTAAAGGAAAATAATTCGAATTTCGTGTGTATTCATTGTACCGTTGCAAAGAAAATACTGAAGAACTTCCAACACTATTTCATACAAACGACACATCAGAAAGAAGAGACTCCGAAACAGACCCGAGTTCGTCGCACTCATCCAGACATTACTCTAAAATAACTCAGTTCGATTACGTCTCAAACCTGTACCCAATCACGACTTCCATTTTCCTCGAACTAAACCAACTATCCCCCAGACATGTAGACATTGCTACAAGAGTTCACCGCACTCGATAAAGGGAAAACGCAAACCAATCGGTACGATTACTACTTTTCTAAAATGTGACATTTATCTACATTTATTGGATTAAATTAGTGTAGGTAATTAATGGTCACTATTTATCAATCATAGCATCATTATTGCAAACATTATACGTTAGTTTTGTACTTATATGTGGAATACAATATTCATTTTAAATTGAACCATTTATTTTTTAAGGATCTTAAATTTTTTTTAATTGAATTTTTGAAAGAAAATTGAAGGTGACCTTGAAAAATCATGAAAAAAAAGAGTTGACAAAAAAGTTGCTATAATCACGTTAAAGCTCTCTTCAAACCATGCTATACCTGATAAAAACATTTCCAATCGGACCCAGGCAGCCAACAATCCAGCAACGGCCCTGGCCACCACCATCGGTGGCCCAAGTTAACTCGTATTGGCCGTGGCTGCCGACATCGACGGGAAACATTCGCCATTACGAATTCATAATAGAAAATGGATGTAATTGCGATGGAAACGGTCCCCAGCCCGCGCCATTCAATCGTTACCAACAAAAGCGTGCCGTCGACTACATACTGGCCTCTACGCGTTCCTCGCCGTTCCCTTCGCCGCCGCTGCCTGGCTCTGTGGTATTTCCATCGGCGACGATCGCGGCGATCGATCTTGGTACGCAGCCTAGGATAAGAAGACCGATAGCGGACCGCTCGAATTAATCGTATCGAAGGGAGAGGCAGCATAGCGCCGGCTGAAATTAGACGATATCGTTCCGCGTTACATTCTTCTCGGCGTCTACCTTTTCGCGAAATTTATTGTTCTCCGTTCCGTCGACACGGCCCCTACGTAAGACAACTACACACCATTGGCGAACGGTGCATTAGCGTGGCTGGATCCGCTGGCGGCTTTGTTCGACGTTGGACCACGAAGATGAATGCACGAGTGCTCGTCGATGGAGTCAATAAAACTGTAACGATCACCGGGAGATGGTTACCGGGAGTAGCTAACGACGGCCAACTCGTAAGTAGAGAAGTCTGACTTCAACGATCGAGGAAAGGAGATCTCGAACGCGATCGTGGGGGATTTTGTTTTACAGCGGCTTTGGAACCGGGGAGATGTAGAAGACGAGAAGATATAGACAGTCGAAAAAGGCATATACCTTTTAAAACAACTTTTTAAATTTTGACCAGGTAACTTGAGTGTGTTTGTGAAGGTAGACGGATTAGTTTACTAAATGACGTACAAAGGAAATTTTGAAACAGTTGCAATCGGTGGAAATTGTGAAGATAATGGTAAAGATCACCTTTTTACAACCTTTTTGATCTGAGACTCTAATGAAAATTTGAATAATATATTTCATAGATTTATGTTGGTTATATGTAGAGCATTTGAGTACATCATGCAGTAGGTGTTCATGTGATAGCAACATTATGTGTTTAAGGGGGTATTCTAGTGGAAGTTCAAAAAATTAATTCTTTTTTTGCACAAATCAACATTTCAAAATTACTATACCGTTTCGAAAACGTTCGTCACAGACCCATCTAAGTCTCCACCATTCTTTTCAGTGGAATGTTCTAACCTTGTTAATTAAATATATAAAGAACACAAAACAGAGATAATGAATAACATTAAATCTAGGCGAATATTGCAAAGCACATTTTGCTTTTATGGAATAATGTATGCGGAATTAGAAATTGGAGCGTCGCACATGTGAGACGTCTGGTAGCAAATGTACTAATGTTGCACGATGTGCTGCTGCTTTGTTCCTCTTGGATTTAGAATCCGAAGACGATTGACGACGAGTTACTAACACCGTAATACTTCGATAGAATGATTGTCGAGGAAACCAGGAACGAACTCGACGGTTTAAACGTATTTATCACTAACGAATGAACTGTCTATGCCAACTGGGGAAACAGATTCCATTGTGATCTCGAGAAATCGATTCCCCAACGACCCAAAATCACGCAGATTTGCACTACCGCTCATAAATATTAGGACACCTGGCCTGTATGAAGAAAATGCACAGTTTCGTAAAAATGATATAATTTAGACAACTTTTATTAGTTCATAGTAGCATAAGATAATTCCTTGTAACATGTCCTAATATTCCACAATTGTTCTAATCCTTATGAGCGGGAGTGTAACTCAAAGTGACAAATTTTCGCAATAACTGTCTTCCTCTCGGGATCACAATCAGACCACAAACATCCAAATGTTCGTCGAGCAGTCAGTGAAACTGCCCCCGTTCAGCAGAATGTTTGTCGGGTGAACCAGACCAGAACTGAAATCGTTCATACTCGTTCGAGTCGTCGAATCAGGTTTTAGCCTGTCATCGCGGATCAGTAGGAACAAAATTCCAGCGCAACCAGTACGAGCCTCTATTCTCCATCGACCCAGAACCCAAAGGAGTTTGCAATCGGAAGGTTGGCGAAACCTGCGTCGCAGCTTTCCTTTTTCTTCCATGTACAATCCGAAAATACGAACGTCCAGAATGCTGAGCAGGCCAATGACCAGTAAAACCGTAATCGTCCACCAGAACGATTATGGTGGGATCCAGAACTGAGCCTGATATTTGCACGCGTCCCATCGCTGAACAGCCGAAGCACCGTGTTCGGGCGATCTCGATGGAAACGGATTCCGCCGGGGACCAAGAGGAATCGTTGGACCGAGCTAGCGGAGGGGATGACCACGTAGAAGCCGCGTGGATTAATTGTTTGCCGCTGTTAAGTAATTGGCCGGTCGATTATGGTACATTATATTCACCTCGGGACGTCCTAAGGAGTCCGTATCCGGTGGAGATGAAGACATTACCGGCTCGGGCTGAGAGAGCAGGCCGAACGGTATTTTTACGAGCGGCTCGTAAAGTTAACGAGGACCGAGTTGCCAGCAGCAGCAGCCGAGTCGAGAAAGAGAGAAACACCAGGCTTCGTACCCGCTGGATCCTCTCTCGGTGGCTCGCCACTATTTTCTTTTTTCTTTTTTTTATTGCTTTCTCTCTGTCCGGTCTGGTCCCGTACGCAAGATTTCTGCGTTCCTCTTCGAAGGAACCTGCCCCGGCTCCTGTCCGCGCGGACCGCATTTTCCGTGGATCGTTCCACGCACCTGCGGCGACTAAACTGAATTCGCCTAACACGGATAAACCCATCCGCCTCGTGGATCCGCGCACGCCTCGGCGAGAACTTTATATATCGGGAGATATAAAGAGCCACAGCCGCGTCATAGCTTATCTGGCTGTCGTGGAATTACGAGTCCCTCGAGTCGCGATAAATGTTACTGTTCGATGGGCATCGACGTGAATTCTGTTCGTCCAGGTGGATCGAGAGACAAGAAGATATTCTCGATCGACGAAGTGCAGAGCGCACGTTGGAAAATAATTCAGGGGTCATGCTGAGTCAGAAATTTTCATAAAATCGATTTTTCACTTTCTGTGCAAGTTTCAAGGTAATCCAATTATAAATGACAGAGTTACAGGCGTTAAATAATGAACATTTTATATGAGTGTAAGCTTGACTTGAAACTTTAAACGCGTTTTGCTCGAAACTACATTTTTCAAATCGGTGATCAATATTTCTCGAAAACTACTGTGTCGATTTACATGAAACCTTTTGCGCCTTATTTCAAATCAGAAAAACTTGTCCTTGAACGAAAGATTTTTTATCGTTCTTAAAATAAATCTTACTGAATTTTTAATTTCAGATGAACCGTTACGAAGTTACAGTGATCACGGCATACCACTTTTTGTGAAGAGACATCCGGGAGATCGCTCACCATTTATTCACTAATAAATATTTTTAAATAAAAAAATTACCTTATAATCTAGAAACTGCAATCTTTGAAACACAAACACATTTTTTTAAAAAGGTCTTATAGTTTTTGAGAAAAAATTCCCAAAGGACACTCTTTTTTCGGCCTCCTGACTGAGCATAACTCCTTAAGTAACTTTGATGCACTCGACCACGGAAGGAAATTGTAAGGTGGAATCGGTTTGAGTTGGCGAGTGCCGCGGTACCTGTCACCTGGAATGGATTACCCGCAATTTTCTGGGTGTCTGGAAGAGCTAGTAGATGATGACGTGCCGTTTGTCTCGCTGCGACTTGTTACACAATCAATGAATGTACAGTCAGAACTATCTTTTAATTGAGCATTGTTAGGATTTTTTGTATTCGCGGACTCCTCTAGATTATTTACTGGCTTGTTCGATCAAACGGTCCAATTCTTAACCTTCTCCGAACCGTCTTCTGTTTCGTCGGTTTTCCGCGGAATTGCTCGGCACTTCCGGTGAATTACACGAGAAAATTCCACAGTAGCATGGAACACGGAAGGGCCGAGAGGGCCGGCGATCGTGGCAATTATTCGACAAATTATTGGAGAACGCGCGAAACCGAGCAACCGGAGGTTTTACGGTCTAAAGAAACAGCTGTTACGAGTTAATCTCAGGCGGCTAACGAGCTCGGAAGAGTAGCCATTTCTTCGTGACGGTCGTTACATCTTGCGCTGGCACCGCCCGATACGGTGAGCCGTCTCCCTCTTATTTCCCCCGAGTAGAACGCTTCGGATAACGCTCGAGATACCGCGGCGATCCGCTCCGCGCGTTTTCTTGGTCACCACGGACATCAACGAGCAGCGATTAACGTCGTTGTGCTCGAGCCCGGTGCTGACCGGGGTGAAAAAAACGGAAAATCGCTGCAAAATTGACTCGTAAACGAGTCCGAGCGAGTCGAAAAGTTAGCAAGCGATCGACAACAAGTTCTACAGGCGAGTATTGGAGCGTGGCGATCTGAACGACGGTGTGTCCAACGATAGGCATCTTTTTGCGACGATTCCGATTCCCGTCATGAATGCAATTCAGTATCTAATAGTTTAAAGGGCTATGCTAGTGTGACGGCTATAGAATAAGGCAATTTTTAGGAATTTTTTAAAGAAAAACTATCGAACTTATCAATTTGAATAATACATAAGTTTACTAAATAATATTTATAAAGTATGCTATATTTTTATAAAGTAAAAACAATGTATTTTTTGAAAGTTACAAGTTGTTTGTGAGAGCGTTTTAACGAAATTTCCTTTCCATGACGGTCATAGTTTAGCTTACTATTTCGAGACACAATTCAAGGATGAAGAAGAACATCTTTTTACTATTTGTATGTTCTTTTTCAAAAGATTTCCTATAATCACTCCTTGCATGGGCAGTGGTTAAACTGTAACCCAAACTATTCCAGCCATCAAACTTTCTAAAGGACAAAAATACACAGAATCGTGTATCTGGCAATAATCCTCTATCTGGCCAAACGAAACCATTCCTAAATTACCTTTCCGATCAAGAATCATCGAAATCTACATAATACAATCCCATTTCCGGCCAGTCCATCCATTAATCGTCGAACCTTGTGCACGCGTCCGTAAAAGACGAACGATCCGTGCCATCTGACGGTGTATCGTTCGAGATCCACGTCAACGAGGTTAAACCCGCTGAAAATTTTCGAGAACCACCGTAATTTCGCGCTGTTAGAAGCATTTAGTTACCAAGCTATGGGCGAATCAGGCCCCAGCTTCCGTGTTGTGGCGCATTAGACGCGATTAGAACGGTATCCGCGAATCTGTTGGACGGTCTAACGAGGCGTATGGTTGAGGGGGCAGAGGCGCAATTACGAGGAAATAATTGCTGGACGTCGAGGGAAATAATAGCAATCGATAGCCGCGAGCCATTCGGCTCTGTCCGTGGTTTATTTGCTTCTCCGTACGAAATCGTTCCTCTCCTTTTTTTTTTGTTTTCTTATGGCGAGCGGGGAACACGAGCGGAAGGTAACTGATTTCGGTCGCCCCGACGGTCTCGCTCGGTTAAACGGTCGCTATTCGAACGCGCATACATGCACAGACACACAGAGAGAGAAACGGGAGGAGAAGGATTCGCGATGTCTATCATTACCTAAAGGCGGATTTAACCTTTCCCGGATTTGATCGAGAAAACGGGCTTACTTCGCGGATTCGCGTCACGCATCGGTACCTAGACGTGCACGTAACCGACGCGCGGACATTTATCTCGCGACGGGAATAGTATACAGTGAATCCTTAATGAGTGTTTGGAGGTTCTTCGACAGTGAACATTAAATATTTCATGAATTAATGGCCATGTACGGCTGAAACAAATATCATTGGATTCAGAATTCCAAGCTCTATCAAGGTGGTAAATCTTATTAAAAAGTCAGCGTTACACCTGGGGACTTCTCCTTGTCAGTCCCGAAGAGCCTTCGAACACTCATCGAGGATTTACTGTAGTAGGTAATCAAACCATTCGAACGTGTTTGAACATCCGATGAGGAGTTCGAAAAGTTCGAGCCGAGTTAGATCGAGGCGAGGAGTTTGAAGTGGAGATCACTTTTAGTTTGATGGCGTTTCAAATTCGAAAGTAGTTTTAGACACCAAACAGTTTGATGGCATTTCAAACTCCACACAGTTTGATATTTGAAATTCTAGACAGTTTGATATTTGAAACTCCAAACAGTTTGATAATATTTGAAACTTCGTACTATCAGAGATTTGAGACTTTCACGTCGCGGCATCTGACAGTTCTCACTGTTGAGGCATTCGGTTGTAAGCCGTATCCTTGTGGAATTGTTTTCCCAAGATTTTGCAACTGTTTGGAATGCTTAAACGTCTCAAGAGTTTGAAGTTTGAAACGTCATCGGACGATACGAAAGCAATTGAAACGCCTGGTCACTATCAAACTGGGTTTGAACTGTTTAACGCGTTAGCGCCATGTGTTTGAATCAAACATGTTTGAAGCAGTTTGTTCATGGACCGACCACCAGGTGGAAGGCACTTCGATTCGTCGTTCGTTCGAGCATACTCACCGTTTTGCGGGAAATTCTGTTGGGAATACATAAATATCATAAATTCAGTTGGGAATACAGTAAAACATCGATGAGTGTCCGAAGGCTCCTCGACACTGAGTGTTCAGACGTCATCCCCACCACTGGGCGTTTGACTAATTCTATGGAGGACCTCTCCCCCAGTGGTGGGGATAACATCTGAACACTCAGAAGCCTTCGAACATTCATAGATGATTTACTGTGCTATTGGATGGAAGGTCTTCGCTCTAGACTTCATCCTCTGACCTTAATAATCTTTGTTCGAGGAGAAGCAAGCTGTCGTCGCTAGAAGGCAACTTAGAAATATGGTCTATTTTGTTTATTCACGATATTTCCGCCCTTCAAACGAACACTATGGTTTCTTACTTGGAATTCTACTTTGGAGTCATTATAGGGAACAAGCCACATAACTCTATGCTCTATTATGTTACTTACGGTTCGTGAAGATAACGTGGTAATCGTATATAGCGTAGTTTAGAGGTCATAACGATTCAGTTTGATTTATAAAAATAGATTCTAAACATCTCTTCCTAACCGTGTTAGACAGACATAGATAACGATGTTCTTCTTCGATTATCTCTATACAGTGGCTAATTCACCGTTTATGTTTATGGACCTCTCGTTGTTCTTTTAACCCTCTTACGGATGCGCCGCGACATTTAGTATTGTATTTGCGTAAAGAATACTCCCTCGTCTCGACGTCATATTGTTACCGTCGGATTGAAAATGTGAATAGAGGTGAGTTGGGTAAACACGAACGCGGGGTAATCCGCTATTGCATATAGTTACTGTTGCATTAATGATAATTTCGTATTTATTCAAATTGAAATAAGCACATATTAAACAACATTTTATAACCAAGGTGTTGTCTGCTGACTGAGTTTAACCTCTAAAATAATGTTTTTTTATTTTTTGACGTTGTGAGGTATTGGCGAACAAACTGAATGGAGGCTACTGAAGACTATATAATGTGTTACAAGTGTAACTTACGGGCAAATGAAAAATGCAGCAGAGCTGAAAGCACATCCAGGGACTTTCTGTGCGACTTATGTGATACATAGTTTTTATTAACACTCTGTTCGTAATAACCCCAAACAGTGTCCGTGATTAGTGTTTGAATTTTATTATAATTTTTCCAGAATTGGATATTGTAGTTTGTAGATGAACAGTTTAAGTATGATTAGAAGTAATAAACAAATTCGTTTTTCACTCAGCTTTCGTCCTGTTTGATTTTTGCTTAGATATTCGTGATTACCCCACTCTCCCCTATGCCAATTACGTAATTTTAACCGCAAGATAGGTATGCAATTACGGATCGACGAAGACATGATTCGCTTTGTTTCGCAGGCACTTGTAAATCTTTAATGCGATACCTACCTCCGACAGTAAGCGGCAAGACGTCCAATGCCAGTGGATTAAACGGCACACTAATCGTGCATTTAACACTGCGATCGAATAATCAGATCCATACATTCTAAGATTCTTTTATAGGGTCCCATCAGGTACAATAAATCTGTATATAACTGACTTGCCCATCTTGGACAGTTATTACACGTAAAAAATATTCTATAATCATAATTATTTCCCACAAATTAAATAATAAGGAAAGTAATTTAAACGCAACGATTTGCTTACGAGAATCTGAATACTTCTAAAACGGAAACATCTTAAGTTTCCGTTCAGACACAACGTTTTGTTCGCGCAAACATAATCCCACAAGGCAGTTTGCGCAAATGATTTAACCCTGTAAACGAGCCTTTATACTGGGTATGTTGCCTGTACCAAAAAAAAAATCGTATCCCTACCCGATCAGAATCGTAACAAAAAAAAAAAGAAAAAAGAAAACACTCACCCAAAAGTTTCGTGACGACTGCGCCTTGTTGATTCAGCGAAAGCACATGATTGGCCAGGTCGTTGTAGTGCCTGAGAGCTCCCAACCCGTGCGACAGTTCCAGCAATCGTTGTCGGCTCGCACCGCCGCCATTACCGCTGGCAAATGGCCCCGCGGTGCAATTTTGCAAGCTCACGCCTGGAATTGCAACAACGTAACTAATTAGTGGTGTGTCTGACCTGACGCTAGAGGCACGTCCTTGCCGCCTAACAGGACTCGTCTTTATACACGGCCTACACACCTATATCTCATCCAACTAGTCGAGTCAGTAACTATAAACGAAGGAAGGTGATGACTAGACTGCGGATTTTATGCATTTAAAGCCTATAGGTGTCTGTAAAATACAATAAAGGACAAAACTTTCATCAGATCTAATAAGTTTTTTGGTTTATTTGAAACCGAATACGATACTTGGGAATAGAAAGAAATTCCTACGTTTGTTCTTTTCTGTATAAATTGCTTTAGGAAATTTCAATTTGCATAAAAATCCGCAGTCTACCGATGACCGTTCAGGTGGGACAAGGACAGAGACAGTTACCAGGCAATAACTGGGATTAGCATACGAATGTTTTGCTTATTTTCACCATAAACGTATAATAGGTACCTAAACTCTGTCCCACGTAAGAATAACCTCACGCTCGGACGAGTTTTCGACCGATCTGCGCACCTCCCACTACTGCCGATTCGGACCCATGCGATCGCTTGTAGCTCGTTAGCTCTGCTGGTCATTTACCAATGAACGATCTTAGATCCCGTCCCATGAATGAAAATTTTCTTATCAACCTTAAGTATCCTCTTCGATGACGTTATCGCTCACTAAATGCGTTCTCAAGATATTTATGAACGTATGAATTTTGAGGGAATTTTTCTTCTATTTCCAATCGAGATTGAAGATATGAAAGGGTTTCAGAACAATAATGCATGGCACAAATCTTCCATGGCTGATAATAAATTGATGTGAATCATTTGGAAGCTAAGAGCGTGGGATTTCGACCATTTGATCTACTAAATTTTGATTTTGTGCCACTGTGGAACAGTTCGAATCAGAGATATTTCAAAATACCATTACTGTCGTACTTTAATATGCTCCACTCGATACGATTCAAGCCTCCGCTGAAACATTTTTTGCTACGAGTAACAATAGCAAAAAAATCAAGATGTCAAAATCGGGTGAGACACCCTGTATAGACCTCACCTTCTCTACTAAAATCTGATCGACGCGAAAATCCAAATGCTCGCCATCACCATATACACTAGGATCTTGGTGTTTTTCGTCGTATAACCACGCGAAGAAGCATCGAAACCTCGAATCGATCCCATAGTGACCTGCAGTATCGGGCCCCGATCTGTCGATCTTTCCCGCAGAAAATCGGAACCGAGCCGGCCCGAACGGTTCGTTTCATTAACAATGGCCAGTCAATAATGAGCGTGTCGAAAGCGATCGCGCGGACGTGCCGGCGTAATCGAGCGAATTAATTTAAATTACTCGAGCCTGCGGCGGCGGCAGCCGATCGTCGTAAGAGTCGCGGACGATCTCATCCCCGATGCGATCTCTTTCTTAGGTGCCTGAAGGCGAAGGGAATGAATGGGGAGTGGGATATCGAAGCACGGATACGAGGCGTCGCGCATCTGCCCGTGTAAATCGCGGCGATTAATCACCGGAGGTGCGAGGACCCTCGTAATTCCTCGAAGGACACCTCGGGAGCGGTTCGCGACTTCCTCGGTGATTTTATAGGCGGCTAATCTCGAGGACGATTCCGTTTCGTGCCACTCCGTGGGCTCGAGTGGCGAGAGAGGATTTACGATCGAACGGGCCACGGTGTATTGAGTGCGATCCATTTTTCGTCCAGAACGTGGGGAAACAGGGGCGGGGAGGGGGGACCTTTACTTTAAGTCTCGAACATCCAGATCGTATCTTTCCTCGGAAGGGGTGCGGTGGCGGGGTGTGCGAACACGAGAGCCAAACGATCGAAAAGGGTGTCGCTGACGACAGTTCGCGTTTTACCGATCCGTTCCAGTTTTCCTGTTCCTTTTTTCTCTCTTTCGTTCTCTCTGTTTCCACCAAGGCCCCTTTCCGTCAGGGCTTTTTCATACCAATGGAGAATCCGTAATTGCGTGAAATAATCACGCGATTTACAGACGATACTCCCGTGGCACTTGTATATATGTATACCTACTCGCACCTCGAGCACATTCGCGCGTGTTTTCCCTCTCCTGTCTCTCGTCCCATGTATCTCGAATTAATTTCCAGGAGGAATCACGACCAACCTGGAATAATCGTAATTAGCGTCCGGTCCGCGGACAGTCCGTGATTTTACGGGCGGATAATCTTAACGATGTTTCGTACGATCCCCGTGGACGATAGTTTACGATCGTGGAACGACGATGTTAAAGAAACGATGTTAAACCGTTCGCGGGAACGGGGCAGATCGGATGGGAATAGCAGCCGTCGCCTCGTCGTCGTGATCTCTCTCTCTCTCTCTCTCTCTCTCGATGCTGTGTGGACCACGTCGACAACGATCGTTGGTCTTGATGGGCGCCGGGGGTCGGAGGATGGGTAGGGTATCGTGAACGGGAAATTAAATTCCGGAGGTAGATAGAAACGGCCGGACCGGACAGGGACCCGGAGAGCGAGAGTGCTCATTTGTAACGCGTTGTTTCGACTGGTTACGAGCGAGCCCGAACGCGAGCGCGCGCGCGCGCGCGCGTCCACGTCCGCTCGTTTCCCCCCCCCCCCCCCGTGGGGAATAGGGATTTTACGCTGATACTTTCGCTATCCGTGATGTTTCATCCCGGTGTGTGCGTGTAGGGGAGTCTGGGGAGGATTGATACATTTTTATATTTTTCACATAATCCTAGACCACTGTGGAACAGTACCAATCTATGACTCAAAAACAAAAGAAGCTTATTTTAACTTCATCTTATAAAGCAAACACGTTTCAGATACATCGAAGTGTTAGGGGAAAAGTATCTAAAACTATCCCTTGGGGTAAAAGATTCCTGGCTGCCCTGTGGTTATTAGTGGTGCTGTATCGTAATGTCGTTTTACAATAGTTCTCCCCGTACGTCACTAGTCGTTGCTCGAAGTGCCATGTGAATATCAGTGCTCTGTGTGTGGTCCACAAGAAAAATTTAAAATTACTGCAATTTATCTAAGGGTCTTTTTCAATGTTGTGTAACTTTTGTCTTAAACGGTTTAATGAGACAGATGCTATACAACACCCCAACAATAGTTACATCGTCGAAGAGGATCACAAGACTTGTATACTATCCAATAAACAATAAAAAGAATTACAACGAAAAAATGAGTTTTTCTGTTTGAATCCCAAAAAATTCTAGTCCCTTATTATCAGTAGTTAGGCTAACAAATAATTTCATAAAAATCATTTACTTTTACCGTCGTAACACGAGAATCCTCCCTTAACGGAGAGAACAGATAGCGCACAATTTATTGCAACCTCTTCTCGCTTACGAGTCGTAGAGACAAATTCTGAAAAGACGTTCTTTTTTTCTTCCACGTCCGATTGTAAAGTCACCGAAAACGTTTACACAGTCATGACTCTAATGATAGGCTTCAGGACGTAACACTGGTATTGTTCTATCCGTTACGCCGCCGCAGGGAGTAGTTCTGACGATTCTAATTTGGAATTCAAATTCTACGGTTTCGGTGTTACCGAGCGCGAGAGACGATACAGAAATGAAAGAAATGGTTCGTGTTTAACATAAAAGTCTTTGTACGGGGATCTCGAATTTAAATTAATAAATATCGATGCGTTTTCTGACGCTCTCTCTTTTTCGGGGATGTTTGCATTTAACGCAACGGGTTCCATATTGTGTACGTGTGGATAACATAATCTTTGTTATCGGGATGATACGTTATTCCGTGGGGTGAGACGCTAAATAAATTTTTTGATGTTCAGGAAATTTATGAAATTGATCCTTTAAACCTTTTTCCTGCTTGTAATATAGTTTTCTCTGAATTTTTCATTGCTTTCGATATACGCTATTCTGTACAGCTACGTGAACGTATTTTCTATTGTCGCTATTATAGTGTTTTTAGTAGGCCTTCGTGAAACAGAGGAAACAAAAGAAATATTATATTTAATTATAATAAAAGACGAGACACAGCCGTAAGTTGGTCGAAAACTTAATCCAAGTTTGTGCAGTCAACTCCGCTTGATTCGCAGAATGATTGTGAACTTTTAGTCGACAATGTAAGTATCGCTATAAAATCGACTCGTACAATTTCTGTTTGCTAGAATTTATGGATATTGCCCTGGCAGTCAACCTATTGAACTTTGCTGTTCCACGTCGGTACGTGGTTATAAGCAATAAAGCAGAAAGTAAGGTGGAAGCACAATGTAATAATATGTTCTCAAAGCCTTCGTACAGTTCTGACAGTCCAGTTTAAAACTTCAGAAACTACAAAACGATTGCATTAAATTCGCTGAAGTTTCTATATTCCTAACACGTGTACTCGCATAGTGAATTAACACGTGAGCCCATAAATTCGTGGGTATTCACACAACCTACAAAACTTTCTACACAAATAGATTTGATATAACCGCCGTTAAATTGTACAAAACAAGTTAATGATAATGACGAAAAATATAGAAATGCACACGGATTTGTGGACTGGCCTCATATAATTACTACGATGAAATTAAATGATGGAAACGAATTAAATAAACGATATTTTAATTACCTAGACTCGTGTTTATCTCACCTAACAAAACTTTTATCACGCCATTGGTATCGTGTCTTAGCATGCAGTGATTAATGAAAATAAGACAAATCGAAACTGATAACGTTCTTCCCCCACAAACACACGAAATGAATTTCGAAGGCAGTGCATATCCACCGTATGAAACGATTATCCGTCCCATTCATTAAAAATAATAATGAATACACCAGACATAAAACGTCACGAATTTACCGAACGCTCTAATACATAAAATGATTTAACTATACGGCGCCCTAATCGCTTATAAGAACGTGTTTTCTCACACGTCGAACGTTTCGCCGCGCAATCGATGCGACCGATTTTCCAGAAGTCCTCGAGAATCGTATCGTAGCGTAACGAGGAAGGATATCTCTGTTTCGGTGGCTGTATAAGGCCCGAGGAACGCCTCCCGAGGACAATTTCGTTTCCGATCGACCGCTCGAGAGATACAGGGCACAGAATGATCCCGAAGCGGGCGAGGCTGTTCCCCACGGATGGGAAAGAGAGAAAGAGAAAGAGCAATCCGTTTCGTGTCGTTTCTCGCGGCGAAACCTACGCGTTTTCTGGACGTGGCGCGCGGACGCGCATTCCGCGCTCGTTTCGTGTCAAAGCTATCCCGGGAGAGGATGTCGTGAAAACGAAAGTAGCAGCCGATGCAACCGAACGAAACGCGTCGTGTGTCGTTGCATCGACGGCCAGGCCTGGTCTATAGAACCGGTTCTGAACGAGTTTCTGGGATCCGTGGCCTCCTCTAACAGATTCTTTTTCGTACACCACGGAATCGCTCCAGGACCGATCGACATCGTCAACGACGACGCGGAGAAGGATAGATAGCATAATCGCGAGTACGCACCGACGAGCAAATTCGACTTCCGCCAAGATAAAAAAGAGGCGTATCGAAAGGGCCTTTTACCACTTGGTCTTGGGTGTTACTGAAATTTAGGCGAGATCGACGAGAAATCGTTCGATCGATGCAACGATTAAAAAACGGATTATACAGAGGCAGTTGAGGACCCCGGAAGATCGACATGGGATTTCACACGCGCGCATACGAACAAACGCAGCCACGGATTCGTCCCGAAAATCAACGAGGAACTCTCGTAGGCAATCCAGGCGGCAAACAGGGAACACGCTGAAGCACTGGGTACCTGTCTCGAGACCGCGCAGGTTGTGGCTATAAATTCAGCCGGATAGGAGAACGAGATACTTAGGTTATCCACGACTAACGGAGGATAAATCGTCGCGGCTTGGAGACGAATGGACACGAGATCCAATTAGCCTGCGCGTACTACGATTAAATATTGCCCTTGTTTAATTAGTCGAAACGGTTCGCCGAACGATATTAACGTTAGATGAGCAGGAACCGTGCAAGGTATGGAATCGCGGATGTGACTGTGCTTCGGTGAGTGCAACGTTCTCTGTCTGGCGTGGCGAAATGAAAATTAGTTCGTCCTTGTGAAACCTCGTTGAAGATAGCTCCAAATTATCGAAATGTTTATGTGAATATACGATAGTTAACGGGACTGCCTCGTGTGCAATTCTTCAATCTAGGCTCACCTTTACTGTATATACTTGACTAGACTATTCTAAAGAGGGTTAATTTGGAAAGAGGGTTCTTTCAAGAAATACAATCTTCGAAACTGGTAAGAAGGCGGACGCTTCCAGATTCACGAAGTGTCCACGTTTGATCAATTTTCAGGGAAATTCAAGAATTTTTATGGTTCAGCGGTGTTAAGTGTGCGGTGAACGACGTTTTTTTTTAATTTAACTAGACCTAATTTAACAAGTCAAAATTTTTGTGAATTTTTCAATTTCAATTGGTGAGATATGTTAATGAGATACATTAATGTCTCGATGAATGCGACGTACTCAGGTCCGCTTCGGAGCAATCGTGGCAAGGCAGAAAAGTTTTCAGCCCCTCATAAATTTGTTTTTTTGCACGAAGTTGAGCCTCTGCTTAGCTTCTGGTTTCATTGTTTTTGTTAGTTTCAGAAGGGGACCCCCCCCACAGTGGTGGGAGTAACGCCGTTGTTCGTGTCGCATTCATCTAATTAGGATATTTACCCTATATGTTATATAAGTATACACAAATTTTTGACAAAAAACCATCTTTTTTTTATGAAAACATGCCAACAGTGTAAAATAGATTACCGGTCAGTAAAGTGTAAAGTCTTAACAGTTCTTCCATTCAATGATCGATTAGTCGATCATTTTCCATCAAACAATTCTAATTAGCGATCACGACGATGAACGAAGTCGACTGCTCGTTACGCCACAATAGAGGATACGTATTCGGGGCTACACAGCGAAACGGGGGAAACAAAGTGGCCCGGCGGCGGTGGACAGATGAAGATACCCGCCAACTACCGGCCCCGCGATATACCTGCGCCTCGAAATACCTGCTGGGTGTGGCAGTAAAATCTGCCGGATAGAGCCGGCCGAGTATCGGCCTCTCGTCCCCGTAAGTGATGTCGTTTCCTATCTCGCCTGCATAAACAACGCATCTTGTTTACGAATTCTTTTTTTGGGTGCGAGGGGAAGAAGGGGGGAAGAAGAAGTGCCGACGGAATTGCTCTGTCAAGAACGTTCGCTTTCTCATATTCTCGGAGGAACGAGACAAGGCCTCGACTGGCCGGCTTGGCTGTGATCACGAAATGATTCGAGGCTTTGGTTATTTCTGCCAGACGATGGGAGTGTCACGAATGGATTACGAGCAGAATGTCGGATTTAATAAATAATGGATTTCATGATGTTTGGGGATCGGTGATTCAGTTTGTTAAGAGGACCATTCTAACGAGGGTTTCTTGATTTTATTACAACCGGTTAAGGATATGTGACAATCTGAGAAGGAGAATAATGTAGTGATGGAAAATAGAAAGAAGGGATTGGAAAGATATCATACTGTAATACAACGAAACGAGTCAGATTCTTCATGGAGGTACACTACCTTACAACCTCAAAAGAATAGGTAAATTTGAGATCATTTTTCTCGGGTATGTATGTATTGAGTGAAATATTGGGACCTTTCTACGATATTTTTGATAACATTCTAACTGTATTTTCATACACTGATTATTATATTAAATTATTGCATAACATCTCTGAAGAAGATCCCAATATTTTATTCAATAATTACCTGAGAAAAGAAATTTTAAGTTTACCTACTTTTTAGGTCTACCAAATCTCACCCTTTTCGTTGTATTACAGTATGAAATTTTTCCTAATCCTTACTTGTGTCCTATCACTGCACACTAGTTATTTAAGTGCAACGAAACCGTCTTATTATTCCTCTAATCGTTCGAAGTTAGTACTCATTGCTGATCTTGAACCCTGACGAGGAACGCCACGTATTTCCCAACTAACCAGAACGGATGACTCGTTTCTACAATATAGCCACTAATCGAATTTCCACATGAAAATGACCCACGTCAATTGAACAATACTACCAAGCCACATATCTAGTTCGTCAAAGCTACCTCCGAGACACATTACAGTATCATCGATCAGTGTTCGGAGGCACCTCTGACCATTAAATATTTCATAAACTAATGGCCATATGCGGCTGAAACAAATATCATTGACTTCAGAATTCCAAGCTCTACCGCTGTACACCTCATAAAAAAATTCTCTTTACACCTGAGGATCCCTCCTTATCAGTGCCAAGGAGCTTTCAAACACTCACCGATGATTTACCGTACCGTCCAAAGTAATCAAAAACACCACCAAGGTAAACAACCACCGCCCGATGGCTGATGTCTCCCGTTCCTAACAATACGGACGGTACCAACGAGAGCCCAGCGGCGGCTACTCCGCGAAAAAGACGTACCTACTGTTGGCCGACGTATTGAAACCGGTTCCCGACACGAGAGTACGAGCTGGTAGCTGTCCGTCGTTTCGTCTCCGGCAAGTGTAAACCACGGAAAGGATCACGGATTATATACCCAGTAGTTGGAATACGTAGCGGGGCATCAACTTCGGGCGTTGATTGCCTGGTTGCCCCCGAGGGGGCAACGGTCTTATCGGTCGTTGTGTCTGTGGGAGGGTCGACGGTCCGTTTAGAGGGTCGTTTCGGCCGTACCCGTGTCCCAGGTACCGCCGTGGCCGCGAAACTGCCGCGTATCCGTCCGTGGACCGACAACCGTAGGCGTTCAATGGGGTACACCATACACGACAAGAGGTTCGACGCGCGTCGTCTACTCGTCTCTGCCCCTCGAACGTTCTCAATTAACAGTCTGTCCCTCGAGCGAAAAGACTCGTCGTCATGGTCTTCCAGCGCGACGATAACGCCGCGGGTAAACATTGCGGCACCCCGTAAGACCGTCTGTATATCACGCACGAACGGAAAATTATATTTCTACCCGTTTATTACCTGGCTGTTCGGTTCCTCGAGAGAGCGACACATCGTTCCGCTGGCGGTTTCGCGTTATGGAAATCGTCCACGCCCGGCGACGACGGTGTAATTCTTTCGCCAGTAATATCTACCGATGACTTAACTGTCCCGGCCAATAAACATCGTCGTAAGCCGTGCTACAACGCGACGTGTATCTCCATGGGACGAATAATATATCCAGGCTGGGGAGAGCCTTGCGCGCACGCAATCTGTTATTCCCTCTGGATAATGTCCCTTCGAATTGATCACAGAATCCGTGGAGAGATCATCTCAAGACCTGAATGTGTTATTGTTCCTGTTGCTGAAATGACCCGTGACAAGAGCCACGCGATACATCGAAAGGGAAATTGCCAGGTGATTCCGTGGGCTGCGCGTGATTTTTCGACCGGTGTTAACGAGTTAACGGAAGGGGCCCCGTGATGGGGCCCCGCGGGGAAGATAGTCATCGTCCGGACAGGGGAAGATCGTATCATCCCCTTGAGGATCGGTGCCTTCTATCCGGCCCCTGAGACCGGCCGACGCCGGTTTCGACACCTGGAGAACCATGAAACGACGTTGTTACGCTCGTTTAACGCGATTTACGATGCTCCCCACTTTGGTCTTGTTTTTGCTCGAGGCTCGAGGAGGAAGCGGTTATATGGAATGGTCTGCGCGGAGATTGAAATTGCGCTTCCTGGTTTCGCGATTGTGATTTAATCGACCATTCTCGTGAGGATCGAAATTGAGAGGAGAGGGTAGGTATGTAGGGAATGGTACGAGGTGGGAAGATGCTCTTCGTCGTAGTGGGTCGAACACGTTTGGGCATTATTAATCTTTAGGCTGCCGGGAGTATCCCTTTTGGGATATTGACGAAACTTGAAATTCGACGCAGTGCGTATGTTATGTATATACATAGAAATTTTTGACAAAAAATACTAGTCTTGTATGACAAAAGGCCGGAAATGTGAAGTTAACGCCCTTGCCATACGATTTTTTTTAAGACTTCACTCTCAAAAATTAATTTATCGTTAATATTTTCCCAGACGCAAAAGGAATTCTATTCTTATGGCAATTGTTACATTTATTCTAAACCTTAAATGTTAATACCAGCGAAACAGCATTTCACATTGACTCGAAGAAAACGAATAATATACAGGTTTATTAAATTTAGTTGGAATTCGTTATCACGGGTCTGACTGGATGTTGTAAGGCAAGGGGTTAATAGCAGTGTTAACACGTTGGCAACATATCTTTGGCTTGTACGGCCTTAAAATTCTTGGACCGTGATGCAGATCTGCGATAACGGCGTCAAACGTTTAACGTTGGATTAACCCTTTAACACTATACTAAATTAAATTGTATAATATATGAAAGTGTATAATATAATTCAGCATAATATAGAATAGTAAAAAATGCGTAGTAAATTATGATTTCCTTACTAAAGATGACTATGACCAGCGTTCGTTGTGTACCAAGATGACTATAGTCATTCACCGCTTAGCGTTTCTTGTGTCCCCTAATGGCGACTATAGTGACCCGTCAAAATTTTGCGTTAATTAAGAATATACTTAAAATGAATTAATGAATTTAATTATATGCATTAATTAAACTGATGTCATTATACACTCTGCGGCAAAATGTAGTCCCCCGATTCAACTGTTCCGTTCAGGGGCACAATACTGGTGGTCAGAGTTTCGATAAATTTAAGAGAATAATACATAGTGAAAAGCATCAATATCTACGATTGTCATTCTGACCTTTAAACAATTAATAAGATCAAACAAATGTCTAGCAAGTGTCTGCACATTTAAAAAGAAATATTATTCAATATTTTATATTTCTTCTCAAAAAATAAAATAAAAATTTCCACGTTTAATTAATTCAAAATATCGGAATACTTTTCTTATCTTCCATTCATTATTCGAAGGTCTTTACCAGAATAAAAAATTTTAACATCTGTTCCTGCAGCCACCTCCGCCGTAGCGAAAAGGTTAGCAGTCAACATGAATTCCGCGAAAAGCACTATTACGATCTCACTGATCGTAAAATAAGAAACCTGCAAACCGTCATTTTGACGGGTTTGGTAGCTCCAGTGTTAATACTACGTTTGCTAACGATCTCTACCACAATTAATAATACGGTTGCATATCAGCAACCAAAATGCTAATCTGTTTCCTACACTAATACGACGTCGAGACTCGCATTCTTTTCAGCCCCTGATCGGTTAGCTCGTTTCGTTTTTATTTTTTTTTTGCGACCGTACATTTGTCCCTGGACACTTCGCCCGAATGGCGAATATACCTACGTGTCGCGAAGGGGCGAACAAAAACTCGGAATGGCTTTACCGATTCCCGATCGTAACATCGACCGACAAGCGTTTGTCCAATTAATTTTAATTGTACGCGATATCGCCCGACCAGGGATAGAAGGAAAAAGAAACGAATCGTGCTCGCGCGAGCACGCTGTCGAAGTTTGTTTGCGTTTCATGGAAAACTTTCAGATTCACCGATCGGTGGCGAACCGTGACGCTATCGCCGCCGGTGTGTTTCATCGATTACCCACCCCGTCTCTCGATTATCGCGAACAGTGTATTCAAGTGTTCCACGGATGTCCATTAAACGGGGAATTTAAAAGACGCGCAATTCCGTCTAATAAAGAGACCACACCAGGCGTATCCCAACATGTCCCCCGATGTTCGTTACACGGCGGACTTAATTGGCTCGTCTTTGTCTCCTCTTGAACTCTTATCTCTCACTCGTGTTCGCAGTTAACCGCGAGCATTTTTATTAAAAACACAGGTACGACGTCGGTCGAACAGTGACTGAGATGTTTATCTCACGAGCAACCCTTTCCCCCGCAACCGCAGATACTCGGAATCTTGTTGCTTGCAAAGAAACGAAAGGAATTGACGCTGTAGAACCATCTATCACGAGCCATATTTCCCTGCTGCAAAATACACAATGAGACTAGATTTTGGTTCCACAGAAACTGAAGGAATTGACGGTGTAGAAACACATATCTCGAGCCAAATTTCCTCGCCACGAAATATAGAATGGGACTAGCATTTGGTTCCAAAGAAACGGAATGAATTGACGTTATAGAACCATCTATCTTGAGTCATATAAGCCCGTCGCGGAAGAACAGAAAATTGGAGAAGCATTTGGCTGGAAAAAGACAGAAGGAATTGACGATATAGAACTATCTGTCTCAATCCATGTTTCTCCGCTACAAAATACAGAATGGGACAAGCGTTCGGTTCCAAAGAAACGGAAGGACCGTGATGCAGATTGACGCTACGGAAACATCAATCGCAACTGCACTCGAGTAGCTTTCAAACATGTAAAAGTTGTTTATGATAATATGAAAAGAAACGATAATAATCAGACATCGTGGAGGACTAACCGTCGATCAAAGACACTGGCGGCACGGTCATCTGTTGATGGTGATGCGCAGCCGGATGCTGATGATGATGCGGCGGATGTACCTGCAGCAGATGCGACCTCGTCTGGGAGAAGGTCGGCGAGGGTGGTTCCCAAGGTCGTGCGACACCGGTACTAACCGGTGGATCGTCGTCGTGGCAGCAAAACTTATCAGTGGCCGCAGTGGAGCCGCTGTTCATCACCGGATGTACATCGTTATTGTTGTTGTTATTGTTATTGTTCGCGACGTCCCCGTTGTTGTTGTTGCTGCTGCTGCTGCCGCCGGTCAGACGCGTAGTAGTCGCGCCTGTCGCAGGGCTGCCACTACCACTAGCACTGCCACTGACACTACCACTGCCAATGCCGTCGACCTGCACCATTTCGCTGTCGATCGCAGCCGCCGACTTGGCAGTACCAGGAGGGGTCGCGACGCCGCCACCGATCATCATCACCAGACGATCACCTCTCCACCCCCCTCCACACCGGTCACCAGCTCCTCCTCCTCTTCCTCCCCCTCTGGCTCCACTTCTGCAGCTACGCTACGACCCTGCTGTACGCTCGAGGCGTTTCTCTTCCTGCTTTCGCATCCGACGTATACTTACACAAGGGTATCCAGCTTCACCCAGACGATCGGCCCAATCCAACGTAACGCCCTCACGCAAAAAAAAATTCGCGCCGATCGTTTCTCCCTCCACAGTTACCACCAACCCTTCTCTGGTCTCGTGCGGTTCTTCTCGTAGGAATACGTTCTACACTTTTACGTTCAGAGTTCGCTACGGATCCATCCGAAGTCGCGACGATCGGATCGTCGTCGAAGTCCCTCGAGACGACTTGAAAGTTTCTCCACACAGACGCGCGCGCGAGAACTTGATTCACATTGAAGAACCAGGGCACAGACACGCGTGAAAGAGAGTCAACAGTCGAAAAAAAAGAGAAAAAGACTTTGTGGTCCCGACCAACGTCTTCCGGTACGGGTTCGTTTCACGAATGCGGCGGTGGCACCTACACACGCGCGCGCGCGCACACACATACACACACACACACACAACCACAGAGAGAAGCAGCAACGGTCACAAGGAACAGGAGTTTCGTTCGGTCGGTCGGTGTGTCGGCGCTGGCGCAAGAGCGCGCGAGCGCAATCGACGCCACGGTCCGTCGTGGCTTCCTGGCGTCCGATTAGCGAAGCAGAATGACATCCTGTCCACCGTTTGGCCGACGGCGAGCGCGATTCATCGTGGCCGCGAGCTTTCACGTCGGCTGTCGGTCTCCTCCTCGTCTCCTACGTGTGGGAGCGTGGTCGATTCGAGCGAGCGAACGGAGCGACGACGACGGGCGAGAGGAGTGTGCTCGCGAGCGCAGGCGCTTCGTCGATGCTGCTCGTGACTACCTATAGACGTGTGTGCCCTTCTCCACGTCCCTCCCGCCGTTCCCGTCACCTATATCACCTCCCTCTCCCTCACACTCTCTGTCTTGCTCCTCCTGACTGTCTCTTTCGTTACGATGTGCTCCCGCTTCTTTCACGGCTTCAGACCGGAGCGGATCACGTCTCTGTCCCTTTCTCTGTCTTCCTTTCTCGTCCACCTTCCGCCCGTCCGTCCGCGTTCACGGGGAGACCCTTCACCAATAACGGGGCGACGAGAAACGCGTGCACTCACCACCGGGATAACCTGCTCGTGCTCCGCCGGATTCGAGCAGATTGCCTTCCCGTACCCGGGGTTACGAAGCGCGCCAACGACTAACCTTACCCCCACCCTCGTCACGCCTCAAGGGAATCACCGGGCGGCTACTTAGGCCGAGTGTCCAGACACCAGATTTCAGGTAAACGCGACACCTTTCTTGCTGCTCTTCTTCCTTCGAATCTCTTTTTTCGTTCGATCGTTTATCTCTTCCTGGATCGATTGTTCATGGTCAAAGTCGTTGATATTTGTAGAAACTAACGCACCGTCTGATATAGAGAGTCTTCTACTCTGTTCGGCTACCAAATTCTCGATCTCGCTTCCCCCGAAGTCCATCCGTCACTTATCGACCTCGAGCCCCGGTTCTAACTGTTCGAACACCGGAGTCAGAATCGATTCTTATCAACACGCGGCACGTGATTCTCCTGTCTATGGTTCCCGAGACTCCTTCCGATACACTTCTCATCGGAGCTTCACTCCAGAACGAAGACGCCGCCCACCCCCTTTTCGCGAAGACGAAGCAGACGACGACGAAGAAGAAGAAGAAGATCGGAGCGCGCAGCGTACATGGGGTAACCTGCTCGCGGTCCGCCGGATTCGAGCAGATTGCCTTCCGTTCGGTGGCTCGAAGCGCGCCCAGACTAGCCTTACCCCCACCCTCCCGGCCTCGGTTCAGTCGAGGTGAGATCAAGATTTAAGGCGCCGCGGCGCGCGGTGTGGCGCGGCACGCCGCGTTGTACCCAGCACACGCTGACGAAGACGAACAGGAGGACGCGCGTATACGTCGAGGACGTGGAAGAGGACGGCGAGAGGGAATGTACATGTACGAGGCGGTTCAGAGGTGTACCGGGAGCAAGAGAGCCAGCTAGCTTAGGCTAACCAGCCCGAAGAGGAGCGCGGGTTCGCGCGTTGATTACGATCACGCGCAGCCAGGCCCAGATTGCTCGAAGAGAGGAGGCGACGAACAGAGACAGGGTGAGCAGAGGTGCAGAGAAAGAGAGAGAAAGAGTGAGACAGAGTACACGGAGACAGGAGCGGTTTAACTGTGGGCAAGGGGGAGACGCACGAGGATGCATGGAACAAGCCGACTAAAGGCAGCCAAGTGCGCACTCGATGCCGCGCATCTGAGCTTACCCGACGCCCACCGACCATTACCGGCTCGATCGACCAATTGGGCGAACCGGTGGACGCCCACCGATCTGTCCGACCTAGCGCGAGTCGTCGCCCACGCCGTACGAGAGCAGCCAAACGGCGAAGGCCCTTCCGCCTTCCACCGTGCTAAACCTCGCCCGGTCTTTGTCGTTCCCGCGGACGGGATCGATTAATTCACCGAATCGGATGTCGATGTCGGATGCCCGGCTACGCTCCGGATGAGCCGATTCCAACGATTATACCTGGGCAGCTTCTGTCTGTCCCGTTTCGATGGGACACGACGCCGGCGGCAGAAGCGCGGGCTTTCGAAGTCTCGGTGATTTTTGGAGAACACGGGGAATGAGAACGTTTAGATAACTTAGTGTGGAATTTAAATGAAGAAATAGATATACATATATGCTCTACGTGTTGGAGGAAAGGACATTTGAAGGATGTAGAGTAGATTGTCTAACTGTGGGCTACCATTTGTACTTCAGGATTTATTGCTAAACCTGTTGAAGATCTTTAGGATAACGCTTTAGTTTATCCGGAACGTGTTTGTTTTACGATAATGGAGTAAAATAAGTTTCTTTTGGACAAGTGACGTAGTTTTTACATTATTCACGTAATGGTGAAACACTTAACATGTTTTTATACTTTCAACTAGCCCATATTTAGACCCTAACCTGTGTTTGGACCACCGCCTATATTATAGCGAGGAATCCTGAGACGGGTTCCGTAAAATGAGTGACATCCAATAGCTGATCCGCTGAGTCTTCTTGTATACGTAACTACGAAACCGGATTAGAGTGATCCTTGTTATTACCTTGATCAACTAGCTCACGGTTTTTCTCGCAATCGTCATAACCCTTTCGACAGATTCCAATGTAAATCGTACGTAACAGACGGCATCTGTATATATCTAACTGCGATCGACGCTGCGGACAGGAAAGCTTTTCATCAACGATAACGATTCCGGAAAATTTCAAGCTACACGGTGACGATGGTCGCAACAGTGTGCTCTTGCAAATCGTGCAGATAATAAGCGCTTTGTGGCAGCCGTTGTGGAGAACAGAGCATGAACGTTTGTTGGTGAGCGATGTATCGGTTGAACGCCTATAAGAGCCAACAGCATATTCTTCGAATGAAGTTTCAAAATGCCCATCAGCGCCAATAGGGAAAGGGTTAATCAGCTACCGGTAACGATTTCTTCAATTTGTTTCTTAGTCTAGCTATTAGCACAGACGAGATAAAAGAATAGACCTAACATCAGGGCTTGAAAACTGTTATGATTTCGGTTTAGGTTCTTGAAAAAGTTATGAAGAACTTTTATTCTGAATAACTGTTACGAAGAACCTAAATTTCAGGCTGTATAAATTTCAGTTACGGTTCCTATATTAGCTCCCATATCAGTATTATTTAGGTTCTATGTCAGTTCTATAACAGTTATTTTTTAGGTTCTATATCGATCAGGCCCGACCTTAAGAATCAGACGATATCAAAGTGAAACACCGAATATGATGAAAAGTAATGAAAGTTGAATTATTTCATTGAAGGGGAAGACGGCGTGTGTGTATGTGGATAAGTATACGAAACGGTGGTATATGACACGTCCCTCATGATTTTCTGATGGCGACGAACGTGTTAGCACCACGGCTGGAACGACTTCTTTCAGGTTAACGAGTTATACCGTTCGTTTTCCAGAAAATTCGTTCCGAAAATAACCAAGAGACTATATGAAAGAAATATCACACGGTGCATCGACCCGTCCTTAGACATGTAGGTACTTCATTTCTCAATCTTCCAGCGAGCAGCCTGGTAAGCTGCTGAACAGATAACCATTTCCCGCGTAATTACCGATAGGGAGGAATACCTAAGTACCTATATTTAGATTGTTGGCGTTCATGGGAAAATCGTGGCTCTGTAGCCGACTCGGAGTATAGTGGAAATCCGTAACGTTAGCATGGCGTATGCACGAACGTATTTCTTCATAGTCCACGCAACATTGCAGGACTTCGCTCGAGTTTACTCGATTCGAGAAAGAGCAAGAAAGAGGGAGAAAGGGAGACAGATGAATTCCGCCTGTCATTTCCTCTTTCTTTTTTTTGCTCGAAACCTGGATACCGTTTTAATCCGAACAGGTTTCCATAGTTTTTAATGCCTCGCTGATATGTCGTTTCCGTAAGAACGGAATGGAAAAAGAATCGATTCGACGGAAGATCGTGGAAAATCGTTCCAAGTAGGCCTTGCACCCGGAGGCGAGCGAAGATATAATGATCCCGTTTAAGGCGGGGAGAAACAATTTGCCAGTTCCTAAGTCACTGACGTGGATCCATCACGCGATGATTTCTTGGGGCCAGTGTCCCCGCTAACCCGTGGATCCATTGGTTTCATTTGGTTGCGTGCCACCAGAGGGGTACCCTCTACCCGACTCGCGGGAAATCTGTCCCGAGTAGATATATATGTACGCCTAGAAAAACGAAAACAATCGGTCCTGCCACGGCTGTAATAGCTCCGCGTTGCATAATGTCGTTCTCTTTGGAATTGACGTCATATTGTCAATGACGATTTAGTATTTTAAATTTTAGATATTAGTATCCGATATTGTGAATTTTTATAAACTTGTTTAGTTATAACCGAAGCGTTTATTCTCATTAATACTTATCTTTTAGTTTGTAATCTTTTCACCCATTAGGTATACATTCCGGCTGATAAGTATTACGACATTTATCGAATATCCAGTAAATATGTTACAAAAACTACGAAATTGCTAAAAGTTTGAAATAAATATTGTTTATTAGATATTAGAGCTGATGGGCAATCATTGTGCCGGTACAAAATAATAATGTGGCTTAGAATGGATCATTATACAGACCAGGTGTTCTAACACTTATGAGCGGTAGTATACGTGCTTTGTAATAGAAAATGATAAAATAATGCAGTGCTAGATGTGATATTAGTACTAGGGGAGACAGGGGCAGATTGTAACAAAAAAAGTTTTCACAATTTTTTCTCAAAACTTTTTTCCTCAATCAGGAAATAATTTGCGTGACTGTATCACTACTTGCTCACATCTTTGGTCAACTCATTCAGTATAAATATGTGATAATATCTTTCATACTAAGACATCTATGTTCATCTTAAACAAATCGGAACTTTTGTTACAATATGCCCCAGCCCGAGGTAAATCGTAACACGTCTGTTTTATTTAGATAAACACAAATATGAATACAAATAAACATTTTCAAAAAATATACACATGGATTAAACAATCATTGCTTCTTCACTGACAGATACAAGGAATATTTCTATTAGTGCAGTTTTTATATCTTCTTTACAAGTAGAACCTTTTCTTGTTCTTTTTTTGTATGTTCCCATCCTAAAAGTAACTAATATTTCAGTAAATAGCAAGTTTGCTTTATTACCATTTAGAGCAGGGTAAGTAGTAATATGTTACATTTTGCCCCAAGCAATTTGATACAAATTACCTCGAGCTTGAATTTTTCGGATTTGTCTCAACAAATGAGAAACTAAACATTAAATTACTGAAATGCATACATATTATAATAAATCAATTCGTTTGCGACAAAGAAGCAAAAATTCAAACGGTTTCTCATGGTGGTTAATTGAAATAAAAGTGCTAGGACAATATTTACTTACGTGCTCCAAATAATAAAAATCTAACCTGTAGCTACAAAACAGACACTTGATCGATTGTTGCAATGAAACCGACGATATCAATATTTTCAAACCGCTCTGGCATCCTGCTGCGTTGCGAAATTAGTTGTTCAGAAAGTTTTAACTTTGTTACAACTTACCCCGTGTTACAACCTGTTTCTATCGTTATTCTAAACATTTTGCCTGCGGTGACCCACCGGTGGGGTCAGGTTGTTCTGAACGTGTTAAAGTAGAAAAGGTTACCTCGAGTATGTAGGTATCAGCGGACGGCCGAACGAACCTTGTAAGTATACTTTTGGCCCGCTAAAAGCCACCAGCAAAGATTACCTTCGAGGTTCCTTCACGCGAATCGCGGCGGTCAAATCGAAGTGACGGGAAGGAAGAAGAAAGGTAATGAGCACGATGCAAATTCCTTTCTTACAATCGAGGCCCCTCGCGTGCCGGTCTGTCGGGTACATACATACCAGCAGATCGATGGTAGCTACCTTTGAGGCAAACGTTCCGACGTATCGATCAAAATATGTTGTGCTTGTTTGCCTCGACCGTGCCCGTTATGTTACGAATAATAGTTACGCGCTAACAGAAAATGTGTAAGACAGTTTTTTTTTTATTTTCATGTATTCTGTGTCGATGTCAATGTAACACTGTGAATTGTCGTTTAGGACAATAATTCAAGCGATTGAGTGTGGTTTACTGTTTAACGTAAAATTGAAATCGAGCTCTCCGAAAAAAGAACTTGAAAACTAAAGGAATAAACATTACTTTATGTTATGTAGATCTAATTCTGTGGTAAACAGAGAATTTATTAATATTATTTAATTATAGACATTCAATAAATAATAATAACCCTAACATTTTGTTTATTAGAATAAACATTTCCGTTGAATATACATATTTTATAAAGGAATCATTTTGTATTTCATTAAATTATTATTAACCCCCATCCGTCCAGTCCCTTGTGTCAATTTGACATATTTTTCACCTAAGAAATATTATTCTCATGTGTAGGTAAATATAGCTGCGGCCCCGTGACTTTTATTTTAACGAATTTGCATATTGAACTATTTATCTCTTCATTACATCAATTTTCCACCACTGTATGGATTTGACACCGAGGGACAAATTATGTTGAGAAAATGCGAAACGGTTGAGGGCTAAATTATAATTAAAATTATTATTAGTCTACTCTTATACAGCAAAATCCATCAAATCTTTTGCACTGACATTTTATTACATTCACAGTTACTCACGTTTTATTTACAATTTACATTTTACTCACATGTATTGAGGAATAATATCGATCAAATTCTTTTCTCCAATCTCCTTCAATTGTGTTTTTCTTAGCATTAAGGTTCCAAAAGATTTCTCAGTCACTAGAAATGTCAATAGAAACGAACATACAGTGACTGGGAAAAGTATTAACCCGCAACATTCCTTTATAATATCTTTATATTCCGTTGTATTAATATCAACGATATCCTGGACATTGAAGAATATCACGCACAATTACGTGTTTAGAAATTAATATTAAAGGACACTGTGGTCTAATAAGTCACATAATATCGAAAATCTGAAGTTTTGAAGTTCAAAGACACTGACACAACTCACGTTCTAGACCCCATCTGCTCTCAAATAAGGTATCTTCAAACATTCAAACCTCTACACATTGTTTAAGCTTTTACGTATCGTTTGGAAGACAGAGAGCATCGTACGCGGCTAAGCTGTCGTGGCCAGTGATTACGAAATTGTTCCAATTTCCGAGTGAAACGGTTGCGGGATTCCCGTGGTCGTCACTCCCCAAAATAAATCCTGTTAGGATTCTGTTGTTGGTGCCCATCAACTTTCGGCCCCTTTGCTCGCTCTGCGCCCTCCCAAATCTGCTAAACGATGCGGTCACAGTAATTTAGCCATCGACCACGAAACTGGCTCCCATTCCCTCGAGGGCTTAAAGTCGAATAACCCCTCGAAACAGACCGAAAGAGCTTGCAAAAGATAGAAAGAAAGATATTATTGGTTCTTCGACAGCCCTCATGACTTAAATAATGCTTCGTGAACGACGTTTCGTTAACTCGCTAATTTTTCGTGGTTATCGCGATTATTCCTGAACATCGTTAAATATTTGACCCTCCCCTCCTTGGAACGAAATTTCTACTGGTTCAGAGAGCGATTAGCCTCCGTCGAACGTGGAAACATGGCGCATCGATGTTCATCTTCTCGTTAACGAGATTAGTCTATCCACTTTGTTTGGACAGCTGAATAAAGCACGTCTGTTACAAGATAATGAAGTCGTTGACCCCGTACTGTCGATCCAGTTTCTGGTGCACACATATATTCCGATTCCGGTTCCATATCCCATAAAGCCTGCATTTCGTCAGAATAATATTTATCAAATTCACGAACAATCAAACGATGAATCTTCAGCGATCGAGTATAACCGCAACCTGTTCGCCAGAAATCCAAACCCTATTCGATCTACATTACCACCACCCCCCTCCCGAGATCGATTTCACCAACGCACATCTCTCTGTCTACTCGTTTTACCACCAGTTCGAAAAACAAGATCGTCCCCATCGATCATCTTTTACGAGCGTAGAAATCCGACGAAAAATCACGCGAGCCAGTCGTTCGTACGGGTCCCCAGTTCCGTTCCCGTAGAAAATCCTCCCGGCGAACCGCCACAAGGAGCTCGTGACTAATTCAATTAAGAACGCGTTCCCTTTTTTCACGCAATGCGCCACGCGACCTGCGCGTCGTATTCACAACGATTACTCCTGGCCCCCTGCCCACCCACACGATCGCGGGGGAACAAAGATTTATCATGGGCACTTCGCGTGGTCGTCGGTGGGTTCTCTTCCTGCACCGCGACACCGGTGGAGTTCGTCCACGAGCTGGGGTCGCGCTATTACTACCATTACGCTGGGTATATAGCCACGGTTGGTGTGGGGTCGACGGTGATAAATCATGCGACAGGAATGATTCGGCTAAATTGCTGCTCGCACGTATCCGCGCTCGAAACTGCCCCTCGCTCGTTTTCCATCGTACGCCCTCTTCCCCGTGTGCTCGAAGGGGTGACTTCGAACGCTAGACAGCCTCCCGTTCCCTCCTCCTCACCTAGCCGGGCAGAGGCCTGTGGAGAGCTACGTGGAGGAGAATGAGAGAGAGTGAGAGAGAGAAAGAGGGAGGCAATGTCCGTCATTCGCGTCAAGTACGCACGCGTCCCAGTAGCCATTGGTCTATTGATTTTACTGGATCCCCCCGAGGGGGCTGCTTCGCGGCGATTGTGTTACCAGTCGACGGGACCGTTTACCGAGGCTGGAGGACCGGACGAACCGGGGCGGAGCATCGACGGGAGTGGGGAGGGGGCGGTGACCGACCCAGCCGTCAAGGTGGGGCAGTCCACGCGGCGATTGGTCGAACGGCCCCGCGGGACGCGGTAACGCGACGCGACCACCGCGCTATCGGCTCTCTCCGCGCCGTGTCCCGGGCACCTTCAGCGAACCCTTCTTGCCCGCGGAGGATCCTTTTCCTCGACGTTCCACGGAGCTGCAATGTCGATCCTGGTCCCCTCAATCCGGAGGAACGTAAGGATTCTTGTCCTCTCGTTGCGCTCGAATCTCCCCTTTTACCACGATGCTCGGCCTTTTTATTCGAAATACAGAAAAAGATCGACAGCGACCCGTCGAGGTATGAATTTGTTTTTGTTTTTGGGAAACGTTACGGTTTGCGTTCGTTACCGGGACGCTTGTATGGGTTTAGCTCGTCGCGGTTGCACCGATATATCGTTGTTGGTGCGGTTTTTTCTTGCGACACTATGTCCTGTAGCGATGTCTGCTTTCGTATAGTTTTGTAGATATTTAGGTAGTTTGTTAGATGACGATTTCGTGGGGGTGTTGGAAGATTTGATAGATGTTCGGTGACTCTTGATCAAGGTGGATGTAGGATCATTTTAATCCAATAAGATGATTGACATCGTATTGTTCGTTCTGAAACGGAAACTGATCGGTTGAAAGTGTCGGGCGATGATGTTGAAATATTATTGTGTTTGTTTTTTATTGTTAGATCGTTATTAGTTTTACTATTCTAGTATTTTACGTAGTTTTTACTTTATGTATCTGTTTTTGTGAAACACGATTTAATTAATAATAGATGTACACGATCGTCAGAAGTTGGTATAATGAAACGTTTTGTTACAGATTAAAATAATTCTGTATTCGTTCGCCGTATTGCGTTCGTTCCATTCGCCTTCCTGGGGTTGACACCTTGCTAACATTTTCTCTTAAAAATAAAAAGTCTTATGCGTTGAATTATTTTATATTATCGAAGTTCCGTTTATCGACTGTATTGTAGCGTAAAATTGATTGACAAAATATTATTTTCGCACTTATTTTTCCGTTCGCTTTTCAAAATATATAGGCTGTTTTTCAAATAGCGGTACAACCCGAAAGGATGTGATTCTATACACAAAAATAAGTTAAAAACGTAGAATGACATTTTATTCTATAATGCTTCGTTTTCGCGAAAATCGAGTTTGAAAACCTGCTAAATACGCGACTTGGCTAACGCGTCTGATCATTGCATTCTTTCTCTACTTATTGCCACTGAATACGTATACGTTTTAGATGAATTTCGAAATTTAATTATCTCGGAACCGAAGCACCGTAGAAAAAAAATGTTATTGTAAATTTTCTACATATTTTTGCATGTAAAATAACATCCTTTCTGGTTGTACCATCACTTGGGAAACCCTCGTAGGCTACAACTTGAACATTAAATATCTCATGAACTAACGGCGATACGCGGCTGAAACAAATATCATTGGCTTCAGAATTCCAAGCTCTATCACTGTGCTGAACCTCATTAAAAACACAACCTTACATCTGAGGACCTCTCCCAGTAAACTAAAATCGAACTAAGAAAGTATACCTACTTCCATGTCGTGTTAACATTATAATAGGCAAACTACCGTTGTCAAATTGATTTACAGCTTTCTCTAACAAAGAATATAATTAAACCTTAACGTTCGAATTTCGGTCAAATCAACCAGAACAGTGCACGAAGACTAAGAAAAGGGTAAATAAACACAGCAAACGTTTCATAAAATTCACCAATATTCTTCAGATCCTCGAACAAAATAACGCCAAGAGGAATAACATCAGCGGCGTTCTAAGCAAAATTATGCGATCGTCGAGACCGATAGTTCTACACGGCGGCTATACCGTAAGTAATTTGCGTCGGTCGCAGGGGGCACGGCTAATTGCGGCCCTCGCGTAAGTCAACCGTTCCGCGATGTGTGTGCTGTAAATACGTCGTCGGTTCGTGGCCACGAGAGCGTGAATCGCGGTTGCTGCAATTTGCATGAGACCAGCGATATTCGGGAATTAATTGTTCTGTCACGGCTGCGCGTCTTCCCTTTTTGTCCGTGGCCCGCGACAGGCTGCATTACGATCGGGTTAATCAGCGTGTAACCGGTGTAGAGCGTGTCTACAACTTTCCAAAAGGAAGTTTACCACCGAGACTTTTATCGCGAACCTACACTTGGTTTTTTTTTTCAACGAACACCATTTACATATGGAAAATCCTTGTAAGTTATTGGTGTACTCGAACGGAAAGAACATGCAAAAAGTTCGCAGTGGATTTAGGGCCTGATATTTATATTCGCGAATCGGTGTTCGTCGAGTCGAGGTCGAGCACGATCTAAAGGGCTATGAATGGGATTGTAACACGTAGATCTGTTCGTTTTTCGGTTCTTTAACCCCTTTCGTGTTTCTATAAGTTCGCTGAAAGGTTGGTGAAAGTCGATGTACACTTATGTATGTTCAAATATATTAGGACACTTACGGAAAAGTGAGTGAATCTGTAAAATCATTAGGAAATGTTTAAAACGTTTAATAATTATAATGTAGTCTGAATCCTTGAACTATAAGCAATTCATATATACAATGTTACAGTGGAAATCTTATCAATTATATATAAGAAAATTAAATTTTCTCGTCTATATGTATATCCGCCGCGGTTCTCGATAACTTCTTTAGCCAATTTTAGCATTCATCTTATTAGTTTATGCGTTATATCTATTATTATTTGGTTTCAAGCGTGTTGTAAATAACTTTAGAAATCAGTTTCCGATTCTGGGCAGACTTCTCGGATTTTACGACCTAATTAATCCTGAATGTTTTCAATAGAGTTTAGATCAGTGGATTGTGGGGGCCAACACGTCAATTTTAACAATATTAACAGCAAATACATGTAGCGCAGTATATATTTTTGCTAATACGATCTCATAAAACTAGAGAAAGTTATTGTAATTTTGATCAACTATCACATTTTGCATGAGACTAGCAGGTGTCCTAATACTTGTGAATAAGGGATGAAAGGATGAATTTAGACTTCAGCCATAACGGCTGAAGCACGCGGCCCGCCATTTTCTTCATCGTCGCCGAGCTAGACTTCGATCGTACCTGGTTACTTCAGCCTGAATGTACTGTTAACGAAGTTCTACGCTTTGATTTCGTTCACTAATAAACATTGTATATAAAAACGAGTAAATTAACTTATTAAAATAAGCAAATGATTAAGTACTGGTTTCCTTTCAATTTCCTGTTTAATATTCACACAATTTCCGCGTCATTGGTTAGAAATTTTAATTTACTTAATACTGTTCATTCACTGGTGAAGTCTGTACCTTTTCTTTTCAATCTGACTAATAATATTTTTTTAATTTTTCAAATTGAAATCTGTACCTTACAAAAAGACATAGACATTAGAAAATCAAATTTTCAAGTGCCAAATATTTAGTAACATTACGATCATTTGAAATTCGACTTTTATAGTGACAAAATCCCCTAAATGTTCATTCATTCGTGCATTTACCCAATATTCAAAACACTCTGGAACGTCCCTAATCAAACATCACGCGTCGGCCGCATGCAGCAGCTCCGATCACAGACAAACAATACCCCATTCGACCTATCCACCCCGTTTCACCAAATTTTCCCTTAAACACGGATAAAAAGTGGATCAGCATCAACCGGACAAGGGATAAACGAAGACCATTCCCGATTATCTGAGGATGTGACCGAGTTTTGCGTCCTCGAGTTTCGCCCGGCAGCCCGTTAACCCAGTTTCGTGGGCACCATCTGGACACACGGAGGATCGAGCCAACAAAAGGAGTGGATGATGATCCCCGGTGATTTTCGACGGCTGACACACAGTGTCTCCTTCGTTTCACAGAGGGCTTCCCAAGGATCAAGATGTTCGGCACTAACTGAAATTTTGCCCTGCGTGTCCGCGGGATTGTGCAACGCCGAAGATTAAAGGCTACCACGGATCACCGGAACAGAGAGCTAGAGGAACAAAAGGGGGCACACCATCGGCCGCTTTCGTTCCGGCTGCGCGAACGTCGACGCGGACAAAAAGAACAAACCGAGGCCCGCCCTTCCGTTCGCGTATGTACGCGCGGCTTTCCCTCGGCGGCTACATGGAAACGGACCCGGGTTCGACTACTCGAAAGTCGTCGTCTCGCGAGCCTCGATCCCTCGTGGTACCAATACGCCCGTGAGAGAAATGGAGACAGAGACAGACCGGATGGAAACGCAGCCGGGGCCGATTTCTCAACCCGGGAAACGGCCAAACGTGAAACGCAACCGGCAGTATTGCTCCTTGGTAATCGCGAGTTTCTCTTCTCCACGGCCCTTCCCAACCCCGCTGTCCTAACAATGGATCCTCCCGATGGGTAGGGGAGACCGGGGCAGATTGTAAGAAAAAAAGTATACACAATTTTTTCTTAAAAGTGTATTCCTCAGTCAGGAAATAATTTGCGTGACTTACTGCTCACATCTTTGGTCAACTCATTGAGTGTAAATATGTGACTAAATCTTTGATACTTACACATTTATGTTCATCTTAAACGAATCTGAAGTTTTGTTGCAATGTGCCCCAGCCTGGGGTAAATTGTAGCACGTCTGTTTTATTTAGTTAAATACAAATATGAGTAGAAATAAACATTTCCACAAAATATAAATGAAAATGCATATCATTATTAAGCATTTGATATACATGGATTAAACAATCATTGCTTATTCATTGACAGATACAAGGAATATTTCTATCAGTGCAGTTTTCACATCTTCTTTAGAAGTAGGACCTTTTCTTGTTCTTTTCTTGTATGTTCTCATCCTAAAAGTAACTAATATTTCAGCAAATAGCAAGTTTGTTTTATTACCATTTAGAGCAGGGTAAGTAGTAATTTTACATTCTGCTTAACTTACTTTAAAAATTAAATAAAACATCGTAACACATACTACAAAAGACGAGGCACTCCAACAAACTGTACAAATGCAGGTTTCGCTTCGTGCATGAAAATTTTCATTCAAACGATATATAACCTTTTCTCAAGGTTCTATAAGGTTTTCTGAAACATCAGATTCAGAACTTCAGTTGCATCATTCAGTTCTAGAGATCAACAACGTCTGTAGTTCGTCGCGAAGAATTCCTATTCTGCCTCTCGTCGTTGGTCTAACAATCGAAGCAACGAAAGCAGAGTGTCTTGCTCCAATTAAGTTTCGTAAACATCTCGTAAATGGGAAGGGGTTACTTGACTTCTGATGGTGGAGGCATACGATTGGAAAAAGGCGACATGTGTACCGAACGAACGGAGCCAGGCCAGATCCACACGTCGGATTAGAATATTCACTCGATCAACAAGCTACCATTCCGCCACGGTCGTAATCCTTTCGAGCCGGAGCCTATTGTTAGCTCGTTCGGGAATCGTCGACGCGGCTGACGCGCGCGCCTAAATAATTGGAAGGCACCGTTGTCAGCTAATAACGACGCACAAGCGGCTCAGCCGTTCTCGGATCCATCAACAGACACACAGAGAGAACGTGAGCGAGCCAGACCAGCAGCCGCATCAGCTTCGCATACTTAGGTGTTACATATTAAACGAGGACCGTATCCCAAGCAGACCTAGTCGAGAAGGCAACCACCTGTGCGCATAGCTAATACCATATAATAAGGGCTCATGCATATGAATTCGGTGGGCCAGTCCACCGCCACGGCTTATCGCCACGAATCTATCGGGCCTCTGTGCTACGACCGTGCAACCCTTTCCGATACCTTCGTAGAACGGCATAATAATGTCCCTTCGTCGGTCCCATCGTGACTGGCCACGTACGCCTGCCCCCCACCCCCCTTTTTCTTTTGTCGATACGCACACCTACGTAAACGGCCGCGGGCAAATTCGGGGGCAGGAAGACGCTCGTCAACGGGAACTGTCCTACGAAAGAACGAGCACAGGTGCGATCGATTGCTTAATTTTCTTTGGATAGTAACGAACACTGTTTTTGTGGTCTGACTCCTTTGGATTTACGATTGGAGGGATTGAGGTTAGTTGACGAGGAATGACTGTAACTGGACAGTAGTTAGGGTTGATGGTTGAGGACCTTTAGCACGAGGGGATAATGATGGGGACTAATGTGGTAATTCTTGAATATTGAATAATGTCAGTTGAGAATAACCTAATAATGGAGTCATTATACAGACACGAAGCCTAGACATTTTATTGTATCAGACTATACGATTATGTGCAACAAAAATTCGCAGTAATTACTGATTGTTAGGATAAATGGTTATACCTTGAAGAAGTAAACTTTGAGAAGTAACCTTGAAATCATAGAGCGATGCACAAATATTTCCCAAGTTCGTAATATTTCATAAACTAGTGGCCATGTGGGGCTGAAACAAATATCATTAACTTCAGAATTCCAACCTCTATCACTGTTCTAAACCACACAAAAAACCTACAACTTGTAACTTCCCGTAATTACAAAATCTACATTGCAATTATGATGTAATTGTAATTGTAATTATCTTGCAATTACACTGCAATGGTGATTTGGATTTTGTAATTAGATTACATTTCGCCCAACTCTGGCCGAAGAATCTTCGAACACTCATCGAGTATTTACTGTATCGATCCGTCTGGTCCCTCGATAAGTTTTGCTGTACCAGAAAAATGTCAGCTCCTCGTGTCTCCCCGAATTTATAGTTCCCTCAAAGACAAGACTATTAGAATTTCAATATAGCGATCGAAAAAACGCCTAAAGGGCTCGCGTCGGTGGCGTTCGGTCGTGCACTAAGGGAAGCTGATGGATGGCCAGTAGCGTGTGCGTGCGAGAGCACACCACCGTGACACGGAGGCCCGATGTTCTTTTGGGCCGTGCGTGCGCGCACCGTGAAGAAGAGATACGGCCGGGGCTAATATCCGTGGAGGAGAGTTCTTATGTTCTTGCGTTGTAATAAAGACTGGCTAAAGGGGGACAGATGCGATCGTGTGGCAGACGCCGCGATAAATTCTACCCGCGGTCGATTCTTCTTATTCTTCTGTTCGCCGCTGGCCCTCGGCGACGCAGCACGATCGGCGATTTCAAAGAAATCGGGACCGCGGAAGGAACGCTCGAGTAGAATGGGAAATGAGCTTACGTCTTGTTTCGCCCAACTTTGCTTCTGTGCATACGGCCGGTCTGCAGGTTTCGCTCAACCCTCGTACACTGTTTTGGGGTTAACTTGACGATAAAGGTACAATTTAGTTTCATGTAATAATAAATAATTATCTAATGAATTGAAGAGTACAAGAGAGAAAGGATGGGGTTTCATTTTTTGTCTATTACGAATTTGAATACATATGGATGTATTTTTTATTGTGCCCAACTCTGCCAGACACTAACGCCTTGTCAATGTCACTGGCAAGGCGATGTATTAACTGTTGTATTCAAATTCGACTTCGAATCCCTGATGTCTCAAAGTGTACTTTTTTCATTACAAACTCCCTCTCCCCAGGACAGATGCTCGTTCGCAGGCGGTCTCTTTATTCGTATCGCGCGTATATACACACAATCCGCGTGTATCCGTCCATCTGTTTCTTTCCCCATCAAAGACGTTCGTCCTGCCGTCGTCTGAAAAACCGTGCCGCCTCCTAATGAATTCCTCCATCAATTTACATATGTATATTATCTATCATAACGACGATGTACGATGTCCAGATAAACAATACCGTTGCCGTCCTTCTCCCCTTCTACTCTACAATCCCACGAACGTATAATAAACACCCCTGATAAAGTGTCTCCCACCGTTTAACCAATTAGGACCCAACGTTGCGTTAACGTAACATTTCATTCCTTAGTTTTTTTCCAGTGAATTTGCATTATTGAATTCTGTTTCCCATTTTACGGTTATGAAAGAGGATTTCAACTCGCTTTCAGAGGATTTCGTCACTTCTACTTAGATCATTGAAGCTTTGAAATTCGAAGAAATTTAAGTATTTATAGCCAGACTGCGGATATTTATGCATTCATATCGTCATGCCTTGCATCAAGCCTTCTATTAACCTTACACCAAGATAGTTTGGAAAATTAAAAGGACATTCATCAGCATCACAAAGAACGATATTTCTTTCCGATACGTCTAATATACAGTAAATTATCGATGAGTGTTGGAAAGCTCCTTGGCACTGGCAAAGAATAGTCCCCAGATGTAACGTTGACTTCTTAATTAGGTTTAGCACAGTGGTAGAGCTAGGAATTTTGAAGCCAATGATATTTGTTTCAGTCGCATACTGCGGTGATAGTGATGCAAATCTGCGAAATATTCAAAATTGCAGTTTTATTTTATTCTATCGCCTGGAAATTCAATCTTTATGAGAAAAAATGTCATAAAGATACGAAGTCAAAATGTTTCAAACTCCATTGGTGCTTGACATTTTATATTCAAAACATATTTTCTGGACTTAACCATTTTGACAAATTAAATGATTTGCTGTATCCTCCAAAATCGCCTTATTTCACTGCTCGTCACTTAATGGGTTAACAGTGACACGTTTATTCGTACATCGATCCCCTCCTAACGATCTCTGTTCCGGTTCTAGCCGTGAACACGCGCCTCGGTTGTCCATCCATCCGTCCATCCTGAAGCTGTCAGTCCTTAACTACCCGACGATCCGTCATTTTCACCTTGTCCGTCCTCTTCCCACTTGAGCGACACTCTCGGTCCCGGTGTCGCTCTCTAATGAATAGTAAGATGCACGGGGGCGCCGAGGGCGAACGAGGAACGTAGAGATGTGGTGGTTGAAACCAAAAAAACAGGGGTGGGAGAAATCTAGAGAGAGCGAGAGAGAGGAAGAGAGATAGTGGAGTCGGAGGAACACCTGTGCCAACTGGGGCGCAACCGGGCCAAGAGACGGATGGACGAGCGAACGGGTGGACAAAACAGGTGGGCCGTCACGCCGGGATTCTTCGCCTCGTCCACCCGTGGGCCCCTCGGCTTCTCTGGGCCCCTTTCGATTCATCGATTCTCGACGCGGCGCCACCGTTCCCTATCCCCAGGTACACGTACACACACACATACACGTTAAGTGTACGTGCGTGCGTTCTCTCTCTCATTCGTTTCGATCTCATCGTTTGTGCAGACGGCGGATTCGTGAAACTGCGCGTCGCATGCGACTTTCTGGAAACAATTACAACTCGCGTGTCCACGTGGCCATTCCGCTTGATCACCGTGACGCAGAAATGGATTATGTCAGGCATCCGTGCAGATTGGCTTCTTCGGCCGCAGCCTTTACGATCATCCGAAGGAATCTTTCATTATTCCTATTCTCTGCCTCCATGGATCCAAGGGACCAGTGTAGAAAATTGAATTACACGGCCTCCGAGCTTGCGCAAATTTGAACGTTGCAGACACGTCGCACAGTGGTGCCGAAGAATCACGGAAAAAATCTCATAACTGTTGTATGTCTCAAGTTCTTTTTTCTCTTTGTATGTCCTCTTGTTTTATACGATTTCTTGCTAGCCAAGCTTTATACTAGTAAGAACGTGTAGAAACGTGTAGCTTTTTTTATATGCCTAAGGAAACCAACGTGTATTACCGTATTAAGTTATGTTTCTTTCGGGCTGTATTATGTAATTTTGGCTGAGTGATTTCAAAAAGTATTTATGTCTTCTACAAGCTAAGACTGTAGACATTTATAATATATCAAACAAATATTTACATATATTTCCAAAAAATCAGTATAACCATCGGATGTCTGGTTAGAAAAATGTAAGCTTCCAGTCAGTGAATAATTGGTCCAATTTAGATTAATTTTTCTTCCTTATTACAATCAAGAAACTAAATCCAGTTTGATAGACAGATACATTGGTTCATTGGCTATCATACTTTCAGAAATGGGGGTTTTTCCGCCTTCGCACCACTGTTCGTCGTGTGGATCGTTCTTCTGGTCGAGGGGAGGGGAATTAGTGCGTCTAGCGACAGCAAGGTTTCGGTCCGTGTGCAAAATCCCCCGCTCTGAATGTGTGTGGGATTTAGACATCGGTAAGCACTACACAATGATATAATAGGATGCTGCTGTCGCGTTAAAGACATGGTATAATTAACCGATTGCCTTCGGGGTTCTACGTACGTATACCGTCTCCTACGCTTCTTCGTAATTCTGGACGACCTTTGACGTCCTGTATGTATGTTTTACACGCAACAGATGGAATCGTTTGCTTGTTTTTTTTCTTCATTTTTTTTTCAGAAAGCATCCTCTGGTTACGTGGTACTCGACAAATGATCGACGGACGATCGAGATATTTACTGTCGAAACCGGTCCCAGGTTTTGTCGATCCTCTTTCCCCCTTCCCCCAGGCAACGGGGAAGAGACGTCCCTGACTTTTCCGACTTCGAATCCTTAATTCGCGTGCGAGCTCGTTATTATTTATGCAACTGTGTAGCTCGCGTGCAGAACCCGGCTGGTAAACAGCGTAATCAGTCAGGTCGCCGCGGTGGGACGAGCCTAAAGAACTCGCACGCGCGGTGAACGACGGATAAAAATTGTAATCGTCGGGTGAATTTGCAAGTTGGCTAATGCGCGGCTAGGCGAGCCGCGTGCGCCGCGTGACCGCGTATACACGCTTCGCGGAATGAAAAGTTTTTTTTATCCTGTCCAGGGAGAGAGAAAGAGAGAGAGAGAGAGAGAGCCTACGGTCATTCGACCGATCGATAACCCACTTTTTCTTTCCGTTTAGTCTGTTAAGATCCGTGGATTTCTGCTTGGACGATCCGAAGAAACACATTCGTGAAATTACCTTCGAACCTAATCCGCCAGGTAGGATTATGACCCTCTGCGATAATCCCAGGAAACGGTGATGCGTTGTCGTTTCCTACCGATTGGTTAATCCTAAGCTGCGCGACTTCCTTCTCATCGGGACCAATTTCGATGAGTGTGGTCTTCGAAAGATCGTCGACGGTGTTTATTCTGCTATTCTAACCCGTTAGGGCTCAACGTTGACGCAACATTTCACTCGCAATTGGCTTTTCAGTGAATTGTACATTATTGAATTCATTATATATTATTCATGCATTATTCCTTAGTTCATTTAGGTTGTACAACGTTTTGAAATTTAAAGAGATTCAAGTATTTATAGCAGTATAATAACCAAATACTAAAACAACTTTTTCTTACATCAGAGAAATTTTTTGATGTATCTTTCTTCTGTAGTATACTACTTATAGACCTTATTATAAAAGCCTACTACATAAGAAACATACACCAAATAATGTCTTCGATTTAAGAAAACGTTGGTTCATCATAGTGTTATAAATACTTCAATCTACAAATTTGAAAACGTCGTACGATCTAAATGAACCAAGAAATAGTGACGAAGAAAATATATATAGAACGCTAACTTATATAAAATACTTTTAAAAAGTATATACTAAAGTATCTATAAAATAATATACACAGGAATCCATTAATCAATCACATTGCTTCTATGCATGTGCAGAATGAGATACTTCAGTGCATGCTCTTAGAGGACATTTTATATAAGCGAAATTTGGAGAGGTTAACAAACCAGTATATAATATAAAGGTCTGTGATAATGGCAATACATCCGCCACGTTGAAAAAAAAAATGCAAAAAGACTTTCCCGCCCAAAACTCCAATACATCCTACGCGCAGATGTCAGCACTCGAACAATCGTTTCGATCGCCCCGCACAATCCCGTACAAACACGAGCCTTATCAAGGGTAATATTTCTTCCCGAATAGCCAGCTCGTATACCATCCACGACATCGCTTATAATAACCCCCCGGTTCAAACGAAACAACTTATGGCCCGTCCCGAACAATTCGAAAGGCTTATGATCAGGCTGCCAGTGAAAGGTGCCTCGAAGCGAACAGATTGATGCTCCACGTTTTTAACGGTGGCTGAAACAAGGAAGAACCGGTGGTGCTCCCGATAAATCATAACATCGAAAGGATGCTTGTATGTACGTATCGCCCCAGTCCAGTATCTCTCTCTCTCTCTCCACCTTCGCTTCCGGGCCGCGGGCGTAATAAGGTGATATCACCTGCCGAATTGTCTGCCGAACGATGGCGCTCTGCGGCGCTCCGTGGAGCACGCGCGCGGCACCAAAGTACACTCGTGGTAGGATTCGATGTTGATTCCGTATCAATTCTTAAAAAAATTGAATCTAAAAAAACCGATTCTTAAAAAAATTGAATCTTAAAAAAACCGATTTTTCAAAAATTGAATCTTAAAAAACCGATTCTTCAAAAAAATTGAAAATTAAAAAAACGATTCTTAAAAAAATTGAATCTTAAAAAAATCGATTCTTCAAAAAAGCAACCCTTTGGTTAAAAGAATCGATCTTTATCGATTCTACGGTTTCGATTTTTGAAGAGAATCGGTTCTCATGATTCACTTCGACAATCGATTCGAAAATCGATTCTTTAAAGTCAATCGAACACCGTTAGCTTCTGGTCGTTTTCGTCCTCTCTACAAGCATCGAATACCGTAGCCAGATGGTTTGGCTTGAAGGTGGCGAAGATCGCGATCGTGCATTACGAGCAGTTCCCCTTATCGCGGAAGAACCGCGAACGACCAGCTGCGTTCTGTATCCTCGGCACAGGGGCCAGTCCGCGACCGTATTTATCCGCTCGATCTCCGCCGTATAATAAGCTAATCGGGCCTTGTATCGCTGTTCCCGGGGCCTTTTTTTTCCGCCACACGATCTTCAGGGCAAGAACACACGTCGTCGTCACGCGGCGACGGCGAGCGGCAGTGCGGTTTTTGGGATCATCGTGCTCGAGACCAACCCCTTCGCGACTCTTTTGTTTCGTTCGATGGTCTGGATCGGTGGTTCCGCGAAACGAATTAGCCCGGTGGGGATAGGGGAACGATTAGAGGCGGGGTCCACTTCGTTAGTGCATTTCGATCGGAATCGATCCACACGCGCCGGACTTTTTGCCCCCTGATGGAATCCCTTCGGATCGGTCCTGTCAGCTGGTTAGTCGAGGAAACGTTTTGTGACTGATGAGTTACTGATCACTGAACCGGGGCGAGTGTTATTCCTTAATGCGTATTGTTATATTCTGATGTGTAATAATTTAAAAATAATAATTTTTATTCTACTAAACTAAAGAAATATTAAGAAAAGTATCTTTTACCTTAATTAAAACTATATTCAGAATGGTGTCTATGAGCTGCAACAGACTTGCGTAAATGGTTAACAAACGACTGCTTAGTTCTACGTATGACGTACAATAATCTTATAAATATTTATCTTACAAAAAATAGTCCTACTTATGACAGTAAAATAATCAAAGATGATCACGTGACACGACCTACTCTGTATAATAATTATAACGACACTGGGATAGCGCACAGATTATAATGAATTACTAATTAATTCTTTAGTATTCATTTAAAACAATCCCACACGGAAACTTTTCAGTCCAGGTTCTCCAATGGACCGTTCGACCCTGTTACCTGACCGCCAGCACGGTCCCAGCGGACCACGGTGTTTATTGCTCCGCAGAACCATCACGACTATCATCCATCGTCCAATTAAAACAAAATGAAAAAAGCCTACACCAGAGTCTGCACATTAATTCTCTATTCGCGGAAGAATTCTAAACTGTGTTCTCCGGTGCACAGCCGTACGGTCACCCGTCTATCAACCGATGACGTTTTCCCATCGTCGTCGTCGAAACGGTATCTCTAATCTTTCGTTTACACGCAACGCGATCTCTTCCCAAGTTCTGGATGTATCCGGGTAGTCACGGAACAGCCGGTCGGTCGCAACGGATCGCGCGTAAAATAATCGCGGGCGTACTCGGCCCAGATCCGGCGCGTCGAATTTATCGATCTGTCGATCTCCGCATAATGAGCTAATCGGATGTTATATTGTTGCTACGGTGGGGAGGTGGAGATGGTAGGCTACGCGTTGAAAGTACACCGGGGCTACTACGGAGTACCGGGCGAATTAAGGCGAGCTGAGAAAGCTGTCGTTGGACAGAGACGGACAGATCGACAAGAGGAACGTGTGGAACGAGGCTGCTCGAACAGAAAGGGCGATAGAGGGATGGCGAGAGGGAAGGCGAGGTTGGAACAATGAAAGGAAGTGAAGGTCCAACGAGTGCGGCTTCTTTCCATTCCCCCGATTGCCATGGAACTTAACCGAAGATATCATCCGTCCCTCCATTCTCTCATCAACGTGCCCGTTAGGTGTACATCCAACCGAGATATATCTATCTGCCCGTGCGATGGCCCCCTCGACGTCGGCCCATTATCTCGATCGGCTTGACCTAGCCTATGCATCCGCGGTGCCATTCTAAATTACGGGCTTCTTCTTCTACCGGGAGAGCGTCCCTCTCGCGATATTGCCCTTTCTCTCCTCGACCGACTCTATTCGCTCGATAGCCACGTTGCGCGGACTGCTTTCCCGGATACGGAAGATCGAACCGTGGAACGTTGAGAGCTCGTCTGAATTTAGATTCGCGGAGTGCGTGTGGTGTTTGGCGTAAGATACCAGGCAGAAACAAGGTAATCCAGCGAGGAAAGAGAAAAGATAGGAAGCGTCGCTGATGCGTCGTTGACAACGATACCGTAACGAATGTCATCTCTGTGTCGCAACCCTTAACGTCTTTGTGAGACGAATTTATGACACTCTTGATCGATTTCCTTTCGCTAACAAGGGAACTGCGAGCATCGAAAATTTCTAGAGCCCTCGATAAAAGCTCTGGACGATTTTTCGTTTTTGATGATATTCGATTCTTCAGAATGGAACCACCTCTTTAATGTTAATGGGTGCTTTACTATTTTCCTATATATCGTAAAAACTGTAGTAGATATAAAGGGGTGTCATTATTCTGTTAAAAATTTGTGTTTATTTAAAAAATAAATTGCCATTCAATTTTCAGTTTATCAGATTTTTGATATCTACTACGCTTTTCGAGAAAGAAGGAAAGAGGATAGTAGGAAAAGACACATTAACATTTAAGGGGTGGATTCACCCTGAAGAACCGAAATATTGCCCACTGTTTCTATCCCCTACAAACCTACGGAGTTTAAAAAGAATCTGAGTTTTCGGGGTGCCAAAATTGTTTCCTTGTAAATTCCACGTTGACGCACGGCCAGGCGACTATCGGTTGGTATATCAAGAAATGGACAAATCCGACGTTTTTTTCACTAACGAGGTATGTACAGTATTTTCTGGACGACCTGCAGCCTGAGAGCAGTCATACGGGTACCTAATATGATTACATCGAGTGATCGCGTAACATGCTCATGTTTTTAGATAGCCGGGGAATGTCTTCTTACACGAGCTGTGGCGGTGATCATAGTATAATTGGGTATGATGTGATATCTCGTGTAAAAAAAGTATCAAAAATCTGGAATAAAGTTTCTTCATTCAGGGATTTGTTCTTAAGAGAATCGGGATTGAAAAGTTTTCGAGGCAATTGCGTTAGAATGTGAAGGATTAATATGTCTGACTATTGCCTACTGTTTCTACTTGTGATAAGTAGACCGCAGATTTGATGCATTCACAGCATACGGTGTCTACAATTCAGTATAGTTAAAAATTTAATAGAATTCTATGAGGTTTTGTATTTTATTTAGAACGTAAAGTAATGGTCAACAGAGTAAAGTAATCCGTACAGCCTTTGGTTGTACTTGTTTTATATGTAGGTGTACATTATCTCTTTTATGTTTCGCGTAATAAAGTCGTAATAATAATAATAGTATTCAATTTAATTAAGTACTTCCAACTTTAATTAGGATTGAGTCCCTATTACATTATAAACATGTACTTTTCCACTTTCCATCGATTAAACGCGGAAATTCCAATTTTTGTAACACAAAAATACTTCTTGAATAAGTGAACACAATTATTTAATCTCATTACCTATTTAAAGGTCAAAAAACACAGTCTTAGATATTGTTGCTTTTCACTGTCTATAATTCGAATAAAATTCTACCCAACTCTGTTAACCATGAGCACGGTACACTACAAAAGCCCACCTTGCATTAACTAAGTGTATGAATCAGTCTGAATATGAATCATTTGCAGGTTGCACGCGTTGCTGTTATTCAATCTCCACCGATCGTCAGGTGGTCCAAGTAAAGGAACTTCTAGTGAAAATACAATCATAACGATGGAAAAAGACGTATCCAGTTGTTGTATCGTACGACCACCTGTCAAATGTGTTCTTCCGATAAGTGATCCAAGATTTTTGCACTTGCACCGTATTTGGTTTATCTAGATACTGTGCATGTATTCTTAGGCGAATACGTAACTGCACAATTATAGTACACTAAACGGTATACTAAACGGCGAATAGTCAACCAACAATTAATCCACGTTCGACTGAGCGGTTTTCCGTACGTGTAATAGGCTTCGCTAGGGAACGAGTTGCTTTCCCGGATGCGGGACACGGAAGATTGAATCCACGTCGTTCGCGATTATTACTCGACCGCTGTTTGACAGCCAGCTAGTTACTCGCGAATAAAAGGAAAAACCGGTGGCCTGAGCGAAGCATTAAACATCCAGCGAAATTGCCCACCACGGCAATTATGTCGCTGATACGATTATGATCATGACGCTGGTAATTTGTATAATTTTCCCCGCGGCATGGAAGACACACGTTTCCGTCGAGCTATTTCTCCATCGTTTCAACGCACCATTAGAGGATTTTGCAGCGCGAGCAACGAGAATCGAAATACAGTAAATCATCGATGAGTCTTTCGAAGGCTCCTCGGCAGTGATAAAGAGAGATCCCCCAGGTGTAACGTTGGCTTTTTAACCCCTTGCCCTATAACATCGTGTTAGACTCGTGTCGACAATTTTCTTTGGGTCGAAGTGAAATGCCACGTTGCTGGCATTAATATTTCACTTTTTACAGTGAAAATACAGTATGATAAGTACAGAATTCGAATCTATCTTACGTGCGTTTCGAAGAAGCGGCTGGATAGAGTGGTTACGTGGCTGCGTCCAGCCATGTTCACGATCACGAGAATTCGATCGGTTAGATCTAATAAGCGACCAGTACCTCCAAGTCTACGCTTACCAGATAGTTGTACGGGTTTCTCGTTGGCGGGAGAACCGATAAGTCGCCAACATTGCCTGCACTTCGAAGGTGAATTATAAGATTACCCGAGCGACGGTGATCCACGACCATTGGATTATGTAGATTTCTCGGAGAAAAAAAAGAATTGGCTAATCGGAACCTGAATTCGAATCTATCTTCGCTTTCCAAGTGAAAACTTCAACGGTTATAGCGTAGCGTGGTAGACTAGGGATGGGAGTTCGGTTTACACATATTTGTTTAAAAAGAGTTCTTTAACCCTTGCACACTTTAAATTAATACTAATAAGTTAACATTTTTAAGTAACCTACAGTCCCGGCCAAGGCAATATCGTAAGAGTCCACTGTACGTATTTTTTAGATAAGAACTAGAATAGTAAGAAATACAGAAAAATAACTTTCCCCATATGTAAACTTCGACAAATAAAACTTAAATACTAGTTTCTAAATATTTTTAAAACACCTGAAGTTGTATATTTGGAAACAAAAAATCCTCCCTTCAGCTAAGTGTTAAGTCCTGCAATATCGAAGCCGTGTTGCAAGAATATCGTGTTATATCAGGGCTGTCGCTATTTTTGCAGCATGTTTTCAGAGTACCGTGTTATATTAGTGTATTTCGCAGCAAGAAACGTGTCAATCCATCCGAAGTGCGTCTCTATTGTCCGTTCTGGAAGACCACAATGGCGAATCGCAACGTCCGGCAATTGAATACTCGCGCTTTTCACCTCGTACCGGGGGAATTGCGCGATTGGTTCTCTGCTTTAAAGGGTATAATCAGTTTTTCGAAGGATCCAACAGCTTTCCCTCGCGGCGCCAGAGCCAAAACGTTCACAATGGCTTCGCGTGAAATCAAGCGACTCGAGGAGTCTCGCGGGAAACATATGGACGGGTAATTAGTACGCGGATCCGCTACCATCGACCTGGCTGGTAATAGCCAGGTAAGTGTCCGGTTCACGCACGTTTCGCGAGCGTGCGTGCGCGCGCGCGCTGCAGCCCCGTGCATGCGTGATATGCTCTCGCGTTCAAGGGGTGTCATTTCAAAGCCGAAGGAACGCGAACGAGTTTGAGCGTTCCTTGGACCTTGGGATAGTTATAGCTGCATCAAAGATATAGCGATAAAGATATAACCATAAACCTGAGCGACCCTAAAGTTTATGTTTCGGTAGCCTAATCCTGGCATTCGATCCTTTGAGTTGTAAAAACTGTGTTCTACCGTCGTTCAGGGGCGTACAACATAACGTAAACTGTCAAGCACTAATCAAGACACTAAGATCTGAAATAATTAAAAAAAAAAGGGCGGAGCTTTATACACTCTGACTTCATATCTTTGTGCCATTTTTTCTCATAAAGGTTTAATTCCCCGACGATAAAATAAAATAAAACTGCAATTTTCAATATTTCGCAGATTTGCATCATCATATAGTGAATCCTCGATGAGTCTTCGAAGGCTCCTCGGCAGTGAACATTAAATATTTGCTAAACTAACGGCCATATGGGACTGAGACAAATACAATTGGCTTCAGAATTCCAAGCTCTATCCCTGTGCTAAACCTGATTAAAAAGTCAGCGTCACACCTGGGGTCCTCTCTTCGTCAGTACCGAGGAGCCTTCGAACACTCATCGAGAATTTTTATTGCTTTCCTTTTTCGAAGTATTTATAAAACGTTCGAAACAATCCAGTTAGATTCGAACCTGCATGTGATGTATTCTATCCCATCCCTAACCGTATCGAGTCGCCGTCGCGGGAAACCAAAGCGATCAGAGGCGAGTACTTACAGGCGAGGAGAGAGGACACGGGACACGTAAGTGTGCGTAAACGCGCGTAATAGGCGGGGAGGGGCACGCCAGCTGGCGTCAGAGTGACAAGATCTAAAATTAGAGCGCCTGTGTTGCGTGTCGATCGTCGCATGCGCTTATCGTCCTCCCCCTTCCGGCTTCGCCTTATTTTCATAACTTCTTTCAATTCTCTGCATGGCCCCCGTCTTCTCTTACCGCGATCGCCTCATTTCGTGGGGCTCTCCGCGAGTAGGCTCTCTCGATCAGCCAACAAGCGTCACACTCCTGGTCCGAGTCCTTTCTTTCTCCGTTTTTTTTTTCACCTCGACGGGGACGCCTCCCTCGATCGTCGTCGGGTGAAACCGTGAGAAGGAGACCACACGATCGTGCACTCCAGGAACTTGACTGAGACCAGACCGCGATTAAAGGGAGAGAGAAAGAAACCTCGTCGACGAGATGAATTGTGTCCCGTGGTGGTGGACAAAACCGAGGAATTTTCGCCAGGAATTGAAAAGAGACGATATAGAATGGTAATCAAGTGTTACCTGGTAATCGAACAGTGTTCAACTCGTGTACACACGCACGCACAATGGATCCCTTTCGCGGTTCCAGTCACGTGAATGGATTCGAAAATTGTCGAAAGTTTACGAGGGTCCTCGCCATCTATAATCGCCGGGTGTCTTTTGAACATATAACAATTGTCGTGTCAAATGGTGAACGTTTTGGCGATTACTCGTGCTTTCTCCGTTGAAAAATTTAAACAACACGGGTGGAAATCGATCCGGGGAATCGATGATTCACGAGCAGCCACGTTTTCCCTTCATCCCTCGATCCGTCGACTCTCGATTACCCCCCAACCCCCTGTAAATCTAGCCAATACCTTGCATACACCAAGTGTACACTTTAGCCCAGGAATGATAGAAGGGCAGACGCTAAACGTGCATATACGGGGGGAGAGAACTAATAGGCTGTGCTGGGCGCGCGTGTGTGTTTGTCCATACCTGTAATTTAACATAAGCACGAGAGCCGAGTTGTTCGTCGCAACTGCGGTGGTTTGCTCGCGCGCGCACGCTCTCTGGATAAGTGCAGGTTGGATATTTTATGCAGCCGCCCATGTCGTTTCGTGCACGGGGCAGAAAAAAAAAATACCCCTGGGGATTTAGGATCGTCGCCCTCGACGTCGTCGCCGCCGTTTTCCATCCCCTTTTAGCCTCATCCTCCTCCCAACCCTCCTCCCATCCCCTTGGACTCGACGTGGAAATTTCTGGTTGTTGTTATTCGCGCGATTCCAGCCGACTCGTGGCCCGCTTTGCACGTAATTTTCACGATAATATAGCCGCCGTTACGCCACGGATTTATGGACGTGCCGTGGAGCTCGTAAGGTGGATTTTAAACACGGCCCCGTGTACCCCCTCAGGTGAAATACGCTCCCGGCTTCCGAGAAGCGCGGCCGCGGGCACCTGCAGTCGCGGAAAATCGTTACGCGACGAGAACTTTTGTAACAGCGAAACGATTTTCGCGGTGGATAGATCGTTGGTGATAGATAAGCTTCTGACATCTCTGTGCACGTTTTTTAGTCGATTTTGGTTTGTACTCTACAAGGTGTCTCGCTTAAGATCGAATATCTAAATATTGTCTTTATTTGGAACACGTTGACTGTCACAGTGAAAAAGGCCGTACGTAACCAGACACACTTTATTTCGTATTTTGAGTCGTAAACTGTCAGAAATATACGCGTTTAGATAGAGCCCGTTTTTATTTGATTGAAAGTACGGTAATGTCTCGATGAGTGTGAATGTCTCGGTTCCGCTTTTTACAATTTCACACAAAGCCTTAAGTACAGTGTGTTGCAGACCCATATTTTTCTTATTAATCTGAATTTTGTCACGTTCGGAATGTTTTTGGTACGTTTAGTAAATTCAGAATTACATAACAAACCATTTCTTTTAAAAATTATTAAAAATTTGTTTATAAATATTTGTTAACAAAATATTATCTACACAGTTTACTGAGTTAAAATGTGCAGTCAAATATCTGTGTTTACTGTTAAAAGATAATTCAGGTCTGAAAGGATTCAATTTTAATTTCCTGAGAACTGACAAATGGGAATTATAAGTGTAGTACGTTACCTACAATGTACATGTGGTATCGCTGCGCGTAATGTAGTTAAGAATAATTATGTTAAATGGACCACAGTTGTAAAGTTTATAGAAAGTGGAGTTGATGGGTATGGCTTCGGTGCGACTCACATTACCTACACGTCGCGCAACAACTGTTTTATGGATAACTGACAATCCCGTTTGCACGGACGGTGGTTAATATCGATGCCCCTTTTAAACATATAAGAAATATTACAAGTAAACAACTGGAAATTTAAAAATTACGTTATTGACACTACACGACAGATTACCAGATCGGATATCCAAAATAACTTAGATCCAGATAAACTTTACGTTTTCACATTCAAAACATATTTAAAAATTTCTTGGAATTGTCTTTGTACTTGCACAGCGGACGATTGATTTTAATAATAAGTTCTTATTACAATAACACGATATTGAAGTCAAATGAAAACTTCGGCAGAACAAAGTATAACGCTTCTGCCATTCAATGAAAATTAATGATATTCAGGTTTGAAATCATCATAGCAGGTGTAATTGGATTATATAAGGCAAGGGGTCAGTAGGTTAAACAAATTTTCCTCTACGTTCAGTTCCAAAAAATTAATTCATAAAATTCTATTCTTGCAAGAATATTCGCAGTCTAGTGGTTGTTATAGAAAAATCTTTTTCTTCATATCGCGCATCGTATAAAACCATAAACTATGTATCTATTCAACGCATAACTAAATTTCCACTTTAACCACTTATCAAACACTATCCCAGATATTTAATTTGTCAAATATTCTACAGCGAAGTTTCTCTAAACGCATATAATGAGACCATAACAATCAAAAGGTTAATAAACCAGAAGATACAGTTGAGATTTCGGGCCGATAATTACCGATGTTCCACCGATAGCGTTACCGTTCGAAGCTTCCTCTGAGAACCGGTGAAAACGATCGCAAGAATCGAGACACGCTAACGAGTCAACCGAGCAAACGAACACAGTCCAGGGGCAGCGGGCTGTTTCTCCGTTGTCGGTTCGCGGATTCCGAGGGGCGTGGGGCAATTTCGAGATGTCTCGATAGCGTAATTACTATTCCGTGGGAGCCGAAGAAACGACGAAAATTACCAGCCGCGTCTAGCGTCGCGGGGACGCTCCGTCGAATCGTTCATCGAGAGTGTGTACCTAGACAGGTAGGTAAGTAAGTATAAATGAGTGTCCCAAGGTGGACCACGAAACGTGATCAGCTTAAATTATTCTACCACTAGCTGTTCGATCGAAAATTTGTTTACCTAGAATAACATAATTCAAAGAGAGCTTTAAGATAATTTTATCAAATTTTTTGTGAACCACTTTTTTTCCAGAATTTTCAAGGTTCCTTTTAGTTTTTTATAGATAGACCTATAGTTTTTCATGATTGTTCAAGGTCACCGTCAATTTTCTTTCAAAAATACAATTAAAAAAAAAAAGTAACACATGTTATGTTATGATACTTACCGAATTCGTCTTGAAATCCTCTAACAGATAGGCGTAACAAATTGAAGGTGCCCTTGAAAAATCATAAAAAAAAAAGAGTTGACAAAAAATTTGCTATAATCACGTTAAAGTTCTCTTGAAACCATGCTATACCTGATAAAAACATTTTCGATCGGACTGCTAATAACAGAGTAATCACTACTGATCACGATTCGTGGTTCACCCTGTATAGTTAGCTCAGAAAATTAATTCTATTTATGACAATAGAATATTATAAGTTATATACGCTTCGTGATCCACCCTGTATACCGTGGTGTGTATATTCACGCGCCAATGGGATCCACGGTAACGACCACCGTTTGGAAAAACTGACCGCGGACAAGCATGGCGGGAACGAAGGAAATGGATGCACAACCGTTCGTCCACCTATTATCCCCTTTTATCGCTCGGGATCCCGTCGTGGTAATTAAGGATGCGCGTGTTCCGCCCCGCGGGCGGAAGCTCTCTTCCCACTTTCCAGAGTAGCGCAAACAAGAGAGTTGTATGTATCAGGAGTCGATTTATCGCGGGACGAATCGCACGGTGGTGCTGCTCCTGCTCCACGCTCCGTATCGTTTTATTGGATTGACGTGTCGGGGCGGCTCATTGTTCCGTTTCTTTCCGCGTTCGCTCGAGGAACCAGCCGTTGCGCCGATATACATACAGAGTGTCCCAAAATTGCTTCGACTCCCGGAAATGAGGGATACCTGGGATGATTTGAAACAACTTTTTTCTCAACAGAAATGTCATTCGAGGCTTTATTAACGAGATATTAACCCTTTGCCGTATCATTTAGCCCAATATAATCCGGGCCGAAGTCATGCGCTACTGCGGGAGAACTCGATCAGCAGACTCGCACTCTGATTGGTCGGAGTTTATCGTTAATATCTAGTTAACGAAGCCTCGGATAACATTTTTGCTAAAGAAAAAGTTGTTTCAAATCATCCCAAAAACCCCTCACTTCCGGGAGTCGAAGCTATTTTGGGACACCCTGTATACATACGTACCTGTACCGATCGTATACATACATATACATCCCGTGAAGACAAACGCCTCTGTCCCCGATTTCACGTTATGCAAGAAAGTTCGCCAGTCGCTCGCGAGCGCGCGGGCCCGCGCGTACGCCTGCTTCCTGTCGGGAGCAGCTGCCGTGAAATCGCGGATCACGGCCGCGGTGTGAAATCGCGGCCTGTCTCTTCTGACCCCTCCCACCCTTTCACGGTGTTGCTCCCGTTTCGGACAGATTTCAGCCGGCGCTTACGATCCGCGAGGCCCACGTGCCCCGATTTTTTTTTATATGCGCACCGGCGGGCGACTCTCTTTTAGCAAGCTGGCTTACGATGGTCGACCTTCGAATCAAATTGCCTTTTCCCTTTTTCTTTTTATTCGAAACTGATTTACTGCTTGCTGGAGAATAATGGTTGGATGTTAATTGTTTCCAGGTGGAGGATACTGATAGGGTATTGCAGAGTGGTACCAAATTAAAATTTAAATTGCTCGAATGGTAGGAAAGGACACAATTTCTTTTATCTTCTATAAAGTTCATGACAACTTATTGTTAACCCTTATGTGGGCAACCAACATATACACCTATTCTGACAGATTAGATAAACATAGATAATTTTACTTCCATACTTTTCCGAAATTCTTACGTTTCCCTTCCTATAATACACTAAAGTGCTGTTTTAGACAGGAACATAAAAAATTGTGAAAAGAAATTTAGAAATGGGTACCTGGGTACCCGGTTACCTACATAAGGGTTAACCAAGGAAGATTTGTTAAAATTTCAGTTAAAAAAGAGATTTCTTAAAAAATTGCGAACTTCAGGAAAATGTTGGGAACATTGTTAGTGAATGATAACGTCCTCGAGAAGGATCCCGAAAATAATTAAAATTTGTTTATTTGTCTCTTGCTATTTGAATAAAATTTGTAAGTCTCAATTTTTGATTGCTTGAGCCAAATAAGCGTATGAGGTGGGAAATTTTGATTTTGAACCATTGTCAGACGTTTCTTTGATACTTTTGTAGATGTTGGTGAATTAGGGTTTTCAGTTGCCGGCTTGATCAAGACTAGCATTGTTTCTATATTGTACAGTATACGGTTTCTATTGTATACGAAAATGACGTTAGGCTATTAGTCGTTTCCAGATGGAAGATAATGAATCATAGGAAGAACGATAAAGTTGAAACTTTCATCAGACGCAATGAGTCTTCTACTTTATTCTGAACCCAACAAGATACTTAACAGAAGAACGTAATTCCTATCTTTACTCTTGCCTTCATAAATTACTTTAGAGAATCTCGTTTTGCATAAAAATCCGCAGTCTAATGATGATGGAGTATGTGATGTTGCAGACGTTGATTCGATATTCTTGTGGATATTGTTAAATTAGGTTCTTTCGTTGTCAGATGGATTAAAGATATCGTTGTTTTATATTGGAAAGTAGACGATTTCTGGTATATATGAAAGTGATGAAGAACCGCGATTCCAAGGACTCTTCAGTACTCTGATTGCAGGTGCACCTTTATACGCACCTTTACCGTCGATTTACTTCGAGTTACCTTGACAACAGACTGCCACAAAAAGATTCAATCTCTGTGACATTCCATTTAAATCCGATGTGGAGCTCCGTTTATCTGAAGTGACAGAATGATAATTTTTGATTTTGCAGCTCTGCAAATTATTAAATTGTTTTCTTCGAAACAAATTATTTTACAAAAATACTTGCAAAAGAGCTGCAAAATCAGAAATGATCATTTTCTGAGTTTGGAACAAAATTACCCCACCTTACGGTACATCAATGCTTCATACTCATTATCACGTGTCTAAGTCGATACAATCAACCATTTATTTTTTACTAACCTAATAGCTATTTGAACACATTGTTAAATTTCACTTGTCGTTGGTTCTCTCTATATTAATAAACATCTTTCATGTACAACAACCAACAAGATCACAACCTCCAAAACACATACCCGTAGAATCTACGATCTCCTTGATCCAGGTCAACAAGCGCTAATTAATAATTCACGACAAGGTTGCAAATCCTATTCAAGAATTGCAAAAAGAACATCTCACGAAAGAAGGAAGTATCGAATCAAGATGGGGGTAAGGGACGGTGGTTGTAAGCAAAGGGGATTGCTATTTACGAATGCAACGGAGGGCCCGGTAAACGACGTTCGGTATCAAGGTATACCCATGGTAGCCGTATCTTTTTGCGGTCTGTCGGCGCGCGATCTCCTCGATCGTCTGTCCGTAGGCATGCGAGACGCGCGCAAGCAGTGCAAAACTGTGCTGGGGCGGCACATCTGCGCCTGGCGGCCACCGAAAAGACGTAGGCCTCTTGGCGCGTGCATTTAGCGGCTTGCAGGTTCCGTCGTGCACCGGGTTAAAACGGAGGGGTTGCGATATCGGTAGATCGGATCGGACGCGGTAGCCGGGCGCACGACCGGCTGGCCGAGATAAGAATCGAGAGACCGAGAAACGAAGGTGGCCAACCCCTTTCGCTCGACTTTTCAGCCACCTTGCAACGATTCCCAGCTATCGCGGGAAGATCTATCTCTCCCTCGCATTCGGGGGACCACCTTACTCTATATACACCGTGCAAAGAGGGGCCAGGAACCGATATATATCGCCATCTGTGGCTCATTAGCTTAAGCGGTACAAACAGAGTAGCGTGGCCTCTCGCCTCGCTTCGTTGCCACCTCCTCTTCCTCCTCGCATACTCGGACTTGCTCGAAGTGTACGTAGTAGAGTGAAAAAATTAGTTGCATTCGTTTAGAACTTTTTTACTATAAGATATATCTTGATGAAAATCGGTGGAAACACTGGATATTACTGGACTGCGAATCTTTATACAAATTTAGATTTTTTGTATGTTATTGATTTATTGACCTGAAGTTAAGGAGCTATGCTAGTGTGACGGTTTAAAAAAATCGGTTTTTTCTTTTTTGCAATTTGCAACAATTTTTTTAGGAAAACGAAGGTGTTTTATATGGCCCGGAATAGGTGATTAGCTGTAAGTATGAAACATTTCTATTTTTATGCTCTAAAATAGGACTGGAAACTTTGATCGCGTTTTTCTCGCAGCTACTTTTTCTTAATCGGAGGCCATGATCACTTAAAAACTAATTGACCGATTTAGTTCAAACTTGGCATATCTGTACATTAGATGTGTCATTCTAGCCCGTACCACGAGTTTTTCGATATATTAAAAATTACAAATTTGCAGGTTAAAAAAGGAGCCATTTTTATGCAAATAAATTAGACCTTTTGTTTGAGAAGGCACATTTTGATTGGCGAATTTTTAATCATCTTACAAAAATGACTGGAAAAAGAAAAATAAGTGCTGCTTTTTCTATCGCAAGAATTGCAGTTTCAATCACATGCAGAATTCTCTTTACGTATAATTTCACAACGTATATTTATTATTTTACGTAAAACAGTCTAGGATGACAATAACATCGTATATGGCAGTAAATACGTCTTTCACCCTGTACGCTCCACTCGGCTCAATTCATCTCCAGCCATCGTCTGTCTTTAACGGCCATTATACGGATTATTACCCCTGTTGATTCTCGAGTGGAAAACCTCGCCAACTGACACACCGTCTTCAACCCCCCCCCCATTCCCTCGAGAACACAGAAGGGAGGAACCACATTTTTTTTACGGGTGGTTCGGTATACTATTTGGCTCTCAGGGATCCTTTCCCGTTTACGTTAACGCCACGGGACAGGCAGATAACGGCCGGAGGCCATTTGCGACGGCCATCCAGGTGATACCGCCGCCACGCCTTCTCGTTTAAAACCCTCTAAACCGCTTAGGAGCCACGAGAGCTTTTTAGGCTGTTACGCGTCACGGAGAACGGGGGTCCTTAGAACGAACGTTACGTGACAGAACATCGGTGTTCGTGGCTTCATCGGGTAGAGTTCTTTTTTCTTTCTCTCTCTCTATCTTCCGCATTGTGTAATTAACGTTGTGTCGTGGTGCCGAGATGGGATGTCGAATCACGCTCGAAAGATTCACACGGGAGAGAAGTTACGCGATCGGATGAATTTTCAGACGACGACGACGTCGCGGTATTCACGGACAAGGCGGATTAGAAACGGATAATGACGCGGTGACGCAAATGATGACTGGCCGCTGAACACGATCCGTGCACGCGTTTGGAACGAGAAAAATTCGAAGTTACATACGCTACCGCGAATAAGTATGCACGTATTAGGTTGTCCAATGAGTTCGGGCGAATTTCATTTCACGAGGAATTTCTTCTAATGACAATCGAGGTTTGGAGCAGGGGGGAACTATGTTGTAGAATGTTGGATAACGAGACTTATTTCTGGAAACTCTAGTGTCTAGTTATTATACCTTAATTTATAACTACGTTGCAAAATTTCTGCCTCTACTTGATTGTATATAATATACAATCATAATATACTGTGATGTACATTAATAAAAACCTTAATATCTGACAACATTGCTATTGTAGTATAGCTCACTATTGCACTGAACCCTTGAATTGCCTGTACGAAACGTACAGTAAATTCTCGATGATTGTTCAAAGGATCCTCGCTAATGAACATTAAGTAATTCATAAACAAATGACGATATGCGGCTGGAAGAAATATCATTGGCTTCAGAAATCCCAGGACCATCAATATGCTAAAAAGTCAGCGTTACACCTGGGGATCCCTGCTTGTCAGGGTAGAGGAGCCTTCGAACGTCAATTGTAGGAACTTTCGAAAGTCAATTTGTACCGAGAATTTCGGAAACATCGCGCAATATATAGCTTACAAGAACTAATTGAACCGTACGATTGTTTATTCTAAGCATTTTATTAGAAGATCGGTGTGTTTTGTAAAACATCGTTCGAAAATACTTGTAAAGACAAATAAATAGGTGTCTATCAGAAATGTCCGTCTTCCAAGGATTAATATCCCCTGAACAATATTTATCTCAGACTTCCAACGACTTCCTAATGCTTTATAACATTTACTACATATTCGATAAATGTTCTAATAACTCACGAGCCGGAGTGTAACTGTCGGTGCGTGACGATTCTCCTCGATCCTTGATAATACTGTTCTTTTTGGTTACGTGCGTGTTTCTATAGAGAACCGTCGATCGTTCCCAACGTTCCCCTCTTTCACGAAACTCTCGTTCAACCAAACTGGGATATATAACGCATGAAGCGATCACCTCGGCGAATTCCAGCCTTTTGAAATTTCACGAGGCTGCTCATTTGCTTACCCAAGCCCCGTCAAAGGAAGTGTCCGAAGGTCGGACAAACCAGCCGATTCTTGTAAAAGGGCGCCCCATTACTCCGTTCGGCATTCAAACAACGAATCGCGCGTTCTCTTTCTCACTTTCTCTCTCTCTCTCTTCGAGATTGAAATTACCCGGAGAATTGCGGGTCAATGGGAACACCTGAAATGTGTCTCCCGTGAATTCCGTTATGCTTTTCAGAAACATTATAAAGACTGTAATGTAGGGTAAATATCCCTATTGCTGCCAGTGTCACTAATACTGTCCAGTTTATTTATTGTACTTAATAAAAAGGTAATTTATAAAGAGTTGTATACCAAATATTTTACTATTAGATTGTATCTCTGATTTATAATAGAAACAACGTAATACATGTAACTGTATGTTCTTGGTATTTAAAAATTAAGATTGAAAAATGGAAGTATAATTTGAGAGTCAAAAACGCAATTACGTAAATTAATAAGTGATAGTGAAATCGTACTAAAGAAAGATCCGTAATTTTACTATTCAACGTATTTCTATTGTACAAAATGAATTGTTAACGTATATAAGAATTAACTTTAATTTTTGTGGTGACAGGTATAGGGACACTGGGATTGCTGTCAGCTACCGAATCTGCTAACATTTCTTCCCTTACAAACCAGTCAAAATCTCTCTCACTGACCACAGTCTACCCAATAAATTAATTCCATTCTTAAAAAATCAATTCTATCTCTGCTCCAACCGCCACAAAACATCTCCACTCTCCCTCAGCCATTAGAAGTGACTAACAAGGAAAGGTACGGAAGTATGCTCGATCCGATATTGATAAAACCTCGTACCCTCGCTAAGTAGGCAAAAACAAAGGCCACGTATTTCTCTTTATCGGTCGAGTTCTCTTAACAAACCTAAGAACCTAAATTTCAGGCTATATAATTTTTAGTTACGTTTCCTATATTAGCTCCTATATTAGTATTGTTTAGGTTCTATATCAATTCTATAACAGTTATTTTTTAGGCTCTATATATTCAGAACTGATATAGAACCTAAAAAATAACTGTTATAAAACCGATATAGAACCTAAATAATACTGATATGGGAGCTGATATACTAGGAACCGTAACTGAAACTTATATAGCCTGAAATTTAAGTTCTTCGTCACAGTTATTCAGAATAAAGGTTCTTCATAACTGTTTCAAGAACCTAAACCGAAATCATAACAGTTTTCAAGCCCTGGTTCCAACTCTCAGTTACAATTTTTTCCGTGAATCGTCGACAAAAACGGGCGCGTACACGGCCGAAAACACGGTTTCTGGATGTTCCCGTGCGCGTCTCTCATTCGAGCCTGCTGCCGTGCTCGGCCGCCGCCACCCACGCCGGCGGGAACACGAACGAACAGGTAGGTAATACACGGTGTGTACGGTGGCACGACAATGGTCGCGTCGTTGTCACAATGACAAGAAGGGAGCCGGCATTGAAAGGCAAATGAGGAGGCAGAGCAGCGGTGCTCTTCTCCCTCCCCCCCCCCTTGGCCTTTTGGCCCGTCATCTCCTTTTCTGTCGCGCACCCACATCCGCTGCCTTTCAAGTAGCACCCGAAAACACACCTTACGCAAATTAATGTGTCGCATGCTAACAGGTCCCCAGACGAACCGGCTCGAATGACCGGGACAACGGAGCCGGCCGAGGACAGTCGGCTCGTCATCGTCTTTAATAATGATTCATCGCCATACGGCGCGACTAATTGTTTACCGGTCGTTCACAACCGAGCGTTCCTACCACCGTATACACACGGTTCTTCTTCTTTTCCTCCTGTCGTCCGATACACGGCCACTCATATATGTACATCGCATATTGTATTCCCACCGTGGCTTTCTCCTTTGTTTTCTTTCACTTCGACTGCTATTTTACGGCTCGCCTTCTTGTTCGATCCGGTACCCGCGTTTCCTGCTCCCGCCGCGACGCCCGTTATTCCCTGGCCCGATTCCCAACGTCTTCCAGCGTTCGCGATCCGGACCTACCTTCTGGAAAATACGCTCGAAACCTTGTGTCAGACGATATTTCTGTTGGGTATTGTGGGGTGAGCTAACATGGCCACTTTGGGTGTACAGTAAATTCTGGATGAGTGTTCGACGGCTCTTTGGCATTGACAAGGAGAAATCACCAGGTGTAATGTTGGCTTTTTAATGAAGTTTAGCAGAGTGATAAAGCTTGGAATTCTGAAGCTGGTGATATTTGTTTCAGAGACATATGACTATTAGTTTACGAAATATTTAATGTTCAATGCCGAGGAGCCTTCGAATATTCATCGATGATTTACTATATAGATTATACATTCTTTTTGTACATTGTGATTCATTTTTAAAAGTCAGATGCTTCTTATTCAGTATCTGTTTTAAATTGTGGAGTTCTTTACGCGGAATGAGTTACAGCATTGCCGGCAACGCGATCTTGCTGCACCATCTATCGCTGCGTGGCAGAGTTAACTACACCTTTCAGGTGGTCTCACTGTGATGAAACATTTTCTGAAACGAACGTCGAGTTTTGTACCATTACAGTAGAAGCTCGTTTATTGTAGACTATTTTATTGCAGCATAGGAACGTCCCTCACTCTGTCGCCCAACAAGCAAGTAATGTAATGCATACTGTGTCCCGTTTAATTTACATATTTTTCATTACAAAAGAAATGATTAAGCTTCTACTCTATAGGACTAGACTTGCCACCTTACAGAACTTGGCGGTCCCCCTAATCTGTAGTACGGACGCATAGAAAAACCTGTAATTTTTGCGATTTCAACATTATAAGAACTGTGAATCTACGCTATGAAAACAGTGAGTAGTGACACCGCAGACGAGACATAGAATAGACCAAAAATGCAATATATGTAATTTTCTGCCAGATGCTCCCAAGGCTCGATAAGTGTCTTTACCACTTCAGTACATATAAGTTACCCGACGTTACCGATAAAGCATGAATACGGAGTATTATCACAGACGAGATATAAGTATAGACCTAACATGCAATGTAGTTTTCTGTCCCATGTTTCCACCAAGTCCCATAAGATGTTAGGTCTATTCTTATATTATATTGATTGAATCTCGTTTAATCAGATTTCTGAAAATTTAGCCCTCTACAACCCCGAGTGTTGAATAAACGAGTTCCTGCTGTTTTAGAATTCATCCGTTATCGGTAACGTTGGGTATTGACACTAAAATGGTAAAGGGGCTCTAGAGCCCCGAAGCATGTGACAGAAATTATGTATATTGGACGTTAATTTTCTATGTCGTCTGTCTCGAGTTATCGGTAATGTCAAGTATTAACACTAAAATGATAATGGTTTCTGAACATCAGAGAATTTGGCCACGTAAATGCATTACATATTACCTATGTCCAATTCTTATATCTCGTCTGCGCTTATACGCTGTTTGTGGTGTTAGGTCTATCCTTTACATTGTCTGTTATGTTCTTACCTTAATGTGATTTACTGAAAATTACGTCCTCCTTGATATTAACTAATCGGAGATATTAATTATTTTTCGTTGACAGTTTATATAGTGTAATGTACTTAGTAAGCATTGTTACGTTAACCGCGATTTCGGCCGGTCGCACGGCCGTTACACGGCACGAACAAAGTGCTTCCTCCCCGGTCCCTCGCCTACGTTCGCGTCCCCGCGAGTTCCGCCGACCTTTTTCCGGGCGCCAGGTACGATATCACGTACCGACCGATACTCCCCGAGTATCGGACCGAAACCTGCCCTTACGAAGGGGTTGAAATCCACCGAACGACCTGGAAGAAAGCACCCACCACCGGATTTTCTACAAAACTAGGGTTTCCAGGGTTCGGAAATATCGGAACGATAGACTTCCCTCGCGACAGGGATTCCCGTCGGACGACACAGACAAGTAAAATAAACTCAAGCCACTTCCCGGGATCGGTTACTAGATCGAATAACAATTTTTTGCATTTCTCTCGCCGGCCTCTGACGAGACCGCGTTACAACAGGTGTTGGTCAGTTAACAACGGAATAACAATTCGGCGGTCGACTATCGTCGCGGCCCGCGCCTTCGGTAACACCGGATCCCGGCAGGATCTTAGATTCTTCGTTCGTACGCGGTCTGCGGCCGCTCCAGATGTTTAACACGACAATTACAGAGACGCGGTCGGACGGTACCACGGTACCGCCGATAACAAAATATAATACAAGGACTTGAGTGGCAGGCGCGCTACTTTTGCGTCCGGGAGGAAAGTTGCCCGGGATTCTCGATACTATTTCTCCCGGCGAACCCCCCCGTGGTTCTCTCGCGCGCGTTAGCGAGTCACGATATTACACTGTCGATCGCGACATAATCATGCGGACGAGATCTAGATTGCCGTGTGAAAACGGAAGAAAGAGCTCACTTACAGTAGTCGGTAGTCCTCCTCTCGACTTCGCTCCCTGCCAGGTCTCGATACACGCGCGATACGCTATTACTTTACTCGCTAAGACGGGCCGCTCAAGTGACGATTTCGGGGCTCCCCCACTAAGCGGTCCTATTGCCCCTCGTACCACCTGTGACTCCTGCGGAGCCGTGCTCCTTCGGCCCAGGGACGACACGCCAAGGAAGGATCCCCTGGCCACGGAGATCGCTTCCCTTGTGTGAGGAGCCCAGTCTTGCATCCTCCAACGTGGTTGCTGCGACTCCTCATGGGTTCCCTGCCCCCTGACTCCATCGTGGGGTCCTTCTGTGGAGGAAGACGTCCGGGTCGCCGATCCTTGTCCGGTGGGTGGTTTCGTGGTGCCCCCTCGGCCGACCAAGCGCCTTTCGAAGCCAGTGCTCGCTGCGAGGGCAGGCATATCCGATCGAGCGACCGCTCGACGGGATTCCGGGGCGGTCCCTGAAGCATAGTCGGTGGGTACGGGCGATACCGCGTCCTTCGCCTTGCCTCGACCCCTATCGTGACGGCCCTGTAATCGCGAGCGGTAACTCGGCGCGAGATTACCACGTGATTAGTTCGGATTCTAACGGCAGTATTTCCCTTACAAATCCTCCAGGAGCGCTTGGATGTTATTTCGCGCGAGCAAGGAGGGCGGAGGGGTGGTCCGTTTCTCGGTTCTTCCGCGCTCGAGTCAAACTTCGGGCCGGAAGGGGCACGGCGCAAAATGCGTCGTAACAGCGTTTATGCTAATTATTAGTACATACAATTTAAGTAACGCATCTTGGTTTACGGAAGTCTTTATTATTTAACGTAGGAAAACATAATACTATACTAGGAAACATAATACATAGATTTATGCGTTTATTTAGTTTATATTTTTCCTCTGAATTCGTGTATAAATGCAAATGTAAAATAAACACTATTAGTAATATGTAGTCTATATGTCGGTATTCACATTATTTTTATTTCTAAACCCTTGCATTGTTAGAATGTGACTCAACTCTCGCAAAGTTTACATAATTAATATTAAGAACTAGTCTTGATATGGTTTAGCAATGTTCTAATAGATGTCTAGTATAATTGAAAAATAAGCACACGTCACATTAGTCTTAAATTTCCCTCGTAAATGACTGCAAAACATGGAATTAGATCTTACCGTCAGTGTACAGACATCAAGGATCAATCATATATCTTCTACATTTAAAATGGAAGTTATATTGTACAATTGTCTGTACCTAAACCAAATGATAACGGTATCCATTATCTCCAATGAAAAAAAAAAACAATTTGAAAGTACTCCTAAATATACAATGTATAATAATAATGTGAAAAATATTATTGATCCAGTTTTATTTACAATTTTAAAGCTTATCAACCTTATTCTACGAAATTTTATCCTAATATAGGACACGAATTGTTTTCCTTCCAATACTCTTCCCTTACTTCTCCACGCAACGTAGCCTCCATCCCCTAAGTCTAGCTTACTTTATACAGAAATAATTGAAAATTTTAGAGGTTTACGCTAAACATATATAATACAGGAATCATTATCATCATTTCTACTCGGTTGAGTGTCGACCCGCTTCTGTCGGCGCCTAAGGTAGAGTGATGCGACATCGATGCAAGTTGTACCACTGTTAACGAAATTTCAAACTATAGATCACATTCAAACATGGGTGTCTTTCCTAAGAAGCCAAAACACATTTTTTCATTTCAGTCAATTTTTAGAATATATTTATTTTTCCCGAGGTGGTAGCTGTTTAACCCTTTAGCACCGCCTCATTCTAAAAATGTGTCAAATTCTGTCGTCGGTTAATATCTCATTTTTTTCAAAGATCCGTAGTTTCACTGATGTGAAGTAGATCTTCACATTTTCAGTTGAAAAATTCAAGTATTCCCTCCAAAAATAAATAAAAAAGGAAAAAAAATGAAAAAAAAAGTAAGTCTGTTTAATATCGACATTTTCGACTTCAAAATAACGAGATACAACATATATACCAGTCTCTTAAATTTTGAAATAACAATTTAAGGGTTTAGGCATTCAAGGGTTAATTTAAAGCGCTCGATTCTTTGCTACATACGTTGTTTCATGAATTTATAAGAATAATAAAAAACAGTCTGAAGAAAGAACTATTCTTCCACTTTAAGAATTCACTGTTGATTTCCATGTTAACTCGATCACGTCGAGGGTTGCTTCTGATAAAATTGTTGTGTCTATCATCACTTTCGAATCTTATATAACGAAACGTAACTCATTGTTAAATTTCGGTACACTTTTTAGAACACTAGAAAAATTTACTTTTCATTACGATTTACTTTAATCAGAAAAGATCTCGAAATCGGGAGTATTGCTCGGCGTGTCGATGGTACGTAGCCTCCCAAGTACGAATGAGGTTAAACTACTTGGCCTCGAAGTGTGGCGAAGGAAGAAAACGACTTTTACGTCGAAAGCGAACTTGTACATTAAGCAAGAATTTTATTAAATGATTCAACCCTTACCAGGAATTATCTTGTCCTCCAGTATCGCGTTAGTCACATAGTTGTTCTCGTCGGCTGGAACCAATCATTTTTAATTGGTGAACACCAGCGGAACCTAGTCGAATAGGAATTCTCGCGACAATAATTTATTTATTACTTACGAGCGCCTTCCGTCGCGAAACGCATTATGTCCGAGGGTTTGCTCCAACCGTAACGATTTTTCGACAAAACTACCGCCTCGTAGTGAGTCGCTTCTTCCAGCCCGGTCAGGACGAATGAATACGTATGAACGTAACTGTAGCCGTCGCTGCCATTTGGTATGTAGAGGGTGTGCCATTGGCCGGGAACGCCATTCTGATCGGGGAACCGTGGAACATTAATCGAGAATTGAATTTCTAATGAATAAAATACACGGAGCATGCTGGATACTTAATATTTCATGAGAAATGGACATTAAACTCGTGCTAATCGATACGGGTACTTTTCTGGACATTTATCAAGTGTCAGAGGGAAAATAAGGAATTTTATTTCAGATGTTTAGGAGATATACAGGGTGTCCCGTAACTGGTGATACAACCGGGTAGAGGTTGATTCTACGTGAAAAAATAAGTCGAAAATATAAAATAACATTTTTTCATTTGAGACTTAGTTTTCACAAACGAATTAAGAGAGAATATAAACTAAACTTGACTGACTGAACGCGTGAAAATGCACTTTGTACGGACCTAAAGCCACGTCCTCACTAAAAATTTCCTCGTTGTTGCTTCAGTGTAGACATAGATTTACCTTACACGCGTTGCAATAATTATTGTTTATATTTGCTAAAAAAGTGTTCAAATGATTTACCTTGATTTTTCGAAACCTGAACTCATACTGGTCGATGGGACTGTAACTGTAGACCTCCCAGACGAAATCGTACGAGGACTTGGAGGGACCGTGCGAGATCTTTTTGAAGACGGCTGGGTTCGCAATACCTGATAACTCGACCACCGCCTCGGTGATTCCTATGGAATTAGAAGCCCTGCACAAGTAGAAACCGTAATCCGTCGTCCTGACGTTCCTTATCACCAAACTGTGATCGCGGCCCGAGTTGTGCTTCACTATCCTCGACGAATATTTCACGCTTCTGTTGTTGAAATACCACTCCACCTGCGGAAGACAGAATTTCCACGCGGTCATGCAAAAAACTGTCCTGCCTCTACTGTTTTTTTTAAGTTTCGAAACAGACCAATCCGACCCCCAAGCAATACAACTTTTGCATGTTAAATTTAAACGTCTGTCTGCATTCATGCTAAACAAGTTTCTAGCAGGAGTTGAAACTGTTCCAGAAGCGACTGTTAATAAGAAGACACTGCTTAAAACAATTAGAGGATCTCGCTGCCTGTCGCTCAAACCAAGCAAAAAAGGAACAAAAGAAATTGATATACTCGCCACTTTTTCCGTACATCGTTAATATATAGTTCCGCTTTTATACGCCATATGTGCGCACATATTTACTAGAAAACAGAAATAAAAAAATTTAATTATAACTTCTCCATTTCGTTAGCTATGGCTAATGCTGAAGGAAAGTTCCATAAAATGCATATGTTCATTTGCTCATCCACTCCTACGTTGGCAAGAAGGCCTTATACTCTAAAAAAATTTTAAATCTAACTTCAGAATCGTAACCAGCGATATAAAAAATCCCCAGAAATACTTTAAACAAAAAAATAGAAAATTTTTTGTTTTACTACCGTACCCTGTCGAACATATTTTTTTGGGACACTGACAAAACTCGAAATTCAGTTCACTGCACATTTTATATATGTACATACATTTTCTGCCAAAAAAACCACCATTTTTATGAAAAATGCCCGCAGTCTGCTTGTTAAAGGGGTAGTCGTCAAGCGCGCATGGCGACATGATTCGAGGAAAGTGTCAGTATTTATCGGACTTTTCTTTTCCTGGCCGCCGAGGAATCTGGAAGAACGCCTAGTCAGCGTGGAATTGAGGCCTACCAGGTATATACTTTTCCGCGTGGAGAATCGTCGGCGGGTCACGTTCCTCGCGAATCGATTTGTCACGTGTTACCGGCTTGAAGGGGTTAACGCTGAGAAATCGCTCTCGAAGATTTCGTGTATCGTAGCTGGGTAGGAGGGGAGGGGGATCATCACAACCACTTCGACGAAGCTTTAATCGAACAAGTCGAGTGATTCCGCTTCGTCGAATTTAGACCTGATTGATTAACCCTAGAACTTCTGAGACCTGAGCCGTCACGCGGAAGCCTAACGTAAAGGGGTTCCCCGAACTCGTATACATCTTCTTATATATTGTTCCTGAAAGAAAATCGTTCCTTAGCGAAAGTTTAATGACACTTTTTCGGATGACTAATAGATTCGACACTGAGGATCTTTTCAGGATTGACAGATATGCCCAAAAGTGGGAGCGGAAGGGTTAATATTAGGTTGTCCAAAAATAAATCTCCTATTTCTATGGTAGATGATGCTTTTTTTCAATACAAAACATTGCTTCTAACTAATAATATATATACATATTCTGAATGCTGACAATTCAACGCGTCATTTAAAAGGAAAATCATTACGATTGCGTGAAATGTTTTTGAATTGACCTAGTTTGGAAAATAAACGACGAGAAGCTGTACTTTCGAGCAATTAAGCTTTTTCTTATGTTCAAAAAATCATTTCTGTTTTGTTTATACCGCATTTTCCTTTTTCGGAAATAAAAAAGCATAATTTCTCGAAAGTACACTTTCTCGTCACTGATTTTCAAAACAAGGTCAATACAAGAAAATTTCAAGCAATCGTGATGCCTTCTTTCTTAAACGACATGTTGAGTTGTCAGCTTTCAAAATATGTGTAATATATGTATATTTTAGTAATTACGAGCAGTGTTTTGTATTAAAAAAAAAGCATCATCTACTGCAGAAATACGAGATTACTTTTTGTTCAACCCAATAATATAAACAGAATAAGCCCAGGGCAAAGAATACGAATCCCATCATCAATGCCTGGAAACTTATCGAAACCGAAAACGGAAGCACCGTCGAAAGTAATTAAAAGTCCGACGAAAGACGAGATTGTGAGTGCCTAACTGGGTAGCTAGGTTTTCATTCTTCGCGAGTCGTGTACATTGTTGTTCGAGGTGTTAATAACCGGGTTAGTAATTAAGTCTTGTTAATTGTCTTGTAAAAACTGCTCTCACCTTCGCCTCTGGCCAAGCGGTCACACCGCAATGCAATTGCACACGGATCCCAGGCGGCGCGTGGATCCAGGTTTCTGCCACCTCGATTTTCGGCTTGTCTGCGTGTGTATTTGGTCGGTCGATTCGGTGAAGTGCAGGATCGATGTAAAAAAGAGGAAAAATTGATCAAACGACGTTTCAAGGAAATAGTTATAATTTCTTTCAAAAGACACGTAGTTTCGATTTCGTACAGTCTAAATGCGAATTTATACTTTTGGATATCCAACGCGGATAATTCATCTAGAGCAGAGTTGAACAGAATTTTATTCGAATAATACACACTAAAAAGCAACAGTATCTAAGGGCGTTGTTCTGAGCTTTAAACAGTTATTGAGATTAAATAATTGTTCGACACATGTTGAAATTTCAACGTTTAACTATAACTAAATACTTTTTTATCTTTTATTCGTTATTCGAAACTTCTTATCTAGATAATTAGTTTGTCCATCTCTGATCTAGATTGAATGTGACAAATAGACATTGCAATATTTGGACCATGCCCACTAGTTAAATTCACGATTTATTTTGAAATATTCTCCAAATTTACTATTTATAAGTCGATTCAATAGATCTTGAAACAGAGTATTGTATTCTCCATTCTCCTCTCTTAAAGAATACATTTTATTCTCCATTTAATCATTTAATTCCAATTAAATCATTCAAAGCGGAACAACTTGGAATCGCCTGCAAAATGAAGCAACATGAACGCATACCTTCTCTGAATAGATCAAAGCGAACTTTATGTTATTGAACCTGTAGCAAATTCTTCGCGAGAAAATCTTCATTATAGTGTACCATCGTCGTCTCCATTCAGGCTTGTGTACTGTCAGGATCGCGATTACATCAGCGCAGTGACGCATTCAATTATCCAATAGTCTCGACAATTAATATCACGGCACGCCTAATCGCCAAATTATTTCGAACAATCCCGCCGGCTAATTGCTGTCAGAACGTGGATTCGCGGACGGTGGTGGTTTTTGACGTCGTCGATTTTGTGTCAGGAGGATCGACGTCAATTATCTCGTGGGACGAAAATTCATCAGTAGACTACAGAACTTCATAAAAAATAACATTTTTCGAAGTGATTTGTAAAAGGTAGATGTGAAGATTGGAATTTCTATAATTTCTTAAAAATTGCATTATAACATCAATAAAACAGAATTGACAGACTTGATGTTAACTTTATTATTCATCATATATCCCACAGTCGTATATGCTACAAATGCATATAATCCCCAGTCTATCAGCCGTCGAGTGATTCGACGCATCCGAACGTCGCGTGGCTGTAATTAGATCGTGCAGATGTCTGATCGGAATACTAAAGGGGGCGAATGCCAGACAATTTCCTAAATTAATTACGATCGTTTAAGAGCGCGTGCAGGATGCTGTCCGCGATTACTTCCGCGCGCCACAGGAGGACGTATGCAAAGTCGCCAATTAAGTCGAGCACACGTAGGTGCACCGTGAAGAACACGTCTGCACCTCTACGCAGTTGTACGTACGAGGTCTGATTGAAAAAATTCGGGAACTTTCTGTACGAACATTTTGGTCTAGACAAGCAATTTTAGGGTCATCTTTTGGAATGTATTTTGAACAAACGACGTGTAATGAAAAACCACATTTAAGCCGATATCGCAAATATTTTTCTTTTTACAACAATTGGAAGTTACAAAATTTATATTACATTCCGCATCTCATTTGTCTTCCAGTTTTTTCCAACATTCACTAATCACGTTAACTTTTTCGATTACATACTTCCTCCCAGAGGTAGTAGAAGGGAAACGGGACAATGTTGGCACAGAACCGTGAAACAGTATTTGGACCCAGCGTTCCACGCTACAGGAAACATTGTTTCCGCAAATTGTAGTTAAAATCCGTCAGTGTGAGTAAATTAAATCTAACGAAATTAAGTTTTAATCAAACTGGTGTCGACAGGAGTCCGATGCAACAGTTACGAAACAATTTCACACGGATAATTAAGCAGAAATCGTTACTTACATCGGACGTATAGGTCTATGTTCGCTGTTGCGGGTTCGCCGACGTCGTTGTTCGCCACGCAAGTGTAACGGCCAGCGAGGATAGGGTTGTCAATGTGAAATCGCAGATGCGATCCGTCATGTAAAGTCGGTATCTCACCGTTCTGTCGATAACAAAAATAATATCGCTTGCTTTTGACGTATTGTTTTAATTATACACTGTATTCCTTCGCGTACACACAGCCGTTCATAAATATTAGACATAATTTTATTCAAACAATATACAAGGGTTAACACACTGGCTGCCGGAGCTGATTCTACTTTTGTCGATTGACACCGTGTATTAGTTATAAAAAATATTAATCCACCGTGAGAAAGAAATTTCTCCTATATTTTCAACACTTAATAACTCAGAAACGAGGTTTCGAAAGCAATTTCGTCAATCTTGATTTTTCTCTTAGTTTGACGAATAGAATCCACCCAGTGAAGGTATACCACGTTTTTATTAACACCCTGTACATCATCGTAGCTCGAAATTCAACGTGAAAACGTGTCAATAAAAAACAGTCGACGGGTGTTAGATGTTCCTCATGAATCTGAAAAATTTTTGTTCGTCGGTCGACTTTGAAAGATATTGATTACCTGGTTCATCCAGGATATGATAGGGACCGGAACACCTTTCGACACACACGCCAAAACCGCTTCCTCTCCCAAATTAACTTCCAGTTTTCCGGACTCCGGCACTGGACGGATGCTAGGCGGGTCTGCAAGTAACGTTTTCCGTTATATGTACAGGCTCTGCACCATTCTCATCTGTCCGTCACCGTCGCGGTCGATAACTAGATACGAATCTGGCCTCTACTCCTGGCTCATTCGCGATCATTCGAAATTAATAGAATCTATGAAAATGCATTCGAGTGAAACGAACGACCGCTATCTCGTTAGGAGCTTAATTGAATATTCGTGCTTCAAATGCTTAATCTCGTCAGGGAGATAAGAAAAGTGTGCTGTTTAGGATATTTCGTAGCTGGTGGTACAAGTGGAAAGCTGGTGATACTATACGAAAACAGAAAAGGAAAATATAGGATAAACGTTTCTCGTAGCTTGCTTCGTTTTCGAGATAATTCAGTATGAATTTTCTATTCAAAGTCAGGGAATATTATTTCAGAAAATAAACAATTTACTATCGTTTTATACGTGTGAACATGGAATTTAAATTCGAGCTACTTTACTAGCCATTTTATGGAATTATTACATTGACATAGTTAGAAATAACAGAAAAGCTCAATGAAATTAACATGGGTTCATAATGGTGCGAAACGATTTGTTGTTTTCTTGCTGACAATATCGTGTCGATGTATGAAAAATTGTGGTTTAAACGATTTAGAAGACAGCGATTTTAATTCCGATGGTCGACAGCGTTCAGCTCGACCTCCAAAGCGAGAAAACGCAGGGCTCCGGCAGCTTGCAAAGTCGAAAGAAACTTGCATCACGGTTAGGAATAACAGGAACAGCAAGATTGCAATCGAAGTTTACCGCGAGGAATCGGAACGAGACCGAAATTTCACAAGGAAAAATAGTCGGCCTGTCAAACTGTTGCACGACAATGCCAGACCTCGCGCGGCGAAATTGACCAGAGGACACATTGCTGCAACTTGGCGTGAGACGTTTCATCCCATCCGGCGTGTCCGCCAGATATAACAGACTATCATCCGTTCCGATCGATGCAACACTCCTTATCTGAAAAATAACTTGAGAAATGTGGACGAAATAAGGAAAAGGGCTTGGCGACTTTTCCACGAATAAAAACAATCTGTCTTCTGAGTTGGAACACGCAATTTTCCGGAAAGATGCGACAATAAATAAAAATATTTATGGGAACCAATGCATAAATTGTGAAAAATGAATCTGACAAAAAAAAGTGGATCACTTATTTATACACCTAATATGTACACTCCTGTTGTAAGTATTAGGACACCTGTTTCGACTGGTGAAGATGTGACATTTCGCAGAGATTGCACATTTTGCACCATTTCCAAGATTGGATGTTGAAATTGAAGTATTAATTATTGAAATTTAATCTTCAAATTCCCGTAGCTTAAATAGTAATTCGATATGGATAATTTTGCTAATTTTTTATCACTTATTGCCATAAACAAATCATTTCGTCAGATATTGTGAAACATATTTATTGTGAATTTATTGTAAAATATGAATCAAACTAGAGCCCCTACCGCGTATTTTATGAACTAAAATGTTGAAAAGATTCTAAACGCCTCACCTAAGGTACAATAGATCCTGTAACGATTTCAATTTCACTATGTCACAAGCCAAATAAAAGGCGGCACATACAGGTATCTATGTAAGTTGGAGGGTTAATATTCTCTAGACCCTAGACGATACGTATTCAACAGCATCAGTAATTGTCTAATGGTTGTTCAAATTTGGCTCACATTTGAGTTCTAACACTTATGTTCACTACTGCTCATAGTGGCGGATCCATGAAACTTTTTTAAGAGTGGGAGTTTTGAACCAACTTTTACAAGTATAAGTAACATAATATTTTTACATTTTATTACTCTTACGAGCGCCCCTATCGCCCCCACCCCTAAATGCACTCATGAGTATTACGACACTTGGTCTATGTAAGGAAAATATATTTCGTAAAAAGTGTACATTTCAGCTCACCTTTATAACTTCATACTAGCATAAACCTTGTCCACCTAGCTTCAATATCCCCTAAACAATATTTACTTCAGGTTTACAGCAATTCCTTAATGCCTTGTAACAATGTCCTAACACTTATGAACGTGAGTGTAAGTATGTACATATTAAGCAAACCCAATTTCACGAAGTTTATCCAACCCATCCATGACTTGCCGTGGAAGAACGCTCGTTTCCGGTCCCGTGGGACACGGGTAGAAACCGCAAAAAATTCGATTTCGCGGAGGATCATGGTTCGGGTTCGGGGACACTTTTTCTTTGTTTTTACACAAGGTAGCGGGATCCGCGAGATGGCACAGAAATCCTCGCGGCTGGGAAGAACTCCGTGGAGGATTCCGATAGTCGGGGAAACTTCTCGGAATTTGTTTGCGGAACGACGGAAGGTTCGAAGGCTCTGCTCGTCCAACAAATTTAACGATGGGACAACGATACGCCGATTGGATCGATACCTATTCGTTCAACGGTGGAGGGGAACCCGCCTCGTTCTTTCCACTCGGCGCACGGTGGTTTTAAGTTATCGATCACAATTAATTGCCGCGCCTCGTTGCGCTCTTCCAGGCCAGCAATTAAAACGGCGGCGAAATTGCCAAACTATTGCGACCTGTCCTATTAATTCTCGTGGGCCAAAACGTCGAAGTGAGTTTCTTCGTAGAGCCTTGAATACGTTCGTGGGTAGAAGGCTTCCAGAAATGATTTACAAAAGAGTAGGAGGCTTTCTTACGACTACAGTAAATCATCGATGAGTGTTCGAAGCCTCCTCGGCACTGACAAGGAGAGGTCCTCAGGAGTAATGCTATTTGTTTCACGCGCATATGACCCTTAGTTTATGAAATATTTAATGTTTAGTGCCGAGGAGCCTTCGAACACCCATCGATGATTCACTATAGTTTGAAGGTGATACAGTTCTGTAACCATTTTTTTATAATTAAACGGACGATACAGTAGTGCTATTAAACCGTTTAGAGCACAATGCGAGTCCGAGTGATTTTTTACTTCTTACTGAAGAAGTTTTAGGTTAGGAATTTATACATGGAATACCATGACTGTTGGATGCAGTCGGAAAGCTGGGGAGTCTGTTGCGAAGAAGTCAGTTGAGAATAGATAAAATGATCACTTTTCGTTGAAGATTGGATAAAGTAATTCTTACGTACTTATCTGCTGAAGGTATCCTAAGGCAATAGGTTCATTTTTATATCCTCAGTGAGAGACAAAAGTATTCGTACATTTCGTATATTATACACAGACAATAGTATAAGCAACTTTATTCTTCTATATTTTATGTTATTACTGGTACAATGCGTATGATACACGAATAAAGGAGGTCTAGATTCATAACACTTTCCATTTTAAAATGTACTTCTCGTTATTTCCAAGATGTTACCGTACGAATACGTTTTGTCCCCCGTTAAGAATTTCTCGTTGAGAGATTGCTCACTCCCGTTTATCCTGTACATCCTGAATCCTCTTCGAAAGCTTCGTGGGCACCGATCATCCACGGGATGTTCGAGCCGTTCGAAATTAGGAAATCCAGGCTGATACGAGGACCAGGTATTTGCAGGATAAACAGGATAAACGAGGAAAGCTTATAGCTCAGGCGCTGATGTACTCACACATCACTTCGATCTCGTGTACTTGCGTGGCGTGTCCCCAGGGAGCGGGTCGAGACGCCTGGCACACATATTCCCCGGTATCGTTCCGTTTCACGTGGGAGACCTCCAGGCTCCTGTTCGTGTACATTCGAACTCTTTCGGGCGACACGTGTCGTGGTTCACCGCTATCAGCCAAAAGGATTCCGTCCCTCCACCATCTCACCCTGGTCTGCACGTTATCTGAATGCACGAATGGAGGAAAGACACTTTTCAATCACCGCGAGGCAAAAGCAGTTAATCCGTTCGGTCGGTTCAATTGCTTTCGCTGAGACGCTTTCGTAACGTTCCGCAGCAATCTGTAGTCCCTTTTTGAACACGATATACAGTACTCTCTCTTATCCGGTCTTGCTTTACCCGGGTGGTATACTTTCGACGAGGGCTTCAATAGGAAAACAAAATTAACCACGTTCTGTGTGTAAGTACATACCATCCGTGGCAGAGCTTTATTGCAGAGGAAACTTCAATCTTCGATATACAGTAAATTATCGATGAGTGTTCGAAGACAACACAGCACCGAGTGTTCAGACGTCATCCCCGCCACTGGAGGAGAGGAGGCGTGGAATCAGTGAAGCGCCCAGTGGTGGGGATGACGTCTGAACACTCATTGCCGAGGAGCCTTCGAACAGTCATAGAGGAGTTACTGTATTTCGAAACAAAGTATGACACACAGAGACATCACATTTACGACCCATGAACGCTTCGACAAATATCACCGACATGAAAGTGGAGTAAGAAAATAATATCTAAAGACTACATAAAAACAGCGACACTTATCTAGCTATTAATAATATTAACAGCTGTGACCTGTCGAAATTTAATTCCCAAATGAAATTTGATTCCAACGACCGGAAAAGCCCTCATGTAGGATATTTTAAATTGAAAACAGTTTAAAACCTAGAAATAAGCTTCCCGTTCTCTAAAAGCTAAGACAAATTGACTTTGCCAAATAACCCGGACTCCTTAAATCGCGGCGGAGTTTAACAATGACTGTTCCCCTACTCTTGCCCTTTTCCCCGAACAGACTGCGCGTCAACCTGCAGTTTATCGGAGCTCCGAAGTGATACGTAACCGCGGGAGTCAGTTAAGTGTTCTTCCTTCGACCTGATTCCAGCCTTAATCCCGACCCCGACAGGGTGTCGAGGCCATAGTTCACCGAGGGGGAGGTAAAGTTCGTGCTCATGACGGGGACCGAAGGGCCAAGTACTTAATCCGTATCAAGTCCTTAATCCACGGCGATCTTGCAATCGTTGATCGTCTTAGCGTACATGACCTCATGTCGAAGTTGCGACGAGGTACAGCGGATAACCTGACAGGCAATCCCGTTAAAGGAGACCACCGATGACAGCTTGGATCGATTGTACGACAAATGGTTTGCACTCCCTGTACCTGTGTACAAGTGTCGCGATCCGACGGACGCGTTTCTGCTTAGGGAAATTAGTATCGATCACCTGGCCGAAATTCCGACCCATGTTCTTGATTTTAACGTGGCTATGACCACCGATTATCGGGTGTTTCGACTTGTAATACAGAAATTGGGGACTTGAGGAAATTAACAAAATCTGCTTGTATAATTATTGCTTTGATTTATTATTAAAAAGAAGGTAGTAATTGTAAATATATGTTTTTCGCGCAATAATTAGTAATTATTCAGTTGATAAGTTTTTATTTCAATTTTTAGCGAATTCTTCAAAGGTGAAAAGTAGTCAAATTTATGATTCTTCCGATACCAGAACTCTTAATGAGATATTATTCTATAAGTTTCAAGGAATTCGGAATGCATAATTGTTTGCCGTCAATGTGATTGGTAGGTTGTAGAAAAAGCAAAGGAAGTGTAAGAAGGCAGGCAAAAATATGTCAAAAATGGATCTGCTTTCCTCTTGCTACAAGGTTCTTAATTCTTTTACAAATGACATGTTCAAAGTTCTAAAATGGCAAAATTGTGCTTCATAGGGACTGTACACGTAGTTGCACATATTGAGTTGGTCAGAAAGTTCGTGTGGCTTTGACGATACAGTTGCCTTCAGACGCTCTGAAACCGCAACTGAACTTTTAGTTAAAATCTCGAAAGCGCATGGTCATTTGGTAGCCAACTATTTAACCGTACGTTTCAACCAAAAGGTTCGAGGATTAAATTTGTTTTATGATATTATAAAAACCTATAAAGCCTGAATAAAATAAAGTTAATTGTTCGTACCAGTAAATTACAGGAAAGAAAAATAAAAACGAATTGGACTTTTACGTACTTGAAAAATTAAGTATCCAAGAAAATGATAATCATTAACACTTTGACTGCCCCGTCACCCAAATATGGGTGACACGTAAATTGTAAAAAGGCTAGATTATTTAAATATCGTCACAAAATTTTTGTGTAAAATTAATATCGCAGTATAATTTAAAGAAACTAACAGCCACTATTAACTGAACGCATATACTTTCGATGATTTATGACGAAATAAAGTGTGTCCGACCATGTACGGCCTTTTTCACTGTGACAGTCAACATGTTAATGAACAATAGAAATACACGATGCAATACATATTCCTGATAATATAGACCTTTATTACAAAGTCCACAACTGTCTTCCCTACGAATGATGTCGATTTGTAACCGATTAAATGGTACAATTCGAATCCATTCCAGTCACGCCGTGGCTCGGCGATTTCATGAAAGATAGATGTTTCAAACGACCTAATACATCTTTTGGGTTTGAAATCTTTTTCCTCAAAGGAAAACAGAATCCAGATTCCCCAGTGAGATGTACCGTAAAGAACCTAAAGATATAATCGTTGTAACAGTTTACGAGGCGCAACAGGTGACATGGTTGTTTACAAACGTTCTGACCGAGAGCTAGAGCGAACCACGATCTTTTTACTCGCTCCCGTGATTCTTCTTTCCTTTGAGTCACAGTGCAAAAATCCAAGAATACTATTGCTCAAATTATTGACGTTTTTATTCATAATGGCAAAATGTATTGAGCAAACTCTTTTACTACCAGATTTTGCGAATTATATTAATGATTTTTTTATAGCTCTTTTTAAGAAAACCTAATCTTTACACTTTAATCTAATTGTTCAACTTTGGAAACTAAAAGAATCTTCGGAAACAAATCGCTTCGATTGGCCCGATGCCACAATCATAAAAAACTACCTTTCTGTATTATATCGTGAGAAAATAAATTACATTATCTTGAAGACATAAGTAGTGACACTTTTCAACTTTCGTTGAGGGAAACATTTTATGATCAGCCTAGAATAAAAACTATTTTAATGATCCAAATTTAGCAACCTTCCCCTATTTATACGTTCAGTTTATCGATATCTAGCCGGACAAACTTCCCCTGAGGTCTCGATTAAACCGCAATCAATTAACATCCCCAAGGACGTCTTCGGTCTTGGCCGATTCGCTGAAGTTCACGGTCCCGCCATATCGAGTGAAATCAGTCGCGTCCCGAAAGACGTTCCCCTGAGCGAGAGATTTACTCGAAGAACTTACCAAGGTCCTCGACGTAACACGGAAGTAGAACCGTATCGTTCTCGAAGGTCTTCACCGTTGTCGGGTAACTTTTGAAGCCGTTGTTCACCGCCGCCCGAGTTCCTGCAAACAACGGATTATTTGTTTGATGAACAAAGGATGCGCCACCGTTAGTCGAGATGTAGAGTAACCGCGCCTAATATCCGCCTATCGAAATTCAAATCATTCTCGTTTGACGGGTAATCGATATTTTTATACTTGACATTACTTTCGAATAAGAAAGGGAAATTGTTTTGGGTGTTTCATGTACGACAGGTTGGAACTGTTCAAAATCTAAAGATATTTCAATCACGATTTTAAAAAACAGAACAAGCAAAAATCCTTATCATGAAAGAGTGCGCATAATATCGTCTACCTGGAAAATTAATTCATGTATTTTGAAGCTTTTAGTACATGGCTACTTTTTAACTTCTCTTCTCAATGAAAAGAACGTGTTGGTACAAAATAAAAATTTAATATTAATTCTCAATGTTATAAACAATTTTGCAGCAAGTTCCATTTATAAATGTCCCCAATGTCCCAGGGATGTGAGATTCATTCCCTAACGCCATTACCATTAGTTTCTTTACACCCTTTACACTAACGAGCAAACTCAGCTTCCGCTAGGGGAATCAGCGGCGTAGGGGAAGGGCCTCTTACCATGTGGTCTTGGGAGTTACTGAAATTTATGCCAAATTAACATTCGGGTTGAACATTTACTTCAGCATACTTGTAATAAATTTACCAAGTGGTAGGAGACCCTTCCCGTACGCCACTTTTCCCTAGCGGAAATCGAGTTGACTAATCAACGTTTCGAAAAAATTGCTTAAAAACAAGGAAACGTAACTTTTCGCTGCACATTTCCGTTTCAACTAGTTTCCTATCCGTACGATTTTTGTCGGCTGTTCGGAATTCTACTTTTCAGATCGTCGTGAGGCTATAATATTCGCTTTTCTGGTCCCCCGGTGGTGAATTCACGGTCTCGCGCGGCGCGTACGCGAAAAGTTTAATGCAGATTTCCCATGCATTATGTATACACGGGATTTTGCGTCGACGCGTGGAACATCGGGCCGTGATTTTCACGGAGTCGTTGGAAGTTTTCGGTGTAACGATCGTGGAGAACTCATTGAAAAGAAGGGAAATGGTGGAGAAACAGCAGTTTCGGATCTTGTGAACCTGAAAATTTCGATTTTTTTTAAACTTTGCAGGTTTATGGGTGCCCTTGATAGAGGTACCAAGCAATTTTGTTATTGCTACTTTTTCATTCTTTTGGATGAAGGACACTCGTTGGAGGTTAATGTGGATTTTCATATTTTCCTGTATAACTCTGAAATTATAGCAGATAGAAAGAAATTGTTACAAAGGAAATTTAATGGCCTTTTATTCTTTACAAAATGTATCATTTAAATAAACAAATGAATAAATTAACAAATTTATTTAACAATTTCATTGCATCATTTAATAGAGCACCATTGATCATTGAATTTTAATTTCAAAAATTGTTCCATATCTACTATAGTTTTCAGGATGTACTGAAAAACAAGAAAACACATATTAACCTTTAAGGGATGCTTTCACCCTGAAGAACCCCAAAAGGAACAAATAAATTACCTAATGCACCTACTTCTATTGAGATTCCTTACAAACCTGCAAAGTTAAAAAAAAATCATAATTATCGTGTTACCGAAAATCCCTCGTTAGTACATTGCAAACTGTATCCAACTTTGACTGCATACTTTCGAATCGTCTATGAGTTCTTTGAGAAATCATTTCAATGATATTATAAAACTTAGTATTCTGTAATTGGCTTAATAGTTCATCAAAAATGAGAATCATGGACGATCTCAGCATTATGGTATAATCTCCACGATCGTATTAGTAATCTTGTCGGGGCCAATTAGAATTCTATGCTTCTTCTAAGGATTTAGGGCATCGCAACCTTCTTCGTGATCGTATATATCATATAAGTACGGTTCGATAAATATAATTGTATCATACGATTATCACTGTTGAGGCTTTTAACTGTAAGCTATACCCTCTTGGAAATATTATACCAACGTTTCGCGAGCATTGCAGCTAACTTCATCAAGAATCGAATAACATACTGATACTACTGCAGTACATTACTACTGCCACGAGCACTGCTACTGTAGAAGTAGTACAATACTACTGTTACTTCTGCTATAATACATTAGAGTAGTACTACTACCAGTACAGTGCTGTTGAAAAGGGACGTCGACACTAGAATACTCCTTTAAGATACGTATTCACGGGCAAACAATTCATGAACACTGTTCTCAAACAATACTCGCAAGAACTTCGAAAACTTTTTATAATCACTAACGCCTCAGATAACTGTATACATTGGGAACACGTCAGTTACCGTAGGACGAATAGGTGATCCCTAGAAAGAGCAATTGTATGTACTTTTCGTGAACTGTTTACAAATATCAGTGGAGACGTACCTTTACATATACTTGCTTGGTTCGAAGGAGGACTAGCCCAATAGTGGGGATGAACCATTAACTCTTATACATAGAACACATTTAGCCTACCATTTATTAAGAATATACTACATTTTCGAAACGAAGTTTGCCGTGTGGTAAATCAGTAAAAGACAAATCAGGGAGAGGATGGAGGGGCGAAAACAATCGGTTTCGAAGTAAATTAATTCGCAACAAATTAAACACCGAGCCACCGAGGAAATTGGGAAAGTTCCTCGGCGAATTGAATAAATAATTGTGACGGTTTAAATTCCGATCGGTTTATAAACGAAAAAATGTTAACGCGGTCCTCGCGTGTCCTCTGCCCGTTTATTTCCGTTCGTCCCGGTTTCTATATACCGTTTTCAGAACGTAGTCGGGGGGTAAATTCATTATCCGGATTACGGAGCCCTCGAATAAGGGACAATGGATAGTAAAAATTATTCGACCATTGTTCCCCGAAATAAACGGCGAAATTTTCAATTATAGAATAAGTTTATTTTTTTTTATTAGTTTGCCGTAGGATTAGGACAGATTCAGGTACAAAAGTACAAATACAACATGAAAACGAAAACGGATTGTAGGTGATGCGTGAGAGAAAACAAAAGGATCGTAGAACGACGGCACAATGGAGAAACGGAAAATAAAAGAGCGATGGAAAAAAACTGAACCAAAAAAGGGAAATATAATGTGAAACCTGAAAATGTAAAGTACTGAGTTGTTCTAGGCAAAGATATATGAATATTGTTTTTGAAACTAGACAGAGAACAAAATTAAGGGTTAATAATGTTTCATGAAATGTATTAGTTAGACAGGTTCTATTAACCCTTTGTACTCGACTGTCGCCTCTGAAGCGACAAAATGAATGGAAAATTAGAAATTCCAAGTGCAAAGGGTTAGAACTACGTTAGATCGCAACACCTGTTATTATTACTCTCAATAACTTTATTATAACGGACCGAAGGTGTAAATGTCAGAACGAAAATTTTTATTTAAATCAATCGAATAAAGGTGGACCGTTTTTGTTCTGCGAATAAAAAGCTCGAACAACACGGGGTCGCGAGAATACGTCAGGTGTCTGATTATCCTTTTTTTACACTTTTCCAAGGATCGATTCACACACGCGGAATTCGGTGTCGCGTGAAATTTTCCACCGAAAGTCAGAACCTGCGCGCGGTTTCGTCACGCTGCGTGCACAAACGTCAAAGATTTTATCCGGCAGAGATTTGCGATGGGTCGACTGTCACTACTGGTTTGGAACGAGAGGACAACGAGGAATGACAGTGGAAAAAGTGTCCCCAGGATCTGATTCGCATCGATAACGTTTCCGACATTTTTGGTGGTCTAATTTCCAAACGGTTGTTCGAGCTGAAAAAGGAACTGGAGAAATGTTTAGAATTTTTTTCCAGGAATTTTTCATCATATCGGGAGCAGGTGATTCCTCGAAATTCTACGAATGCATGAATATTCAGTGGGAGTATTTAATTGAATAACTCCGCAATTTAATCGGTTCCAACATTTTTGTTAACGGAAACAGTTTTTTTTTGTATCTTGGCCAGCATGTATTTGACAGGAACACGAAATTCGTAAATCTACAGAACTTTGTTTGCAAAGTGTGTAAAGGTATTGTAACAGTTTAAAAAAATATGTACATAATTCAGATCGTTTAAAAAAATGATATGTGCATAATCTAGGGTACTTAAACTTTTAACGTATTTATTTTTTGGCACCCATAAATATTTTGAAATTGTATTTCTTTACTTTTATAATAAAGATATTTCTCAAGCATAGTCCAGTTAAACAAAATTTCATACAAGGCTTCTAAATAATCATATGATTAAAAAAAATAATAAACACACGTATATATGTATAACTTGAAAGGTTACGTGCACTTGTTCACTATCATTATTTTGGCTTGTCCTGTTCTTTTTCCAAGCACACTTGGAAATCTACCGATTTTTAACAATTTTAACTTGCCGTACGTAAAACAAAAACTGTTTCTTTTTCATCTAAGATCAATTATAATAAACACAAAAATATCGATTAGGGCAATCGAGAACGATTTGAATTTGTGTAGGCGGATCTTAGACACGCTTATCCTATATAACAGGGATTCAAAATAACACATATGTCCTCATTTAGTAAAAGAGGATCTGCTGTTGTACTTGAGAGATTAAATAATATTTCAGAGCAACGAATGTGGCTGTACGCAAATGGGTCTCGAACATTTATCAGAAAATGCATGGTCAGGCAAACGCATCAATAAATCAATAAATGATTTTGTAACTATTAAAGTCGAATTTTAAACGATAATAACAGTAATAAATATTTGACACAATTGAACCTCAATTTTAAAAATTAAAAAAATGTAATTAATAAAATTAATAGGAAAAAAATACAAATTTCACCAGTGAATGAATAATATTAATCAGCACCTACATGAATATCCAAGCAATAGAGCGAAAATTTTTTGAATATGAAACAATGAATTGAAGAAATCAATATTTGATCATTTTAATAACTCAATTTACTCATTTTTATGTATAACGTTAATTCATTGATACGTGTTCATTTACTGGTGCCTTCGTCCTGTGCTTTTTTCTCTCACCGACGACGAAAATGCAAAGCGTCCAACCGAGTAGCACCATGTTGAAAAGGGGAAAACGGATGTATACACGTTCCACAGCCCTCGAACCGCGAAACTCACGAACAAGAGGAAATATTGTTGATAGTCGCGGCGTGGTGGCGCGCGCGCGTGAACCCTTCGACTTTTCACGAGACACTGATCTTGGTCTTAAGATGGTGAATCGTGTGTCCCCGCGATCTCGAACGCACACAAAGACCCGCCAGAGGACACGCACGCTGTCTCCTCACGCACACATGTTGGCCTGTAATTATGACCAGTTGCCCATTCTGCGATTCAGGGATGCTCATGTCGTAACCCACCCGACCGTTCGAAACATCACTCGGGTCATTCAGAACGATCACAAGTTTGTCTTTCCAAGGATCACGACGAAATTTCTACAGTAATGATTATAATAGTTTTTTTTTGCTTAATGCTATTTGAATCTCTGGAAAGAAATTATTTTGCAATACTGTACATAATATTATAATGCTATATATTAGATTTTGTACAGTGCGATTTATTGATAATTAGTATGTGACAGTAATTATTAATTGGGTTCACTATTTGAAGGGGTAGTTGGATTTTAAGTTTTCTTAGTTTGTTAATTAAGTCGTTATAATAGTTTACCGATGAGTTTTAAATGCACCTGGGTCTCTTTTTGCAATGTTAGTTGCGCGGTTTATTCACATTTGCACAGTTTTATTTTAACTGGTTTTTTCAAGAATTGTACGTACTAAGGGAAAAACGGTTTCCAGATTCGTATTCAGCTCATAAAGATCGATCAAAAACGCCTATTAAAAGTTACAAAATCGAAAAAAATTAAAATTTGTTGAACGGTGTATCTAATAGGAAACTCGATAGATGTAAGTACAGTGTTCCCCCATAAGGTCACACTTTGTGAACCCCCTCATATGGTTACAGTATCATCTCTATCATCATGTGGCTCTAGTCGACAATAGACTGGCCAAGATAGGAGCGAGTAGGTGGTCATCCAATAAAAGTGATCGCAAAGTCGTGTCAACGACTCTAAACAATTATTACGAGAAATGTTGTATTTTACCATAATATTGTCCAAACAATAAAAATTTGTGCAGTAAACGTGTTAATAATCAAATAAGATAGTACAATTACATAATTCCTTTCTGTTTTCAAAAATCATTCTTCCAAGACGATGTGATATTTCTCGACCTATTAACTCGAACATTCATCGACCAAAAACATCACCTGTGCGTGTAGTTACAGGTTCAGAGAAATAAAGCCAATAAACGGCATGTGGTCCCAGATTAAGAACTAAATAAATTACTCGCGTGAATATAATATTATCTACGATAAGGGTGTTGAGAATTATAATATACTCAAAATGGAAAAAAATCAAATGGTCACGTCGTAGAATAAAGAACAAATAATTATGGAGGCGTTTTTCAGTGACGAGTTCATTCGTTTTGTTCGTGTATGGAAGCATTTTTCAATAACGAGCTCACTCGTCACACCCAGTTAACAGGTTCAGGAGATCGAAGCGGGTAAGAGACCCGTACGAGCTGAGAACCGTCGCACCCTATTGCAACGCCGGTCGCTATGTGTACGTGCATAGGGTGTCCATCTACCAACACCGAAGACATTCTTCTATAATTTGTTCAATTTACGCACCGACACGTACCATACATAGAGTCATTCATCGAGTTATCCATTAAATCGTTAATCTAATATGTGAACGGACGGCACGTTTTAAAAAGGAGGCGCGACAACACCGTGCGCCCTTGTCGAGACGGCTATAAACAAATGTAAATGTCACTGTCAACGGTACACGCGCGTACATACACGTGAACGGGTGGGCCAGGTATTCTGTTGCGGATAATTGAAAACGAATTAACCCTTTGATCGGAGATAGGCAATTGGGTTACCACGTTCGTACTCGTCCGGAACGGTACCCTTTAATGTAACGTTTCGTCTATCGGCTGTTCGTAACGAGACGGTAACATTTTGTTGGGTCCGATGTAGTTGAAACAATGAATACCGAATCTAATTTTAGCTTTACATATTAAATAGAAGTGGTTTAATATATGTATATACATAAACAATTAAGTATATATACCCACGAATTGGTGAAAAATTACCCGTTTTAAATTTACATAGAATGTTGATAAACATGTGGACACTTTCATAGGATTCAGAGTTATTAATTATTAATTGCTCAAGAGATACGGGCAAAATATGCGTGAAATACGTCTGATGCTAGGGGTCATTCTACTTGAGGGACACGTTCTTCAACTGTCTCACGAGTGGACTTCATTCATTTCATTGTTACTTCATTAATTAGTTCTATTGGGACATCAATCAAGTCATGTATCAATAAAAATCTCCAAAAAATTTGTTCCTATCGATATATGGACAAATAAAGACGATATAAAAGTAATTTAAACTTCCTTTCCATAGAGTGAACACACCAATGAACGGACACTTAAAAAATTTTGCAACTATTAAAGTTCAATTTTACATGATAATAACATTAATAAATATTTGGCCCATGAAAAATAGATTTTTTAATATCAATACCTTTCTATAACATATAGATTTCAATTTGCAAAATTGCGCAAATGTGGTTAATTAAATTAAAAAGGAAAAATACAGATTTCACCAGTAAATGAACAAAATGTAATAAATGAACATTTCTAACCAATAGCGCGACAATTGTTTGAACACAAAACAAACAATTGAAGAAATCAATATTTTATCATTTGCTTATTTTAATAACATAATTTACTCGGTTTAATATTCATAATATTCATATATATAATATTCATTTACTGATGTATTCTTCATCCTATCTTCTGTAATTTATGAGCGAGTAAATAAAAGAGACGCTTCCTAAATAAATACGGATTGATAATATTGGCCCCATAAACAAGTGAGCAACGTCACAGAAATAATCGGCGTGTATCACTTCGCGAATATCTCTTGTCAGTCAAACTGTACCTGGAAATTTACGCAACAGCGTGTCGACAGAGTTTAACGCGAAATGGAAATGGCAACTTTCGTTCGCATCCAATCATCCGCCGTCCGTCAGGACACGCGCGTATCGGACAACGAGATTGCTCGAATCGGGGCGTTCGTTTTGCAGAGGAGGAGCGTGAGTGGCAAGCTTGACCCCTATCCGAGACCAATCTCCCGGATTTTATATTTCTATACGAATGATAAGCTCACGCCACGATTTCGACGAAAATCATAATAAGCTTCCCATTTTTCGTGATGGCCTCGGAAACGTCGGTGATTCCGAAATCCGTGCTTTAATCCCGAAAATCTCGAAATTGCTCGATTTCTCGATATTCATGGCTGGGTATTTTCATGCGGAAAATTATTATGGAGAATTAATGATACATGAAAACGACGGGTTTTACGTCAAAGGTGAAATTACTCTGATGCTAGAATTTGCAGGTGGTCATGTAGTGTCGTTGGTTTCTTTGAAGGGGTAATAGATAGAAAAAGAATTGCGTGGACAATGGTATCTATGAATATGCATAATACGATAAGTGTGGTCGAAGGTCAGCACTGTTCACGCCGCCATTGGATAATAGAATTGTATATACGAAAATGATCACTTTTTTTAAATATCTATTATAGGTTTGCGGTGTATCGCTAATCTTTAATGGTATTTGTCTCAATCAGTATTTATTATATGCTAACTAGCTAATTTTGTATTTTTTATTTTTTTATTGAACTAGCTAAAGATGTTATAAAATTTAATAGTATCTTAGAGGACTTTAAAGAAGTAGTAGATATTTATAAGTCCTAGCCAGGTTCTAGGTATACTGGTTGTAATAGAAGTGGGACAATACTGTCAGAAAATAAAAGGCTAAAATTAAAACTAACCAATTTAAAATTTATAGTTGGATAATTAAAAATAACAATGTCTCCAAGTCACTAAAGTCATATACCCTCCAAGCTTGAAGGAACCAGAAAATAATGGAACACTCTATCAAGATTAATAATAATAACGCACAAACGAGACTAAAAAGAAAATAAGTAAGAAGCGTATAAATAAAAAAACAAAGTAATGAACAGACTTCCTCGAAATATAGTAAATCCATATTGCACCTGACCCAGGCTGCCATTAATCCCACTAATCATAAGCCGATAGAATCTCTCGAAGTATACAATCATTTATTTTCTATCGCGGTATTAAAAAGGGGATGAGGATCGATCCGATCAAATACGGAACGGTACTGTTGGCCAGAAGTGAAAATCATCCTCGCCACTGCAGAGGACAAATGTTCTACAACCCCTATCATCATTCACAAAATTCAACAATTAATCCTGAAATCATCGACAGAATGTTAAAGTCAGCGACCAAGGGGAGCCACAGCAAACTCGAGGCAAGTACAGTACAATTGTGAATACATAAGGGCGATATTGTGGTCTACTTAGTGGTCATTGTCGACGCGAAACACCGCCCATTGGGCAGCATTGTTCGTCCATTACGGACATAGAACGCGCAAAGACGGTCCGGGCCGGGCAAGCGTGTTCAGCTCGATTGCACTGATAACGTTTCTGTCAGTAGTTAATTCAGGTACATTCGACGTCACGGGGGCAAGCAGCACGCCGCCGTCACGTCTCTATAAATAACGGAAAATTAACGGCAGGTTTTGATAAACGTCACTCAAATGCCCCCGCCGCTACTCTTCGAACAGATCCGCGCGTCCCCGTGGACTGACGGATTTAAATTGGCCGTGCGCGCTTTAACCGTTTCGTCGCGGCCGCGAAATTCATTCGGAACGGACGGGATGATATTACGGGCTTCGTCGTTGAAAAAAAAAAAAAAATAGACAACGTGGCGGGAACTTGTTTTTCCGTCCGGTCGCTATAACGCGAGATATGTACATATATGACCAATGTGAATGGAAATATTGACGGAAGTTAAAGCTACGAGCACATCGGACGGGAAATGACGGAGCAAATTTGATTTGATTAGTACAAACTAAGATTTTAACCTAAGGTTTCAAAACGAATGAACGAAACAATGTTTCGCTGGTGTAATATCTGAGGGTTAAAACTAACAACAAGAATATTAGAATGTTAATGGATCTAGACTGACAGGAAACATCCCCAATGTGACCATTTTTTTTCGCTTAAACAGGCATAATTTTTGTACAGAATTAAAATCTATCGAACAAGCATTTATTTTGTTTTCGCTAAAAATAGTTTGAAGAAATATTGAATTATTTTTCGTCGTGTATCGAAAAATGTTTCGAATGAAATTGTTCAGTTTTTAACATAGAATTATATAGACGCACAAAAAGTGTTATCTGCGCTTTTTAAAAAAAGGAGTTATGACTAAAATGTAATGAAGTTATTATTAAAATTTTTGGGAATATTATTGAAATATATATGTGTGTGTAAACAGCAATCATTCAATGATCATTTGAAAAGTTACCTATTCAACATCTTTCGATACTGACGTGTGTTATCTCCTCGATTTCATGGGAAGGAGCTTGTCGCATCTTCATAGAACCGAATAAAGAGGTTCTCGAAAGCAGCTTTTAGGTAGCCATTAACGTGAGGCAGCGATAAAACATTGTCCACAATAACCCCACTATTTTATTGGAGCTCCAGGGGCTCCACGAACGTCGATCATAATTTACAATTCAAAGCTGCCCGCGATATTTTATGCGCCGGCATGAAAAGTTTTCCGCGTGCGGACGCGTCTGAAACCTTTTATGGTCTTCTTCTCCGTTATCCAGCCGTTCAACGATCCAAGGTGTTCACCTTTTTTTCTTCTATGGAAATCCGTTCGAACGAGAAGTGGCGTATCGCCAGTAAGAACTTCGTTTCCCAGGAAAATCGTTCGGCGTTAATTCCGCTTCACGTTCGAAGAGGGAACATTATTCAATGGTTTCTCAGATCTTTTCCTGGGTCGTCACAGTAACCGGGCAATTAATTCTGTCGATGAAAAGCTTTTTTGCGCGGCGATTCCACGGATTTCCAAGTTTACATTAATATGTATGTGTGTCAAATTTTAATAGTTGATAGTAATTTTTTCTTTTTATTGTAGTCTGCGTGTGTGCAATCTATCCTACCCTGATAACTAGCACAGATTATATTAATTTTAATTGGTATGAATTTTTTTTCTATATGAACCCCGAGATATTTTACTGTTTCCTGTTGTAGTAGTATGTCATTACTTAATTTTACTGGAGTTTGTAATTAAATCTTGTTTACGCCTTTCAATTTGAGTGAAAATACGAAAGATATTGAAAAGTATCAATCGTCCCAATTCAATGGCCAGGGGCTGCAGTTCTTCCAGATTGGAGCGCACGACCGTAAATATTCATGATCGTGATGAAATTTCACGTTCCTGCAAAAGTATGCCGGGGCAAATATCGGCGACACGTCTTTTCCACCCTTTCGCGTGCCATCCAACCGCCTCGCTGACAAATTGTGCAAACCGCCCACGGCGACACGCGTTCACCAATTTTTTTTTTCTTTGCTCGCCCCAAAAGCGACGGCGTTTGACTCTCTGCTGCTCGTGTTGGCCCACGATTTTTCCTTTCTTCGAGTTTTCCCGCGTGATCCTGTACCCGGGAAAAAGAGCTGACAATTTTGAATAGCAGAAAATGTTCTCGTGTAATGTATCGTATATCGTTTCGAGAAAACCTTTCGTCGTCGGCACAGCAGAGATGGGCAAATTCATTATCTAGATAAAAAGTTTCGAATAACGAATAAAAGAGGAAAAAAATATTTCGTCATTTTTACTTGATTGAACGTGGTAATTCCAATTTTTATCATAAAATAATATTTCTTCTTGAATAAGTAGACACTTTGCAAACAATTATTTAATCTCATAAAATGTTTAAAGGTCAGGATGACGATCTTAGATACTGCTGCTTCTCACTATGTATTATTCGAATAAAATTGTGCCCATCTCTGCGGCACAGTAATGAATTTTCGCCAACCTTCTATCCGTTTACCGAAACGGAATCAGCAAAAGTAACCAAAACAGTCACGTGCTAAACTCAGACTATTAGCTGACAACTGACTCTGTCCCTATCTCACCTAAATGGTTATCATCTTCCCTTGTTTATAGTTACTGACTCGACTCGTTGAACGAAGTATAGGTTACTTGACACGGACTTGGGATGTGCCTGTAACCACCATCACAAAGTCATTTCCACCAATTAAACAATCACAGTTCATAAAATCAGGGCTTTCAGACTATTTACTTGAACTTCAAGATTTTTTTTTGTGTTAGATCCAGTTTGATTATAATCAAGTGTACGTCTCCGTCAAAAATAAAATCTATTTTCAATTACCAAAATCTCTATTTAATTTTATGTCCTTATACAATACACCATGTCTCCAAATATTCGCGTACGTTCCCGTAGCCGGTCCTGCATCATTTTCAAATTAATTACACGCAGTACGATTCGTCGCGGTTTAATAATGTTTCGAACCATTTGCCACGGCACTTAAAAAAACCTTTATACATTTGAAAAATTTTTGGATGGCTTCCCTCGCCGATTACTTATGCGTCCCCCTGGAGTAATCCGCGGCTTATACTCGATATTTCCGGCGGAAAAGGACGTAAGGAGATATCCTTCTGGTTCGGAGGGCCAATAAAAGAAGGGGAAACGAGCCGTTAAGTGGAACAGAAACGTAGGGAGTGTGTAGCTAATCCTTCTTCGTGTACCGTCTCCCTCCCCGAATCGCGTGCACGCGTGGTCGTGCGAATCTATGTGAATATGCTTAATTCGACGCGAAGAAGACACTTTAGGGGGGTTCTCAATTGTCCGTTACAACCGGCGAATTGGCATGTACGGCTTGTTAAGTTGATTGCGAAATTTGTTTACCAGGGGACCGATGAATTCGAAATGCTCGGCTGGGTTTCTGTGCACTGTCATGAACTTGTCAAGATGTTACCGTCATCAGTGGCTACTTTGTTGGTATGACTTGTGTTTTGACATCGATTTACTCCAGTTCCATCAGTTGGTTGAGATACATAGTAAGATACACGAAAAATATTCGTATATTCTATGCATTGTGAAGTGTGACAATAAAGTTTCGTGAATAATTTTGTTTCCACTAAAGTGACAATGTATAAATAGTTATGTCACCTTTCTGTGTGTATGTCTGATACGTATTTCTTTGTTTTTATGTAAATCACCGTCCCAATTTAATAATAAAATTTTTTGTCACACAATTCTCAATACGTTACGTTTTTATTAAAGTAATATAAATAAAGTGGCGGTATTAGGGACACTGGAAGTAATTGGAACATTTACACTATCGAAAGAAATTCTGTTCATTCGTGTCCACTATTACCGATGGCACCTTTTTCTATCCATTAATCATTTACCTTTTAACAGCTTGTAGCTGAATCGTTAATTAAAACGGTGGTTTAGGCATGCTAATTGAGATTGTTATCGAATACATAATCAGCTTCTCCGAACGCTTCGTCACAAGTGACGGCACGAATATTTTCGTCACCCTGTCCTTCATCCCGCTTGACGGTTACCGACACTTCGCGAAGAAAATTCTATGCTGTCCCCAAAGGAGACACGCGGCGTTCCAGACAGCTGCTAAAAAAACTTGTGGTTTAATTAACGTTAATTTACTGAAGCGCCTATCCCCAACCGGAGCATTGTCGGCTGAAGCACTGTTCACGGAGGGCTTAAAGGAATATCTGTTAGTTAGGGTCGGAAATGGGATTAATTGCGCGGGGTCATCATGGCTGGTAACACCGGAAACTTTTTACACGCCCGATTCATAAGCGAACGCGCAGCTAACCGCCTGCTACTCGAATTTCAAGTGGGAAGGACACGTGCTCGACGATCAAATGAAAGACGAAAACCGTTCAGATGTCAAAAACGAGCAAAACTTCGGGACTGAAATTGAAAATGAGAAAAACGGTAGTATCAAAAACAAATAAACGATATCTTCTATTTATTTTTTTAACCCTTTCAGTGCGGAGAGCATATACATACACATATACATATAGGGTTATCCAATAGTACCTTTAGGATGTTAAATTTGAATAAAATGAGAAGTACTATTTAGAATTTGTTACTGCTTTTAATTTTGATTATTAATATGTTCGATGGCAATTAGAGATGAAATATAATATTATTGAAATGACCACCGCGAATACGTTTGCAAGTATCGATTCTGGAGTCATAATTTTCAATTACATTTGTACAAATAAGTGCGTTTATCTCTGCAAGTTCGGCACAATTATTTGATTTCAATTCATCAAGTGTTTTTACATTAAGTGTTGACCGAAGAAATCAGGAATTTTGCGAAATGGAGTTTTTATAGAACGCTGATTTTCGTAATAGGATTGAATAATTTAAATTGTTCTGTTGTGTATGTACGTATCCATAGTTATATTTGCCCAACATTCAACCTGTGAAATAAAAGAAAAGATAAGAAATGTCAAGGGTTGGTAAAATATCAAATCTCAAAAACCTTAAAGGTACTATTGGATAACCCTTATACCCTCTCACAGATCCATCAGTATATACAAACGGCGTATATATACGTTCTCAGATTATTTTTATCATTATGCTTTTAAGTGTATTTTATAACCAATTTCAAGTTTCATTACATATATTTATTTTATATTGTATCCTTAAAAGAAAGTACATATTTTGCGCATTTATGTGAACGACGTTTACACCGCAGCAAGTGCGACGCACTGCGCGCGCGCTACTGACTCCCGTCCAGTCAATGACGTCCGCGGAAACGTAGATCAGTATATTTTGATGACTTCGAGCAGGAGCGCACCGCAGCGAAAAGGTTTAGTAGAGTGAAAATGAGTAGACTTATGGAAGAAGAAAATAACAGAAGTCATTTCTTCACCTAGATTTCATGCTTTATTTTGTATTTTAATTAAAAGAATTCAAGCTGGCAAGGTCTTAATTGTTACGTACTTTAATTATCTTACATATTAAAATCTTACTAAACACTCGATTCTTACTTATTAATATGAACGAAAAAGGTACACTAAATATAGATCAATTCTAATTAAAAGTATACAGGCTATTATTTCTTAATCCTAAAAAATCCTTGGTTAAGTAAGCAAGGAAGCTAAAAAATCACAACATAATATAGTCGAATACAATATATCGAGAGAATGAGTGTAACAGACTCATGATCGATAATCGAAATGAAAATAAGAAGAACTTTGAAAAACAAGACTTGCCCCTATTTATCAGTCTGTCCACGGTGCGATATTTTCCGCAAAGGATTTGTTGCGAGGGGATTTACCATCATTTCCGCAACAGGCGATCGCGTCCCTCGTGAATACAAATAATATCAAGCGAACTCGAGGGACGGGAGCAAAAAAAAAAGAAAGAAAGAATCCTCTAAACGAGTAGGCGTGGGAGTATCACTGTTTCGGATGAAATATTTTGAGGGAAAACGGGCCGATTAATTCACTCTGGTAAATTAACGCCGACCCCCGTGGGGGGGCTCGATTTTATCAGTGTCCCGGGCGAAACGGGCCGTTTCACGCGCGAACCAATGTGACGCCAGCAATATTTTAAGTCGTATTATTACACGTACACATAAACGCATATATTCAACCGATCGCGGCACGTCCATATGTGAATAAAACTGCGTAGCCAATCAAATGAACCAGTGGGCTGGGGGGAGCTTTCGAGGGAAATGTCGGGCGAAATTGCAAACGAGCAAATTTATGATTCCCGTAATGTTTGACGATTCAGAGTGAATTAACGAGGATCGACGATGGTCCTTTTAATCGTTTCTTTCTCTCGTTTTGGGGTTTAATGACGTATCGACTGCTTATGTGATCGTTTGGGATAATAATTTTTATCAGGTACTAGATTGACAAGAGAATATACCAAACCTGTAAACGCCGATTTTAATGAAATTTATATAAGAGATAGTTTTCCAAAAAATATTTGACATGTATTTCTTTTTGAGGGCAATCATCCATGTTGAGAAGGTAAAAACAGCCCCCAAAGTTGAGGGATGAAAATATATTTTTTGTAATACCTTGGAAGCTAGAGGGAGTAGAAAAAAGGTTTCTGTTTAAATTGTGTGTTTTTGAATAGGGAATTTAGTCACATAAAAAAATTTACAAACAAAATTATTTGTCTAAATAATGTATTAAAAATTTGAATTTTTCTTAAATTTTCTTATGCTACCAAATTTCTTATCCAAACACACAGATTTAACGAACAAAAATTTCCTACTTCCTCTAATTTCTAAAATATTCCTAAATTATATTTCTATAGTAAAATAATATTTCTTGAACAAGTAGAAGCTTGGCACACAATTATTTAATCTCATTAATTGTTTAAAGATCAAATTGACGCTCTAGGATACTTTCATTATGTATTCGAATAATATGGTTACCAACTCTGATCGATGTAGATTCTGTTAATATATTCAACCCCTATTCGCCGGGTGATTCCTCAACCGTCAGGACATATTATTTAATCACAGTTGTGGATGAATAATAACGATCTAATTGTGGTATGTTCTGTAATAAACGTGAATATGATGTAATTTACGCTGTTAACGGATATTATGATGTATACGCAGGACGATTCGTATAAAGTGATCGATGTAATTGCCTGAGAGACTCGGGAAAATAGAATAAAAATACTGTTACATAAAACCCGTTCTGTTCGAAATGTTTTTTCTTAATGGAGTGCTGCATTCTTGATTTTGTACGGGAATAGTGTATATTTGAAGATGATTTCAATGAGATACAATATAAAAATTCATCCAACATCAAATTTAATTTGAGCAGTGGATCATTTAAATGACCGAAATCGTATACATCATAAAGTCGTGATCGAAGAAATAGAAATTCAAAATATGGTAAGTGACCGAACGTAGTATACTTCAGCGTAAATCACTTTGTATTGTGGCTCATTGAAATCGTCTTCAAATACACTTTCATCGTATAACGATCGGAAACATAGCGCACCGTTCACTTATAATTACACACATTACAGTAAATCATCGATGAGTGTTCAAAGGCTCCTCAACACTGAGTGTTTAGACATCATCCCCACCACTGGTGGAAGGGTCCCCCATACAACCAGTCATGCAGTATAGTACATCTTAAAGGTACGTAACTTTAATTGTTTATATCTTCAAAATTATCTGTATACTTTCACCTTACAAAACCCCGTTAAAGTCGAAGTCTGACAATTAGGATCCATCCCTTGTACGTGTTATGACTTTTGTCGTCGTGGAAACTAAATGTCGCGTTGTCGTGGCATTGGTTTACATTGTCATACAGTGTCACGATAACAAAAGCTATGACTTTTACTGTCACGTGAAAACGTTCCTTAAGTACCACAACGGCCACACTTTCACAGCAATCTGCACCACGCCCCAAAATTCGAGAATCTTTCCGACGAATACAGCCGTTCCACTTTGTCTTCGTTAAAGTTTCCAGGGGAAACAAGATCAACTTTTTCAAAGGCGCACACGTACGTGTCGTTTAGCGATGCATTTTTCACGAAGCGAGCATACCTAACGATTTACGTGGCCGGGGGAAAATAAACACGAGTGCTGAAAACACGGGCGGCAGGGAAACAAGACAGAGGGCGAAGTAGTGAGGGGAAAAACTCGGCCCACTTTCCGAGGCGGAAGCCTGAAACCGCGGGACGGAAAGATCCGCGAGTGGAAAGGTCAGTTCAAGGGAAAACCTGTATCACATTATGAAAACGACAGTGTACGATTCCAAAGAACGAGGAAATAATTGTTCGCGCATCGGATACGTGTGAATGCCGGTGGACGATAGAGTGACCTTAACCCATTCAGGTTTCAGTCAATTTACATTATGGAATTCTGCTCTTCGTGTTGCAGTTATGAAAAAGGATTTCAGAGACTTGCTTAATATTCTTTTTGTCGCCATTTCTACTTCCGCTTAGATCCAATGACAATTTGATAATTGAAGAATTTGACGTATTTATAGCATTATGGTAAACAAATGTTTTATTAAATTATGGAAATTTTTTGGTGTACCTTTCTCGAAGAATTAGAATTTCGAACTCGAAAAATTCGAGTTTTAAATATTAAAATTTTACCTAAAACAATTGTTTTCGTACTACTTGACGCACCTAATGCTTATTCTTTTCATCTCCTGATATTTCCCAAACATTACCCAACCGTAATTTATTCGGTACTCCGCTGGTACGGATTAATTTCATAATTGCATGTCAAAAGTTATCTGGGTCAGATGCTATTCGGTGTTGTTAACTCATTCGAAATTCGTTTCGTCAGCAAGACGACCGGTACGCGAATTTCGTTAGATAACGATGCTTTCGAGTGGGCGATGTTACCATTAAACGGCTCCAGTGCGCCTTTAGAATATACTATACGGCGCTGCCTTTCGGGCCAGTCTAAGCGGCTTTACCTGGCGCAAACAACTTAACGAAAGTTAAAATACGCTTTGTTAAATTCTACTTATTAGGCGAGTGGTTTTCTCTTGTGAACAATTGAAAATCGGGCAACGTACACTCTGTACCTGTTCCAACCAAGAGTTGAAACGGTTCTGAAAGTAATTGTTTGAAATTGTTATATATACAATATATCGATTTGCACTAAAACAGACTCATGAAAACCGAAATAATGATATAATAACTGGTATAGACATAACAATTCTGGCCTATATCGGTTTCAGTTTTGGTTCTTCAAAACCGATATTATAATGGTTCTATATCGGTTCTAAAACAGTTCTGGAATCGATACATGTGTCGATCTCGAAATACCGAAAATCGTTAGATATTACTGCTGCAGATCATTCACAATTTTACAACTTAGCAATTTTACAATTCACCACGGTTTTTGGTTCGAGATTTCTAAACCAAATAAAATCCTTCCCTAAGTTTTGTGTTTCAAGCCCTTTATGGTTTCAATCACTTAGTCCCCATCATTTACGGATGGTTTCCCAAAATGTTCGTATCCTCAGATTTCTATAAAAGGCCTGAATTAAGTTGTTAATAGAAAAAAAGAACCGATCCTTTTAATCTACTGGAAATAACATCAGGCTACAGCCACTGTAGCACATTGTACCTTGATAAATAGATTTTAATCTGATTCGTTTTTTCTTTATGCCATCCAATCTGCGTAACTCGGGCATAATCTGACTCGTTCTTAAAGTCGTAACGACATCTTTTCATATCGCGTGGGATTAATGTATATTTCAACGTGCTACATATTCATACGCGGCCGTACGAAATATAACTTACTATTTTCGCGTCGTTTACGAGCTGAAATGATCATAATTTTGCCTTTATAGAACACGATGTTTTATTCAGGGAAATTTTTGTCGTTGCGCAGAGGAAAAGCGAGTGTATAATAAAGCATCGGACAAATGAATCAACGCAGACTGTTCGGGAGTATGACAAAATTAATAAGGATTGAAGCAATATCACAGTCAGTGTATTCAAACGTTTTACTGCGGCTATGAAAAGAGATATTTCTTTTTTAATTAAATATTTCAAGTTGCAAGTGGATTTGTAAAATCGAAAGAACAGATGTACTTTAATTGATATATAAATAAATTATCATTTTATGTTAACGCATTCACCGTCATGACGGTGACTAGTGACAGTAACATTGAGTTTCCTATTTTACTCTATAGAAACAATTAAACAAATTCTGCATATTACTCGTCTCTTTTAAGACCTACTTTTGAAAGAAATCAGCATAAGTCTGCTGCACTATAAACGGATTTTTATAATAGGATAAAACGCAGAACTGCACAAATTGCCAAACAAAACAAAGTGGATACACAGCACTTAAAGAAAAAATCTCACTTTGCAATTCACCCTGTGAAAGTGGCCCATATTTTGATTAACATCCTGTATATCATACAATTTAATTTAGCATTTATTCAAATGCTGATAGTTCCATCATTAACAATTTGTATAACATTATAAAAATCAGTTTTTTTGATCCGACAGTTCCACCGTTTGAGTAAAATAAAATAGTTAAATCTTGGCCGATCCCTCGGATAGAATTCCGTTCGCTCAATCGATAAATAATAATAGCGACAGAATGTTCCTCATCGTTCTGTCGATACACCATACCGTGAATGTCCAGTGGAAATCGGCGCAAGATGGCACTCGCGCGGCTCAAAGCCCGCGCATTTGCCATCCCCGGTGACTCGAGTGAGCCGTCGCGTTTGTCCACCGAGCTCATAACTCCTCCTCCAGGCCGCTATGCCGGTTCGAGGACTGCTAGGATCGACGTTAATGAATCGTGGACGTCACGACATTGCTCACGAGATTCAATAACCGACGCGGCACGTGCCAATGTACTGAAACGGACAACGAGGGAGGTTCCCGTATCGGACGCTTTGTAGTCCGTTCCGATTAATTTCTCTTTGTAGCGGACGTCTTGTTGCGCAATAAGCGTGTCGGGGATCGTTCCTCGCGGTTGCGTGTCGATCGGCCCATTAAATGTCCTTTGCTTCATGAAATATAGATGCATTGGACGTTAGGTAGCGCGCAGTATTGCGCAGTTTGCAGGAATTTGGATAGCAATCAGAGGATCGTTTCGGAGATTTGTAATGTAACCATTACTTGAACAGATTACAATGGCTGAAACAAGGTAATTCGAAGTGATCGTCAATTATTTGCTTGGTACTTTTCTTTCTTTTTGGTTCAAAGGAAAATACAGGTTTTATAATTTATGCTGTGGGATGATATATGCACATGGGGATAGGCAGGAGGGCACCCCCCCCCCTAGAAGGAAAAACTGGCTCTTTGCTCTATCCTAGAGAGGAAAAAATTGAATTTCGGGAAATAATATTACAAAATGTACCTTAAAATAAATTTTACCCCCGATTGGTAACCTGGCTACGCCCATGTTACCACACCAGCAAAATAGAGGCATCCCTTATATAACTTCGTCCTACAGACGACCAACGTATCGTCGTTCATCTGGTAAAAGGTAATTCAATTTGGAGACGTTCTATGATATTAATTATTGAAATGGGGGAGGCTGACTGACTCGGGCCTGGAAGTAAGAGGCGACGTGCGTGACCTAACTCGTGAGTATATTGAATTCTACGGAAGCATCGGGTTCGTTTCGACTCGGCTTGTAAATGCCATTAGCCCAGGACTGGTGAACTCGCTTCATAAGCCAATCGACTAATGAATAGAGATACGAAATCCGATTACGGGGGAGGGGGAGGTAGGAAACTGTTTCGGTTCGTCGCGTTCGATCCGGTTCGATCGCTGCATGGGAAAAGTTGCTACTTCCACACGGAGTCATTTCATCTTCTTTCGCAGCGACGTACATACATATGTACTGTGCGGAGCTGATGAAATGATTAGCAGAACGGCACAATGGCAAGAAGAGTACAGTAAACTCACGATAACTACCCGCATTTGGGGCTCCAGAGGTGGGCAGTTGTAGGAAATGGGTAATTATCGAGAGCTACCTCGCAGCTGGGTTGACGGACTTCATCCGACTAATTACAGTAAATCATCGACTTCGGGTAAAAAACGAATTTACAAGAGTCGGAAGCATTTCTTCCTATAAGATTACTGTCCTATAGATATTGTCCTATAGAGATTGATAATATAAGATTATTGTCCCATCTACTACTCCCTAGTACGTCATTTTGTCCCTACGTGGCCATATTACCCTCATTTCTGACAAAGCTGCTTTCAAGTTAGACGGATCGCTCGCGTTATCGTCGTATCCAACTCGATATCGATATGTCCTGTTCGGTCTCCTCCTAACGCATCGCATTACTAGATATGCATCCTTTCTGTCAATCGGGAAGACTACGTGTGACATACTAAATCACTCGAAGCAAGATTGGGGCAGCGGCCGGCCATTTCCAGCCAATTAGAATGCATGTTCTACCATGGGCAAACTCCTGAGCTCTATAGAGTAGGTACATTACGAATCGGTAAGGTGACCAGAAGGTTTATTTGGCAATACGGGACATGTCCAGAAGAAAAGCCATTTTTTGGCCAGTACCATTTAGTTTATTTAATTGTGCGTCATTGGACCGTGTTGGATCTACCGTTTTATGTGTTTATTCATATAAAATTGACAAAAAAACATACTTCTGATAAATTATACAGATATATTGATAAAAATAAATAAAAACTTTTTTTCTAACAAAAAATTCACTAATAACAGTCTCAATATGAAAAATACCAGAACTATCTATTATTATAACGATAACAATCTACAGAATAATGTTAAATAAGTTAATAGCAGTTATATTATATCCGTTCCGGGACAGTTTTCAAAACAATTCAAATGCAGGACAGTCCTCTGCCTAATCCAGGACGTCTGGTCACATTATGTATCGGGCAACCTGTCATTCAGATACCGTCGAACGCTAACGGGTCGAAATACTCCGGTTGGAAACTCGAAGCTGAAAGGCCGCTTTGGGAAATTCGAAAGTTTGGGGGAATCCGGTCCGAACGGAGAATTTCGCGGGAGAATGTTTCTCATATTTATTTTACCGTCCCTCGAGCGAGTCTCGGTCTGTTGTGCTGACCGTTCTGAAAGGCCTCCAGGCTAGTTGTCTGTCGGTGCTCAATAATTCGACGGACCATTGAAGCCATGTCGGCTGGATGATTAATCCGACGCCGCTCTGCGGTGGCCCACGGTTCGCCAGAGCAAGACGCTTATGACATAATAAAAGCGAGATTACTGTGGTAAATACGGGGGCCAGTGTACTGCAATCGACGGGTGGACGACGTTAACATGGCGGCCCATTTTCTCGACGTCCGCGAAGTACTATCAACCACGGGCATTCGTTGGAAATGCATACTGTTTGGGTCTTACGGTGAGGTATTGGAATTAGGACACGTATATAACTACAGCAATTGCAAATGTAGTTAGATCCGCTTAGGTTTTACAATGAGACGAGTTGTGAACGTCAGGTGGACGCAAATACTGCCCCCCTAAAGTATGAAATCGGGTTAACAAATATGGTGTAACACAGAATGCAAAATCCTATTCACACAAATGGATTGCTTCTACAGGTAACAACGTGGGTATAAGTGGTTTATTAGTGGGGAGACAGAGAGGCGAATTTTATCATAAGGTAAATTTTATAATATTATTTGTCTCCTCCATAAGGTGGGGAGGGGGGCAAAATCCAAGTTTTTCTTTTCTAAGGTAGGGCGAAGGCCACTTTTTTGCTCTAAAGGAGTATCCTCCCATCTGCCCCCCACCGGTTACGTTCAAGGATAACAAAATGATCGTTATGATTCTACGAGTTGTACACTGGCGTCTTTCGATTTACACAAAGCGGGGGTCTTGTGCAAATCTTAACAAAATGATCGTTATGATTCTACGAGTTGTACACTGGCGTCTTTCGATTTACACAAAGCGGAGTCTTGTGCAAATTGTGTTTACGATCACGACTGATGACCTCTAAATATTCCAGAAACGCGACAGAACGGCACCGAATACATCCGAGATTGCCTCTCGGCGAACAAACGGAATACGCCAGAGAAGCGATAAATGCATAAGATCAAAGGTAGAATAATTCATGTAACGTGTCGGAGATCATCTCGGTTAATTACAAGGAGGATAGCAGAGAGCACCGTAGCGTTTCCAATTTTACCTCAGGCGCACTGGAAATGGAAATTGAACGAAGGTGTTCGGACGACGAAAGAATTCTTAATTTCATTCGCGAAAGTGAACCAACGGAACGACGGACAATTTCATCGCGGTTTCTCGCTTAGGGGATCCAGAGTTGAGGACACCGGAAGTAACTGTTACGTCACATTGCCTTTCAGCGACGATGATTCTTTCAGGGATATCACGACAAATTGAATCGCAACGATGATCGTTCTAGGCTAAGTGCCACAGTCAGTGGAAGCAGCTCGAAAAGGAGCTATCGATCGCACCCCCGGGCGGGTAGGACAAGGCCGAACTATCGTGAGAATTCTCGAGGGGGACAGTGTCCTTTTACCGTCCAACTCGTCCTTTTGCTCGTTTCCCAGAGACTTTCTAGCCCGAGCGCGTCTCAAATTGTTCGGGGAATTACATGTTTACCTGGACGTTTAAATATTTACCCTGGCCAAAGAATGGATTACTCGATTCGCAACTACGCAACAAATCCATAGTTAAATGCTTCGGTTGGATGGACGAATTTTTTTCTTTAATGACGGCGTAAAAAAACGTGGGAATTCTTCCTGAAAAAGTAGATCAGGAATGTATGACGAAACATTTTTAAACTTTTGATACGAAGAAAATGAAGTTTGAAAATTTGTCTAATACACAAGGTGTTTCACACAAAAACAATTTTTAAAAAATGTATACACGGTTTGTTCCAAAAATAACTGAATTTTTTTAAAATAGGAAAAAAATAGTAGTGGCATCATCACGAAAATTTTGTCGTCGAGATCCTTGGTTGATAGTCCGTCAAAGTTTGATGATATTTGGGTCATTAGAAGCCAAGTTACGAAATCCACAGTGACAGTACTTTTTATACACGGCTTGAAAAACAAGATTGGACCAAAGAGCCAACATTAAATTCTGTACCAAAATTGGTAAAACATTTACCGAAACGCGTCACCTGTATATAAAATAGGTATGGCGATAATTGTTTATCTCGTACACACAAGTTAAACTTGTTAAGTTGATAGAGTGTATAATAAAAACTTTCAATTTACCAGACGCGCAGTATCTACGAATCGTTAAACTCAATTTCCTCGAGAACAATGCCAGAAAGAGAGCTGAAACTCAATACACAAATCAAATTTCGTTCGCTTCAAACTTTCACGAGGTTTCGTTCGTTACACGAGAAAAACGAAGAAACAACTCGGAAAATGACGGATAGCGTACTCGACGATTAACATTTATACGCGTTCAAAGCGTTAAAGTCGAGTTGACCCGGTAAGACCGAACAAATGCTGGTCGGCAGTTTGTCAGATTGTTGAAAGAAACTTCGGAAATACTGGGACGACGAGATAGTCTCTTTGTAGCGGTGCGTCCGTGAACAAATAGTTTAAACATGTTTGGATATTTTTAAATACAATGTGATCAAACAGTTCAAACAGAATTCAATCATTTCAAACGATTTAAACACTTCAAAGATTTTACACATTTTAAATGTTACAAACGTTTCAAACAGCTGGAACGTATCATCAAAAAATGAACGAAGCATGAATAAAAATGTAAACTTTTACTCTTTTCAATGTGCTCTCATGAAAGTGTTAGGAATAAATTGACGAGATTCTTTAGAATTGAATCGTTCGAACTGTTTGAAACGCGCGAATTATGTTTGAACTATTCGAACATCTCATTAGGAGTTTAAACAAATTCGAACAATTTGAATACCCATTGCTGCTTGCTGCCTGCTTCCGTCGTCGCGCGTAAATCAGTAATTCCGGAGGGTCGGGAGAACAAATCGTTGAACAAAGTTCGCGCAGGCAGTCGACAAGCGTATCGAGGGGTAACGAGCGCCGTCTCGAACGAATTTCTCGCGGTTCGTTGAGAGAACCGTAGGAAACGGTGCTCCACAGTGACGAACGGGGCCGTAAACTTAACGACGCGACGGTTTCGTTTCGTGATGTCTTCGACCGGAAACGACAATTATAATTCCAAGATGCCGTCGCGCTCGACGAAACCCGCGACGCAGTTCCCGGAGAGACGCTAATTAGCCCGGTCGTTTTTCTCCGATTTAGAGCGTAACGACGAACGTCGAATTTAACTATGATCAGGGAGAGACGCTAATTACACGTTCAACCGTGTTTCCGGCCGACGTGAAATTGCGCCGACGAGAAGAGACCGATCCTCTGCTAACGAGATGCCACTGAGATCCTTCGAAATAATTTAATGCCGCGTCCCTCTTTACCCCTCTTTCCTGGAGGATTATGAAAAACTTATTCCTAGGAGGCGTCAGCTGGAAATTGTACCAGGCAGGCTCGACCGTTCGAGAGGATCCTTCGATCAAGCCGCCACTCGGCGTTTGATTATTCGCCTAGACGAGTGTTCTTCATCGAGACGGCGAATATGACACTGGAGGAGAATGCTCGTGGAGCCGTTTAACCTTTAGACTGCCAGGATCATCCCTTCTGGGACGTTGACAAAACTCGAAATTCAGCGCAGTGCGAATACAGTAGAATAATCTAAGCTGATCACGTTTCGCGGTCCACCCTGATTTTCTCGACAACTAGGTCGAGAATGACAAAATTTTATTGTATATTTTTTTCTTATTTTTTCTTAAGGAAGCACGTGGTGCCTGCTTTTACATATTATTCGGAAGGACCCCGCATAACGGACCCTCATTTTTATTATAAAAATAATAACAATAAAGCTTTCCTTAACATCTAATATCATCCCCATCCACAGATTCCCATTTGTATTTAGCATTCCAAAAATGGCTCCTGTGCGTTACAATAGCATCGTCGAACTTAGCATTCCAATACCAACCAGCATACACAGGGTCTGCAATCTTCCTCTATTCACTTTCAAAATTCAATTTTCCTGACCTTCCACGCGTGGAATTATCGCCAGACCCCGTTAATTCCCCACTTCACACGTTCGATACGATCCTACCATGTTCTTATCGATCTCTAAATGTATTTCCCTCATCGTCGCAATCGACCACGTTGATCTCTGTTTAGGACGTCTCCGGATGCTTTATCCGGTTCACCCGTAAACTGGTGAAACCTGCACATTTTGTATGCGAGGAACGTTCCACAGGTACGTGGGGGATGGTGTATGCAGGTACGTGGAAATTTTGGACAATGAGCCGAACGAAATACACAGTGGATCAAGGAGAACGGTGATGATAAGAAAAGAATGAAAAAAGGGGTATATGTATAGTTTATAAGTAAAAGACGAGAGTTGTGCGTGAAAAGTAGGACGGTGAAAAGTTGAGGTCACATGTTCGGAGGAGAACGAAAGCTTTTGCTTGCAAACGAAAGATTTGAGAACGAAAGTTAAGGGGTTAGATAACCGGCGGCGGTTTTGTTACACATTCAACCATAGAGGTTCAAAGTGAAAAGCGTGGACGGGTCGACAACAGCGATTGGTTGATGGCTCTCGCAACTGCAGCTGACTTCTCGCGGTTATTCAGTTTTCCGATAGTCGATACAAAGCCAACGGTCAACAGGTCTTTCTAACTAACAACAGAAGGACCACAATTGTCCGACTTCGTTTTTAACAGAGTTCTATAAAATGATAGTAGACAACTTCCTAATGAAATATGTGAAATATTAGGTGTAGACACTCGATAATTTTAAAGATATGCACAATTAAAGTTACAAACCATCAAGATATATCATGAATATAAGTCAATATTATCAAAATTGCGTTGACAAAGTAAAAGAAAAATATTTCGAAGTACGGGAATCGATCCCAGAACCTCCAATTTACTAGCCAAATAACTTGATACCGATAAGTTTGATGTATATTCATAGTACACCTTAAAGGTACGTAACTTCAATTGTTTATATCTGTAAAATTATCGAGTGTCTACATCTAATATTTTACATATTCCATTAGGAACTTGCATACTATTATCTTACAAAACCCCGTAAAAATCGGAGTCGGACATTTGGGGTCCTTCCCTCGTAAAGTTTTAAATCTGTTTTGTCGCAATACCTACCCCGCCCATTCCATCCCCCTGTTTTCCTCAATCCCAGAATCTGTCTTACCCAATCGCGTTCGCGGTTTCCAACGACCGTATTTCACCCTCTTCCTCCTTTATCACCCACTCTTTCTTGTTATTCTCAAGCCAAGCCCCTTTGAGGCCCCCCACCCCCTGATACGCTCCGGAACTTTGCGCGACGTCTCTTTCTCTCTCATTCGTGCTCCACGATTGACCCACTGACACAAAAATCCAGACCTACGAAGCCCCGTTTTCTCCTTTGATTCATCCGGTCCGCCGTTTCACGAAAGCAGGATTTTATGACCGTCTCGTTTTTTCCACGATTGCAACCCCCTCTCGTCTTCCTGTCGGGAATTCCTGTCGGTTGTGGTCACCATGAACGATTGATTTCCGACGACCTAATTACTTTTTCCTGACCGGTTCATTCTTTCATCCCTGTGCATGCCTCTTCAAAGGTGCCCTATGGCCGACGATGAGTGCCCCTGACTTGTCACGCTGGGTATGGCATACTCAAACCATTCCTATAATTGCGCACATTTTTAAACGTTAGAAAGGTGATTGGGGGTTGACTCAAGGGGGCAAAAAGGTTGAAGTTTCTAGTAGTAATTGAGGAATCTTGTTCTGTTTGAAACAGCCGAGATATAAATATTGAGTTGATTCGATATAAGATAAAATTTGTTTGGGTATGCCATACCCAATGTGACAAGAACGCGACTCTGAGATAGTATAACATGTGAAAATTAATAATGTGAATAGTCTCTTCGCAAATCAAAAAGAATTGTTAACGAACTAATAGATTTTATCTTTATATGTATACGGTTTGATATTTTGAGCAGTTGTAGGGGGGTTCGAATAAAACGAAAAACAATTATGAGCGATCAAGTGGATCACAAGCTTTCGTGTCCTTTGATCCATGAAAATAGAGGGAGTCCTAAATATACATTTCTATATTTTTAGGGGTTGTAGGAGGGCTGAAATGGAACCACAACTGTCTGTTACAACCTGTAGTTGATCTTTTGATCGTTTGGATTATGGTGGGCGTTTGCACTTGATGCGCCAAGTAAAACAACCTCGAAGGACAGCCCTTCTTGCCACGAACAGGCAAACTAACACTTCAATTTAACGATCTTAATGAAACGTACACTTGAACTGCGATTAAATGTGTACGCACTGCTACTAGAGATATTTTTAAAAATAATGTCCAGTGAAATTAGACAAGTAAAAATGAATTGCACGAAGAATATATGTGCCAGTCATTATGAAAGTGATGTGAGTCAACAACCCCAAGAAAATTGAGTTTTCCTCTTATTTTATATCATTTTGTTTTATATTTCAATATTATGAAAAAACGTTCGAAACGAAAAATACATGCACGAACTACACCACTTTCATAATCATCAAATCTAATAAAACCATTCCAAGAGTTAGTACCATTCGCAATACTATCGAGAAAATCATACTCGAATTTCAACTATTATCTGTTTATGAAACCAAATAATGATTTCCCAATTAATTCACGTAATAGCAGTATATACCACATCCACAACTTAAACAATTACATATTTTTTTAGTATCTTTTACTATTCCTCCGGATACACTCAAGGAAATACAAAATATGCAACCGCCGCTACTCAAATGTTTAACCAAACGCTACTCGAATATTTAAAAAATTAAATTTAAAAAAAACGTATTTTTTTAAATTCTAGACCGTAAAAGGAACCAAGAGTGCCTCTCAAAATCGGTCTTGTCGGAGTCTCGATCGCTTGCGGCTAGCTGAAAACCATGTGCAGTTTTCCAACTTTGACGCAACCCCGATTTCATACCACATCGCTTATCCCCTAGTTTTTTCTCTCCTTTCTTCCCCTGAAGGTATATAACTTAACCGTTAACCTCCACACGCTACCGTTTTTAGACACGAACCGTTCACCCTCCGCCTCGACCATCCCTACACCATTCACACCCCCCCGGCAAACCATATTTTCTCTCCTTCTTTTCTCTCGATCATCGTTATATTCAATCATTTTTCATCGTATGGTACTAGGGATGTGGCACAGAGTTTCTTCGTACCTTGGCTCAAGTTGAAGCGAGTTTCGGGCCGTGGACTGGGAGAAGAGGGAACAATTTTTCGCGAAACTTTCGACGCGAAAGTATTAACCCTCGGAAGTTTTTGATGACCGAATAGACGGCAATATCTGGGTCCAGGTAGACCCCTAAGCATATCTGTCTTTAGACCTGCTTTCGAAAGACTTCCTTTAAAATATTGTGGTGTTATAAAATACTAATATAAACAACTATACGATTCGATTAGTTTTTGTATACCAGATTGAGTGCGTGAAGTTTCTAAAATCCTGAATGAAAATGAACCCAAACCATCTGAGGGTTAAGGAACCCACCGTCCTTGTCCAATTTCAATCACTGATAACTTGCACTGTACTGCATCGATTGAAATGTTTTTTGATCACAAATATTTTTGCAATAAAGTTATGTGTCAGAATATAAAATAGTATTTGTGTACATGGTTTGACATGAACTTAATAGACAACACACGAGAATTGGACATTCAACGATTCGTTTTATAGTTACGCGACGCAACGTATTTACATATGAGACAAATGGAACGTCACCAAATATAACCGTAGAATATTAAAATACGTAGTGATTGCAGTAATCTTCAGGAGGATGCTCGTAAACTAGTCGAGTATCGGCGTAGGTTCGTCCGCGGCTCGCGTAACCCAGGATCGATGATAAAATATGCAAATAGGGCAGGGCACGGGTTGGAGGGTGCTGGACGGTCGTTTAAAAAATTCTAGAAATACCGTGCTGTGGGCTTGGAATGGTGCCAGGCCGTCAAACGAATTCGCGTGCAATTGGTTTTTCACCCCGCGATACGTTAACGCCCGCGTGTTCGGCGCGCGGAGACGCGCGCTTTGGCTGATCGATCGCTTTTGTCCCAAGGATAGTTCCTGAAAAGATGTTCACGTGATACATCGATCAACATTTCCAAGAAAACGAGATTTATTTTTTAACGACCGGTTCACTGTCCGGCGGGATTGCCTTTGCGTTGGAATGGGATCGAAATGTTCGATACTTGAATGTTTATTACTGTAGGCATATACAGGTTGTTAATAAAAATACGGAACACTTTTTCATAGGGTGGATTGTATATGCCAAACGAGGTCGAAAAATCAAGAGTGAAATTGCGTTCGAGGATTAATTGTTAAGAAATAGAGGTAAAAGATGCATGAAGTGTACATCTGGCGTGACATGTTATTTTATTTGAGAGGCGTGTTCAATCAACCGTTTCACAAGTTGGTTTCATTCATTACATTTTATTTCATTCATTAGTTTCACTAGGTCATCGATCGACCCCTGCATCAGCTAGGAATTGGCTGTTTAAAGTTAATTTTTAGTCATACGTAAATACCACACTAGTGCGAATTGGGATTTTGAATTTTTGATGATTAAGAACTTCAAGAAAATAAAAACAAATTGAAGCCATAACATATTTTTTAGAGTAAAATTTCTTCAGAAATTCAATAGTAATTGCAAAACTAAGAAATGATTTTTTTCTCTGAAAATTTGTTATAAAGAAATGGGAAATTTCAAAACGAACAGATGAAACAATGTTTCGCTGATACAAATTCCCACCAGTGTGGTGTCTGAGGGTTAAAGTAGCTCACGCGTTTGCTGCCGTATTTAACTGGGGCTCCATATGGCGCTTTACACTTTTTATCAATTTGCCCAATTTAATTTGAATGATTAATATTTTAAACTACCTAAACAACTTTGGATTTCGAGAGTACCAAGAACAGGAGTTTGTTACTGCTTTCTTTTTTACCGCGCGTGACTCCCGCGGAAACGCTTTTCACGGGCCGATACGCCGCGAACCGCCGTTACATGTGTCTAAATGCCGCAACGCAGCCTGGCTGGTATTTAAATTCGACGTGATGAAAGTCACACGTGCTTCTCGCGCGATCCCACCGCTTCGCGGATTAATTGAAATTCTCATTTTACAGGTTAGTGCCGTTCGAATACGCGCCGCAATTAATCTGAATTTTAATAAACCGATGGCCTGTCGATCCGTGGACGTGTCTTTATTGGTTCGTCACTGTTGCGGCTGTTTTTTTACGGCAAGTGAACTGATATTAACCCTTTTAATGGTAACTGGGTGGCCATGTCTATACAGAGTGTCCCAGTATTGATGGTACAACCGAGGAGGGAATGATTCTACATGAGACAATAAGTAAAAAATTTGGAATAAACTTGTTTCTTTTCAGACTTCGTTCTCGAGAAAATGGACATTGAAAACCTACTGAATAAGATGTGAGCATCGCGTCTGATCACAGCATTCCGTTTCTACTTACTATCATGACAAATATACGCGTTACAGATGAATTTTCAAAGTCGATTTTCTTGAAAACTAAGCCACGGATGCCAACAAATTTTATGCTACATTTTCAACTTATTTTCTCATGTAGAATCACACCCTTTCCGGTTGTACCATCAATACTAGGACACCCTGTATATTTCCTACAAGAATTTTTTATGTTCAAAAACAAACATTTAACATTTATTTTCAGTGTTATAAACAATTCAACTTAGTTTAACGGATTGGCTACCAATAGAATAGATCGACTCTTTTCACAACAAATCTCCAGGATTTATACTAATTTAATTTTACATTTTATTTTATTAACCGAAACCTTCTATGTTGCAAAGGAAGTAAAAATGAAACTTGTAATTTTTATCAGGTAATTACAACTCAAGCATAACTCAGTCGGTTGCTCAAGCGTTGTAATACGACCGCCCCGCTATTTCATCACATTTAAATGCCTTCGTTAAATTGCGTCACGTTCCGAGAACGTTTTTTTCCTTCCTTCTCTTTTTTTTTTTTATTTCTTCGCCACGTGTAACGCACGCTATTATTCCCATCGAAGGATTTGTCCTGTCTATAAATAAACGGCCCACGCAAATCGCGCGAAATTAGATCAGGGTGAATACGAGCGTGTACTCGAAACAGCCCAGTCCGAGAGAAGGTTTCTAGATTTACATTTCCATCCAGTGGCCCACGACTACTCCGATTATCGTTGACCGCCGTCCTGATTTTTAATGGATGCAAAACGGATGCATACATGCGCAACGACATGCAAATCGCGGAATACATACCGAGCCGTCGCGTTTCACTGAAATATCTGGATATACCTATACATATATTCCTGGGAAAGATCGGTCCCCCGGAAAATAAGGGAAATCCAATTTAATCGTTTCGTCGGTTGAACTGGATTAATTCAGATCAAATTCTTTTTTCATTTTTCCACACGAACTTTTCGATCGTATCAAAGACATATTGTTTTATTTCTCATTATTCGAGATGTGTATTATTCGCACAGGTAGAACTGGACAGAACATGTGAATCTGTATCACTATCGAGGCATTCAGGTGTTGGCAGTGTCCTTTTAGACGAATGCTTTTCACGTTTCGATACTATCGCGAAGAGTTATATTTTGTTGAACGGTGTTCGTGACAAAATCGAACTGATTACTAAAATCAAAGGGCACTTCTCTGGAAAATGTGGGGAAACATTGGAATCTATCGAGAATTCAAATGATAACAGCAGAGGAGACAAAATCCTTAAAAATAACCTCCTTAAAAAGAAACCATGTAGGTCTTCGAAAGTAACGCCGTGAGGGCCTTCCAAATCTCTCAGATTTGAATCCAGAAAAGTTGCCTGTAAATAAATCGAGTTCATTTAACACAAATCTATAAATCGTGTGTGGATACTAATTGAGTCCTTACGAAATATTAAAGAGCAACAGCATTGATCGCTGGAGGAATACGTGTACTTACCAACGTAATTATAAGGATCGCTGAGTAGATACTGCCTAACAACCGAGGACAGGCAAATTGCATGGTTCCTGAGAGGAACATGCCTTTGACACGACATTCGAGGTGGAGAAGCGTAAACACGGTTATGTACAGAACTGTGAAAACATTGATATCGATCCCATTCAAAGCATAATTATAATGGACGGACATCTTTTAGTAGGCCTCGCTTAGGAACCGTTGTTCTTTTGCACTCATATATATTCCTCGGATTTGCTTTTGTCACCGATGACATTATTGATATTAAGAATCAATACCTACAGATAAGTATTAACATCAAAATTTTCAGCTAGAAGCGAATCCACAAAGATACACTTTTATCGATCGAAGAGTACCGACTTATTAAAGCTACGAGGCCCGTACTAACGATCATAGTGGCTCCCCACATTAAAGCTATGAGTTCGTCCTTGACGTCTAAACTTCCTGGTGGCCACTCACAGTAGTGCAGTGGATTCGTCCACGACGTCTAGACTTCCTAGTGACTCCCCACAGTAAAGCTGTGGGTTCGTCCACAACTAAGCTCCTAGTGGCTCCCCACATTAAAGCTGTGTGTTTGTCATCAACGTCTAAACTTCCTAGTAACTCTCCACAGTTTTGCTATGGGTTCGTTCACGACAACCAACCTCCTGGTGGTTCCCTTATACATCCATATAACAAATCGAAAACCAAAATCGCCGTTTCTCGGCTCCCCAACCGCTCAGCTCTGTCTCGTAACAATGTAAACGGGCATCTGGCGCAGATGTATCGTGTGTCAACGGGTCACGGTGCCAGTGAAAATTAGGGTTGATATTAATAGGTGATCCAAAGAGAATTATTGCGGGTCTGTGTACTACCCGCTTGCGTATAATTGTCCAGGGACACTCCGCATAGCCTCATTTAGATCCGTATAACGCTTCTCTCCCCTGACCTGCGCGCCAATTCGAATCCAGCTCGATTCTTTAATTACTTCTCTTCGATGACGTTACGCGCAATTATATCGGTTTCCATTGCTACGGTAGACGTTTTATTAAACTGCGCATCGAATTTTCAATATGCGTTCAAAACAGTCGAGCTAAATTAAAAATCTGATTCACGTCGAAAATAACGATTTATATTATCCGGAAACATAAAATTCGAGTCTCAAGTGGTCGAACGTATGGAATTATTGTTGCGATCGATCGTCCACATCGTCATGGATTGGACACATGATCTAAAATCCCTGTGACGCACGTTTCAATCTTCGACACGTATGAATAGTGATACCAGGCCAATGAAGAAATTAATATTGACACTCGCCTGAAAATGACCAATGACGATACGATATGTGATCGTGTGATCAGTGTGGATCAATGAATCGTCGAAATCGATGTACGAATTGTTGTCGTCATTGTCGAAGGTTTTTTCGATAAAAGAATCGGCCTTTACTTTTGTACGCAGCCGAGTAACTTGTTTCCAGAGATTCCGCTTGGATAATATTTCGCGAGCAAACTCTCTGGAACCTCTCACGAGTACTTCCTTTGCTTTTTTCCTGCGTTTCTGACGATCTCCCTTCATTTCACTGTTTACTACCTATCTTTCTCATTTCCTATGTTTATCGCCACGGTTCGTTCCATTATTTTGATTGTTTGTAGTTGGGTGATGATGGAATTGCTATTTGTTGATTGATGTAGATTTATATGAATCGCATGACGAGGGAACATGACGTGGTATTATGTTTGAGATTCTTGGTAATCAACGTCGAATAAATAGACTGGGTATATGTTTATGCATATTTAATTAATACATATTCTCAAAAAGACAAAAACGATAAAGCAGAAAACTCAATAGACCTTTATGTAATTTCACCTTATAATTAATCATCTGGAATTATTAATGCAGGAAATAAGATTTTGTTTATTTTTACCAAATATACCAGTCAAAATGTAAATTTGCATAAAGTCACAAACATTCGTTTTACGGATAACAGATGATCGGAATCTAAAAAAACCAAACGCTAAAGAGAAACTAAAATGTGTCCAAATCTGAAATTGAAGTAATCCGGTACTAAAATAAAATTACTCTAAATTTAAAGTGTAAATTTATTTTCTGTCCAATTTTGAATTAGAATAGTCAGCTGCTAAAATAAAATTATACTAAAATTGAAACTGATCTAGAAATAGAACTGAAGTAAAACTAATCTAAAACGTATTCAACTATCATCGATCAAAAAATCGATCTTTTTTGCACACTTTTATAGTTTGCGATCTAGAAAATGTATTTCTAAAATATTACGGTGAAATTGATAAAATTCTAAAACCTATAAAAGAATAACGAGCGGCACCTGTGCCGTGCATCTATACCGCATGATAAATTTTAAACGCATTTTTCTCGAAACGATATTTTCCAAGACGGGCTCACATTTTTCTCAGAAACTACTGGGCGGAACGACTTGGAATTTGACACACATAATAGAATACTTTTCGAGCTATCGCTTGATTTTAAAACTTTTGTTGTCCCTTTCTCCCTATTATATTTCTCTTTTATAGCCGTATCATTTTGTAACTTTCATTTCTTGCATTATTTATTCTAGCTCGGTAGATAGCTACATTTATGAAGAATAAAACGCAATTTTATTTATTTCATTTAAACGACTAAAACGGACGCAATCGATGCGCCTGGATGCACAAGTATTTCACAATATAATGTGCAGGATTATTTATAATATCTGCAATTGTCAATGAAATGTTTGAAACAAATTTGTGTCATTATTTTAAACATATATAAAGATATACTGCAAAACTCGAATTTATTAGTTCTGACAGGTTTCTATATTTTAATTCCGAGAAATCACATCGAAGACAGCCGTCTACACTAGAATACATATTTAAGAGGCTACATATACCTAAGAGATTCAGAAAACTCGATTTTTAAAAAATATTTTAATTCAATACGTATACTAGTTTTTTTCGTCTACTTTAGAATATTTCCCCTTTTTTCTATCTGATTAAAACCAACAAAATATGATGTTTACCGTAGACGTTTTTCTGGAAAAACCGTCGCACGAAAACAGCTACCACACCGCTACTTCAACTCTTTTAATCAAAAATTAATATTTCATGCAAAAAGCATGCCCTTTCCAATGTACATACTATTTCTTTAATGAACAAAATTTGTTCACCATGATAAAATTTCTTGAAATTCATCCTACATTTTCCTCTCATAGGTGTATGTAGCCACTAAGGACTAACAGGCGTGCCGAGAGCCTCTTCTTCCGCGGAGTTCGCGGAGCTCTTTTTGGATCTCCACTTTTTCATTTCTCCTCGGCATTATACATCAAAGCTCGTATAATTCAACCCGGTCTGGTCCTATCCCCCTTATTGAGAGGCGGGCGGGGCTGAAGGAAAAGAAGGACTGCAAGAAATGTGCCGCGCTTCTTGAAACGACCGCGGATTAATATTTGAAAAGAACGGCGACGCGCCCCTCCGCGATAGCTGAGAGCCCTTGTCCTGCGCCGGACGTTTATGACACGAAATTTGCTGCAGACATCCGTTTCACCTCCCGGAACCGGCAAACCCATCATGCCCCCACCCCATTCAATATTTGTCTCCCAGAGCTTCTCTATCCGTGCCTGATGGTCCAGCCACCGCATTGATGGCGCACATAAAATGGTACCGAATCGTAAAGTCCTGAGATATCGCGTGTATATTTCCGTAATTAAATACATTTTGGCATTGTGGCATTATTTATTGTCTGATAATCTGTCATTGTTCCCCGAATTGTGAGACTTAAGCCTTAACTCTTTCATTCCCATTGTTGCCATATGGGTACGTTTTCTGAATGACAAAATTATATATTAGTATCGTGTATTTTTTCATATCTGTGAATATACATATAATAGTTACTCCTAGTCTTGTGTAGATAATATTGCACAAATTTGAATGTACATTTAAAAACTTATCGTTAAAATAAAACTGGTAAAATAAGATGGAATTCAAGTGTTGGGCATTGTTACAACTACAATAATGACTTACGAAAGTCTAGTTTCTATCGAGTATTTCAAGAAGGTTTTACTGATCAAAGGTAAGAACTAACGTTGTAATGGGAATTACCATATACAATAACTGTAATAAAAATAAAAAAAGTTGCAAAATGGGCACCGACTGAAATATGGCATTAAATAGTTTCGGAATGTTCAAATGGTCTAGCAAATCTAGCAACAGAATATTTCTTCAGCAATTTTAAAATAATTCGAGAATAAAAGGATTAAAAGGTCAGGGATCGTGAACACACCTTTGTACCACTTTTTTACCAATCACCTGTTTATCTTTCAATTTAGTACTGTTCTATTTTTAATGTGTAAGATATGCTCCTGTCAGAAGATCCATGTGCGTCGCACCCGATATAGCGACGGGGCTGGCGACGAACAAAGGCGCGACTGTCAATTTTTGTCTGGACGATGATGCCAACGGTCGAAGCGCGTCGTAGCGAGAGAATGCATTGTGTGACCGGAACGCCGCGTGGTCCTGTTCGCTGCGTGCCCAAATAAACGATCTTTATAATTTCATTTGTTACGTATGTGTGTCGTTTCTGTTTTTATAAATTTTACCTATACCCACACGCCCTACAAATGGTAGATAATTAGAATAAGAAAAAAAAATATTTTTCGAGTAAAAACAATTTAGAGAAAAGAACACTTCTCGATACCGGTGGCGTACGAAATACGCCACTTGTGTCCTTGAGGCTTAATAAGTGTGTACAGTCTCATGCCCCTTCCCTTTGCCTCTCTCTCTCTTAACTTTGGAATAACATGATTGTAATTTGTGAGATCTCGTTCGACGAATTTCATCTCGTTGTTAACCTGTTAACCTGATTAGGTTTCGATTATAATTGCCTGTGGAAACGATTAAACTCAGCGGTTCTCAAACATTATTTTTCTCCTACCACTCAATTAGCTGCCCGATCGGTCATGTACCAGCAATTAAAATTAAGATGAATACTACAATGCAGCATGCGTATGCAGAACGATCATAGCTCACATACTACATTACTTGGAAGGCTCCAGCCGTACCACCAATGGTACGTGTACCATAGTTTGAGAAACCCTGGATCAGGCAATCCGGGGTTTCAGGCTTTCGTGGCTGGACGCGATACAATTATACAGCGACGAGGTAGTAGGGATATAAGCTGCTGTGATAATTGGACCGCGGAGCTTTATGTAAATATCAATAATTAAAATATTCGTTTTAGAAAGACTGGAAATCGAAGAGGATTTGTCTGGGTTTATATAAAATGAGAAACGTTCCAAAATGTATGGAAGTTCTGAATAAATTCGGGGTGTTAAAAGTAAAGGGTCTGAGACTTTAGGTGCGTATAGTATTCACGGAATGGAGTAAAAAATGTCGAATCAAGATAGCTCCTAAAAACAATCCTTTCAAAGGAAGACACACAAGTCAGTTACAATATATTTACTTCATTGTTGCATGAATAGATCTATTACTAATCACCAGCTTGTCAATGACGTGAATAAATAAAATTAAGAAATATTAACAGAAATTGAAAGATATTTATACAACGCTCTTGACCCTCGGAAGCAGATGTTTTTGATCGTCGAATAGACGATGATACTTAATTTTTAGATAGACTGTTATCCATCAGCCTTTAGATATCTTTCGGAATAAATTTCTTTAAAAATCTATTGATCGTCCTATAAAATTCTAAAATAAACAACGTCGTACGTTTCAGTTACTTCCTGTAAACTGAAACGGTGCGTGAAGTTTCCGAGATCCTGGATCAAAATCGACCCAGACACCGCCGTCTAAGGGCCAAGAAGAAAGAACAATTAGTTTAAATCTGTTAAATAAGGTAAATATAACGTTTTCAGCAGAACAAATTATTTCATAGTTATTTCTGTCATCATGGTACTATATTTGTCCCTTGAATTACACGTTACACAGCGGTATTATTATGTTAATGGACCCAGTGTGTAATTCCTCCGTCATCGCGAGATCTCCGTTTACATTTATACCATGGGTACAGTCGTATCGAAGGTGTTATTGCCCACGGGGTTCCGGTAAAATTCGATTACTCTCGAAATCAAGTAGAACGGTCCGGCAAAGGTCAGACGACGCGTTCGTCCGAGAACTGCGGCCATTTCAGAAATTGATCCCGTGGCGCGACCCAACCACGGCACGGAATTTTTATATTCTCATCCACCTCGGAGATTAAGAATCGCCCCGGCAAAAGTAAATGGTAACATTTTAATAAAGAGCGGCGAGGTGGGAGCAGGAGGAGAAAAAGAAGAAGAATGCACGGCACGCTTTTAAGGGCCGCATGAATGTAAGCCACCGCGTCGGATATTCCGACTTCATGTTTAAATGTAAGCACTCCGGCGAGAAAGGAGAAGAGTGCTTCGAGCGAAGAAAAATGCTGTGACCGAGGCACGAGCTTTCGCTTGCTCCGTACGCACGCGGTAATCCCCGACGTGAACATCTTTCTGTGTCAGTGTGTGAACATCCAACAGAGAATTATGGCGGACCATTATCAAGGGGGACCACGTAGGTAAATTACAACAAAAAGCCCGTCAACTCTGCAGGATTGTTAATACGAAATGTGGGACACTTTTAGAAGAGGGATTCTACTTGCCAGACAAACAGAGGGAACTGCTCGATCTTTTTTTTATACTCCGCAGGGTTTGTAGGGAACCTCGATAGAAACATCGGACAATTTTCTGTTTTTGCTGACATTCGTTTCTTCAGGATGAAACCATTCCTTAAAATGTTGATTGAGACAGTGAAATATATCGTATGTAGCCAGACACGATTTATTTCATTTCTTCAAGTCATAAGTAGACTGTAGATTTTTATGGAAAATGATATTTTCTATAGCAATTTATACAGAGAAGAGCAAATCTACGAATTTCATTTTTTTCATAAGTATCATATTGGGCTCAGAATAAACTAAAAAAATCATTGGATCTGATGAAAGTTCTGTCTTTCATATTTAACAGACCCCAATAGGCTATAAATGCATCAAATCGACAGTCTAGTCATGAGTCGTTGGAAATATATGCGGTTAGTTGACAGAGGCTGTTGGTCTTATTTTAAATTGTATAATACTACGACATTAATTTCATACAAAAATTATATATGACCCGAAACGAAGATTAAACTTCAATTGGTATTACGTTTTTAAATATTTGTTTTTAGTATCCAACATACGTGAATGTTAGTCTATTTTTTATGCTTTTTCCATTTTTGATGAACAAAACATTTCACAGTTTGAAGTAATTTTATTCGAAGGGATACATACATGAAGAATAAGTGAGACAAACAGCAGGGTTAAATAATTCAGCGTCTATGCACTGTACGTTGCACTAATATTTGGGTGACATGGCAGTTAGAGTGCAAAAGGTGAACGTGCGCTTTCCTATTTTCCCGTTATATTTTGAAAACTATAGTACCTACATATAAAAAACATGTTAGAACGAACATCTTAATATCTTTTTATTCTTTATAAAACCGTGCAATGAAATTGTTCAGAATCTGTATATTTATGGGAGCGTTTGTCCACGACGGGACACTTGATTCGTTCGAAAGAATTCGCGAGACAACTTATTTCAGCTGTGATTCGTTAAAATTGAACGACTAAAATAAAATTTGTATCGTAAAACGTATAACAAAATCTTGATGGTGTCTCCATGAGTACCTTCGTAATTATATTGCATCGATACTGTATGAAATTTAAACACTCACAGTTCACTAATACTAATGACAATTTACTTCGATACCCGTTCGATTTCATGAAATAATGCTCCGAAATTGATACAAATTGGTATGAGTATTTCATCGAATTGGCCCCACCACTGGTCATATCCCTTGGCGAAACATACGACGCGAGCTCACGAAATAGTAGGGAACACGATGGCACGGCGTTCCAAAAGCACAGCATATAAAACACTACATTCTTCTGGCATTTCAATTACAAAAGAACGTCGTTAAAGTGGTGGAAATGATTTGTTGTGCTCCGATTAAACGTGCTCCGACGCCATAAACCATGGAAAAACAGTGTCGAAGGTTTCGAAGTGGAAATTTAGGTCTTTCGGATCGACGGCTTTATCGACTCAAACCCGCTTATTTTCTTCCGAAATGGTATTCGTCGGCTGTAAAATAAATGGAGCGAAGTTATTGAAAATAATGGTGACTGTTTTGAAGAATGAAATTGTAAATAAGCATTACATTTTCTGAAAATAAATACACCCAATTAATTTGTACATTCAATAGTTACTTGTGTAATTTTTGTCTAATAAAATATCTCACGGATACTCAGTTACTCAAATCATTTTCGACTACTCAAAGATATCTCACGATTACTCAGTTAATCGGATAATTTTCGTCTATTCAGATATCTCACGATTATTCAATAATTCAGATAATTTTCATCTACTCAGATATCTAACAGCTACTCAGTTACTTAGATATCTCACAGCTACTCAGCTGGTTAGGTATCTCACTAATACCCAGATACTCGAGTGTATTTATTATGTATCTTACATACCCGAAAGAAATCAATATCCCCCCTAATATCAATAGGATAATTGCGTGGCAGTCGAGGACCTCCCACAAATGTTTTCGTTTCACGCTACAGTAAAGTCTCTATTCTTGTCAACCACGTGACTACTTTACAGATGGCAGTCGCCATTCCCGCTCAACAAGAAGTTCTCCTCGGAACCAATCAACCGTTTAATTCGTCCTCACTCACAGGACGAGGGCTCGAGATGATCCTCCGGGATTTGGTGCCCTTCTGCAGGATAATAGCACACATCCCCTTATCCAAACCCACAAGCATAGGTGCCACCTCTCATCATTTTTCGAAATGATCATTGGCCTGCGGAATCAATTATGACAATACAATGTTTGCGCCTAATGTACATAAGGAATCCGCAAAACTTTAATATCGATTATTTTGAAAACTAATCAGAGTTAGCACCTACACTTTTGGATATGGATACGAGTCAACCTATGCTACTATCCTGCAAAAGCGTCTCAAAATCCCAGAGGATCATATCGAGTCTCCTCCTTATCAGCCATGTTTTCTTTCGTTGTCACTGTCATCAGGCCGACAAAGGCAAGATATTTGAGCGTTTTCGCGACAAAGAATCTCCATCTCTATTCCATACTTGGCACTTGGAAGTCCCACAAAACTGCCATGTATAGAGACTCTACTGTAATTTCCCTCGCTTCTTCCTCTAAACCCTGAACCGCGCTCGGTAAACCTACGTAAAGCCTCGAATAAATCGCGGCGTGATCCAAGGATCTCCGGTGAAACAGCGACGCTAAAACAAAATTGTCAGTACAATGGCGAAAGCCTGTGAGAGGGGTTTTATTTTAGAGGAGCCGCGACGATGGTGCGCTCCTCCACCCTCGGCCTCGGGCGGCTAGAAGAATCACGATATTTCAGATAAGGAGGGAGGTAGAACGCATCGGTCTAACACGCTAAACCTCGTAAAACCGATGACTTCTCCTCACTCGATAAAGCCAGGACGGAGGGGTGGCAAGAAGAACGATGGTTCTTGACGCTTCAACGAGATGAACAGGGGAAAGGGGAACGCTCCTTGCTTCAGGGACTTCCGGCCGCGAAAACAGGCCGATGATCGATGTCGAGAGCCCTCGTAAAACCTCGAAATTACGCATTTCGCCCGCTCTAAGGGCGGTCGGCGGAGGAAAAAAAAGCGATTCGTCATCCGTGAAACGAGTACAGGGAAAATTTATAGACAGCATTAACCCTCGAAGTAGGGGTAAATCCCGGGGCTAGTTGTCACATTTTTCTGGTTTTTATTTTTAATTTTTTTTTGTTTATATTCCGTATTCAATACCGTTAATGACTAACCACTTGAAATATAATACATACTAGGGTAGTTCTTTAAATCGAAGTCTTAAAATTATATTGGGGCATCATGTTATCTGGTTCTCCCATCTGACTGATAAGAATATGTATGTAATTTTTTTTAAATTTGATTTTTTTAAAATTGAGTTTATTTCTAAAAATAAAAAGTTGAACTAGATTATCTAATACAGTTTTGTTATTCAAAATGCCAATTTTCTATAAGTGGTAGCGATCCCTAAAATTTATTTAAAAAATATGAAAATATAATATACCAGTTCCTTGGGGTGTAGAGTATATTCAGAGGGTGCCACAATGAAATTTCGAAAAAATTTTTTTGGTCCATATAAGAAACGCACATTTTTGCGTGTCAGTGTGGTGTATTAACGAAAAAAATGTATATAAATAATATTTGGAACTGTTTTGTGCATTCCATATTCTATGAAAACGTTCAATTATTTCGATAATGATCTTCCGAGGGTCGATTGTGTTCCGAAGCCGACAGCATTAAATTTGTCTGTTACTCAGGAACACCGCTGCGAAATCAATCTCCGTGCTGTATTCACGCAGCATCCGGTGCGATTGGCCCATCGTGGTGCATTTAACTAACGACTATATTTAGCGCTTCCCTGATGGACCAATCCTTCCTAGAGAGGTTTCCCTGAAGTCGACGTCTGCGTCATGAGTAAATGTAATTTCCTCGGCATATTTTTATAATGATATTTAAAGAAATATAAGTAGTGGAATCCAACCGCCAAAAGACAGAATTCTTTAACACGACCGCCACATCATCCAAATACGAGTGACGCGTACATTACAGAAAAGAGTGGATTATTTAAATACCATTACGAAATTTTGCGTAAAATTAATATTGCAATATAACTTAAAACAAAACCAACAACTTCTATTAACTAAACACACATATTTTCGGTGATTTATGACTTGAAAGCGAAATAAAGCTTGTCTGGCTACGCACTGACCTTTTTCACTGTGGCAATCAACATGTCAATATATTTTTAATTAATTCGTCTAGTAATCCTTATTGTATTATATTGTTCTGTATCATGGATAAAATAATGAAGAAACGAGTGGAGACTAGTCATCCCAAAGCTATTTTTATATATCGGAAGAACCATAAATTCGGCCACTTTTTACCATCGACCTTCCCCAAAAGTCCTCCGTAATAATTAACCCGTTTGATCATCGAACGCATTCTTCCACCCTGAAAGTAAAAAAAAAAAGCCAAGAGTCCACAGCATAAAATTCCAGAGCATCGAGTTCATCTGACAAAATTTGTGAAATTCGAAAAACGAGAAGAATCTAGGTCTCTCTCCCCTCCTTATTACTAGGACTCTGTCTCTCTCCCCCGTTAGGTTTCAAGGGTTCCCGCGGCGTCGATACGATCACCGTCGATGATTTCGAATCTGATTCCTCACGATCGATTCCCTTGGCGGTGGGGACGAACGGAGGATCGTGCAACGTGGCGGGGCGTTTGACATCTGGTCTCGTTGATCACGCGCATGCACCGAACGTGTGATGCAGTTCCAACGTGAAATTGCTCTGTGCCAGTTGATCGCGCCTGTTGCTACGACACAGTTCCAACCCCCCTCCATCCCACTCTCGTACGCAGATATACCTGTTACTCCGACCGAGTTAAGCGTTCAGTTGCTTTCGATCAACGTCTTGGATCGGAGAGGGTCGGTGTCGAGATAGAGAGAGATATATATTGTATAAAACCCAGCGGCACGATCGAAAGTGCTATATAGAAACGGAATTACTATGTACAGCATATTACTCCTAGTGTTCTACCTGATTTATCTGACATACCGTCTCTACGTTCTCATCCGTTTGGCGATCCAGTAAAGGTCACGTGACCGCAGGAGCGCAGACAGATCGTTCACCGTGTTAAAATCCGATCAAGACCCTCGAGATTCATACTTCTTCGATTCTGAACATAGTTGTAACCGTTATCGGATCAACGTGCTTGACAGACCGGACGAAAGACCGTTGCAGAAGGTAGAAACATTCAGAGAATTCCTGTCGGATATGTTTCGTTCAATTCCTCAAGATACGTCAATCAGACACTTTGGGGAGGGTTGATTCGTTGCGATCCTACCAGGAATCGATCCTCCCGACGTCTACGCTCGAGGCTTGACCGCTGATGTATATAGAAGGTCCGTTGTTCGCGATATTTGCATTGTGCTCGAGCCCTCCTCTTCCGGGCAATCTGTGTGCATCTCGGGGACGTGATGCGAAAGACATTCCCCGCAAGTAGTATAGGCGGGACCTGGTCAGCCGGGCAGCGTCGATCGACGACAAATGGAACGGAGAACTTCGCTCGTTCACTACTCTCCCTCGCCCCTCCCTTCCATTTGCTCGTGAATCGCTTTCCACGCGACGATTTGGTAATACCGGATTCGATTCTCGTGTTACAAACCGACGGGGGGAACGTTAATGAAAGACGAAAATGTTATCGGTACGTCCTACGATACGAGAGAGTGCTTTACGAGGGTGTATGATTTATGAGTCAGACAATGGTGCGGGAGCACGAAATATTCTGTAGGATATTTGTTACACGCGGGACAAATATAACGTTTCCTTGAAATCGGCCCTGGTAGTGATTCTATAAAAGAAAATAAGTTGGAAAAAAGGAATAAATTTGTTTCGGTTGAGGTTTCGTTTTAGAGAAAATCGAATCTGAAAATTAAGGGGGAATAACGTTGTCTGACATTTCGGCGAGAATTCTTTGTGTCTGGAATTCGAGATTTTATGGTAAAAATATTTTCAACGTTAGGTGGTGAATTTTGTGAGAAAGAGTCCGTGAACAAGGCAGAAATTTGAAAACTGAGTAGGCCTGGTATTATAGACGCTAGTAGTAGAACATCGAACGGATCGGACATTGAGCACTGACAATGAGTTGCACGTGGGTTGGACGTTTTTGGAGATGGATTTCTTCAAAGGTAAATTTTTTAGAAACAGAATGAAATAATTTAACTTTTACACTTAGGGTAAATGTCCCAATTACTGCCAGTATCCTTAATACTTCTACTTTATTTATTTTTCTTAATAATAACGTATAAAGAATTGTGTACAAAACATTTTATTGTTAAATTTATATACTCTGATTTACATAAAAATACAGGAATGCATGTAATTGTGTGTACCTAATGTTTAAAAATTAATATTGAAAAATGAAAATGCAATTTGCACAAGACCCATAATTTTACGTATTCAATCCATACCTATTGTACAAAATGAATTGTTAAAATATATAAGAATTACTTTAACTTTCGAGATGACAATTACAGGGACACTAGGTTAGCTCGCTGATTTTACAGAAGATTTTTCGGTTAAACACAACATAAAATGATTAAATGGAATTATGCCATAATCTCGAGCTGGCAGTAATTGGGACATCTACTTACATTTTATTTAATAAGAAACCCATAATAATTAACATATTGACTGTCACGTCGCACAGGTAACGGTGAGTATCATTTTACTCAGAAGCTAAAACTGAATATTTTGTATTAAATTATTAAGTGAAAAATGTTCGGATGAGATCTACAAGCTTCCAGAAAGTCTGAAAAGTCAGGACAGTGACAGACGTGAGTATTCTTTTGCCAGAAGAAGGATTTATAGGTGGATGGCTCGGCGTTTCAAGTGTTACGCAAAAAAGATAAAGAACAGAAAAAGTGAAAGAGACATTGAAAAAAATTAACGTCTGCATATGTAACCGGCGTATCTTTACATTGAATTAAAACTGCGTGTACACATGTATCAATGCACCGAAAGAAGTTAAAAATTGAATATGATACAATCGAATATTATAAGTCGCAGTAGTATAGTGCCGAATTGATCAGACAATTCCTTGTTTTCTGGATTCATGTTACGAAAAAAGCTTCTTTAAATCTCTTCAATGGCCTGAATAGAACACTACTACTAAAAATGAAAGAAAGTATTTCTTACTTATTTAAAATTTCGACGCACAGATTGTACCGGAAGAACAATCGAGGTGGGTAAGTTTGCACATTTCTCTCGCTCTTATATCCGTGGATCGTGATATTGACGTCAAGTTTCGAACGAGACGTTTTGTCGTTTTCAAACCGAAGTTAATGATAATGTGTCTGAAACTTCAACCAGTCCTCCGGCAGAAATTGCTGAATGTTGCTACGTTCGCCAGCGCACAAACGACAGTATTTATTTCCACGTTCTTGTAACTAGCAAGACTCCTTCCTGTAGTGATACACATTCACCCCCGGCAATTGCCTCTTACGTAGAATTGCATCTTGCTCGACAATTGAAATTCAAAATTGATTCACGGGACGGAATTCAATTTAGATATTCAAAACTCCGTGTTTACATTACACGTTCCTGCAGTTCTCTTCAAGAAAAATAAATATTGAAGGATATTTCCTCACAAGGGAACTTCGATACTCCGCAAATTCTAATTTTCTTTAAGCTCCGCAGGTTTGTAAGAGAGTTCAATTGTGCAATTTTTCCTTTTTGCTAGTATTTGGTTCTTCGGTGTGAAATCGCCCCTTAAGGTTAGCCTGTGTTTTATTATTATACTGTACTAGATATAACAGAAAATGTTAAAATTAACATTTTAATATGGCATTTTATTCTCAATGAAACTGTGCAATCAAATTGTTAAAAGTTTGTAAAGCTTTATACTCAGCGTTCAACGCTCTTTCCACTTGCAAAATCAAGTTTTATATATCCATTAGTTTTAGATCTAACTTGAAAAAACAATTAGATTGTTCGATTTCAAATGATTGAACGAGGTGCTGTATTGCACACAAGAAACGACCTGTTTTAAATAGTGTCTACATCAGCAACCTCTATGACAAGAAAAGAATCTTTTATTTCACTCTGCAGGGTGTTAATAAAAATGTGAAACACTTTCACAGGGTGAATTCTACATGTAAAACTAAGAGAAAAATCAAGATTGATTAAAGTGCGTTTAAAGCTTCGTTTCTGAGTTATTAATTGTAGAAAATACAGGAAAAATACGCGTGAAATACGTCCGGCACGATGGGTATACTACTTATAACATTCGATTCCCAGCTAATACACAGTATCGAGAGATGACCTAGCTAAATTCAAAATGAAATAAAATCAAATCGATTACACCAACACATGAAACAACTGAAGAGCGCTCCTCTCAAGTAGAATATCCTGCCGTGTCAGTCGTATTTTACATGTATTTCGCCCGTATTTTTAACAATTAATAACTCGAAAACGTAACCTCAAACGGAATTTCGTAATTCTTGAGTTTCATTTGAGTTTTGCACGTAGAATCCACCCAGTGGAAGTGTCCCACATTTTTATTAACACCCCGCATAAAAATGGGAAATTATTTTGTACTCTACAATGAGCAAATACTCGAATACACTTGTATTTCGTAATCATTTCATCAATAGGTACCGAATACATTATCATTTTGTATTCTGTACCCAACAATGTGAAGAATACTTTTTGAAATGCTTTTTGCCCGTCACTGCTTAACCCCTTGCCTTACAACATCGAGTCAGATTCATGGTGACAATATCAAAATGGATTCAACAAACAGAAATATTATTCATTTTCTTTCAGTGAAAGTGAAATACTACTTTGCTGATATTAATATTTAACTTTTAGAGCAAATGTACAATTGCTATAAGTACATTGGCGTAACTAGGATTTTTGTCTGAAGGGGGCCACATGTATGTATTTTATACCATGTACGTGGGTTGCATAAAATAAAGTTACACATTTTACAATAATTATTTACATATTTATGTAACACTGAAACTAAGAATAGAACGATATAAACATAATTGGTAAAAATAAATAAAATGGGAAAAGAAATTGGCGATTGATTAAAAGCAAGAGTGTATGATGTACAGATACCTATAGTTAAAATCTATATAAGCTTCAATGTGCTGTTTTTTTCTGCAAAAACATTTTTCACATTCTCGAGCGCAAGTTTCCTTATTGCATTCGACCCTTCAATTGATGTTACAGGATTATTAGTTACAGTAGAATGTTAAAATGAAACAGCTTAATTCTAATACAATGTTATTTAATACTTTAACGTAATGAGAAGAGTATTCGACACAAGTATTTATTTTTTATAACATAAGATTTTACTAACTGACGAATGTTTTTTTACATATTTCACTAATTTCTGGACGGGGAGGCCCGTCCGCATTCTGGGGGGAGCAAGGCCCTCCCCCTGGCCCCTACCTAGTTACGCCAATGGATAAGTACACGATTTCCTGTTGTTTCTGAGGAATTATTGATGATAAAGTAATTCTGGAGACTGCAAACATCAAGAAAATCATAGGGTAAGGGGTTAAAACAATGTTCGTCTGTCGTGGGAAGACAGACGCAGTCACAGCAAGCACGGCGCCAAGGACGCCGACAGTGGTAGTAGCTAGACTGACTGGCGAAGTCAGACATGCGCTCTTAAAGAGAGAGAGAGAGTAGTCGCGGCGGCGGTGGCGACGACGGCGGCAGTGAAAGAGCCAGCCGGAGCGAAACCCACGTTTCAGTTTGTCGCGTGTGCTGGCACGGCGCGCACATTGTACATCGGGTCCCGCGTAAGGAACGCCTCGTCGAGAAGATGCCCGTGATTCGAGGTCCTCGGCGAGGGTTCGCCGGTCACGGCCGCCGATCGAGTGTTCCGCGCGATCGTCGATCCACCGCCACCCTCTCTCAACGATTTTCTCCCGCAGAGGAACGATGAGGTCAGCAGCAACGAGAAGTGCCTCGACACCGTCGAAAACCAGGAAGACTGGCCCTACGTTCGCATTCGCGAGGTACCTACTGCGAATACTTCGGTCTTTACAATGGCGAATTTTGCCTCGCACCCGACGCCAGAGACATTAATTTAGACGACAGAGAACAATTTTTTTGTTTTATATCTTTTCGTGTCTTTAATCGATTCATAAATCCCCTTGTTTTGTTCCCGACACGTGGTCCAGTGAACCTATACAACAGTGATTTCGATACTTTTTTCCCGTTCCCCATCATCGTCACGTGTTTCTACAATTCGAAGTCGTATCCCACTTTTTCCCTGGATTTTATATTTCCTGTTTATGGTGGGAGAGATCAGAAGAGTGTTCAGTTGAAGTCTTTTCTTTTCCTTCACCGGAAAACTTGGAAGAAGTGCACGGGCGAATGATACCGACTTCCCTCGGAATCTGAATCACCCCGTTCGTGTTGCGATGTTGCTTGCAGAGGCGTTCGTAACGATTGTTCGTTGCGTGACGTTTGAACAAACATCATCTTGCTCGGGGAAAATTGTTCCGGGACGGAAGCAACGTAGAGACGATTGTAACACTGTTCGCGAAATACGTGTCTCGTGGCCAGAGGAAGAACTTCTTGGTAAGGTACCCAGTTCAAATTAAACACATTTTCAATCATGCAACGGAGGTCGTGTGTTTTCGATGTGATTTGATTGTGTAAATTTGATAGGGGTCGACTATTATTACCTGGACCTTAATTGTGTTTACCTGCAGGTGAAAGAAGAATGCTTGTTTAAAAAGTTATGTCTGTTGATGATGCGATAACTAAAAGTCCAGTTACGAGTCAAATGTTTTAAGTTTTTTCTTTTTTTTGAATGGGTTTTTTAGACTTTGTTAAATCATCATTACCCTTTAGGCATCTGTTTTTGCCAGCGCTGCAATAAGCGCCACCTATCAAATGCATCAACGAGAAATTAAAACAAAGCACTTTGTTATTATCCTAAAGAATGTATTGATAAAAGCCAACACACTATTTAACGATATGTTATAGACTCTTCTTTTAACAAATTCGAAGATATCAATTATTTCTTTAACGTTCTAACCGGAGCTCAGTGTGGTATTTTATAAATCTAGTTAAACTAAATTCATGAAGCACCACTGATAGGTTTCAGAGGAAAACACTGAGAACAATAGTTGTAGCTATTGTAATTATATTCTCATTACACAAAATGGTTTTTTCATTTTGGTGAATATAGTCACTTTGATTATTATTTAAACATATTCAAATGTCTATAGTATAATAACAATTTACATCACTTTATTCGGGAAAATCCAGAGAATTATTTCATGTAAAATGCTACTGAATATCAATTACTGTAAAAGTGCAATACATTTCCAAAGTTGAAAATTTTCAAGTTTTTAAAAAATTGATTTTTTTTAGAACATTTGGGGAAACACAATTTCAAGATTCGTATTCAGCTCATAAAGCTTTATAAGAGACGCCTAAGGTTGCAAAATTGGTTACATGGATCATTTTACAATTGCTGACAGGCATACTGCTGTTCTTTCATGTCTATATAAAAGTTAATTTGTATAACCCTGAATTCCTTAAGATTTGATATAAACAAAAAAATATGTCTATATATCTACTTCTTTTTAAAAGTAAATTTAACAAGATTGGAAAAATACCATACTGTACACCGATCATGGGACACCGTTGCACATCGATAGATCATACAGAACGATGATAGATTGACGAACTCTTTTTATTCCAGCTGTGAACTGAGAACGAATGAATCATCGGTGACCGAAATTGCCGGTCGTTCGAGCGGTTGCGATCTCTCGCGATCGCCCGATATTCTCGTTGGTGCCACGGGCGGCGAACCAGAATACAGTCAACATTCTGCGCACACACATACATCGTGTCAAGCCATACACACTGTTGCTTGGCCCTGTTGGCAATTAGCAACCTAAGGAACAGCCGGAAACGAAATAATGACGGAATTGCCGATACCGTCAGTCAGCAACACCCACGCGTACACGCAAACCGGAAATGAAGCCCAGTCTCAATGCCAGGTGCAAGATGACAAAAACGAGAAGACGGAAAAAGCGGTACTGATGGTAACCATCCTCCAATTTTATTTTCATTTGTCGCCCAGCCTCGAGCCCATAAATGACGTCCATCAGAGGGGTACGGCGAAATTCTCTTCAAGGAAACTCTCTTATCCATCTATGACAATCCGTCAGACAAATGGGAGGTGAATTATTGAGACTTTGACCGCGACAACTTCTTTTTCTACGCGTTTCTTCGACTCGATAAGGGGAGACCGAGACTACAGGGGTGTTAATAATAAATGTGGGACATTTTCACAGGGTGGATTCTAGATGCCAAACTAAAAGACGAACATCATGAATAACGAAATTGTGTTGGAGCCTTCGTCTCCGAATTATTAATTGAAGAGTCCTGGGAGAAATGATCATGGTTCATTCGAAATCGAAATTAAGATTTTAGCATCGTGTGCTCCGGAAAGGTATCGAACTATAGTATAATCAATAGCAAAAGTGGGCATAAGCTAGAGAAATTAAAAATCAAAGAATCCTGGGTTCGGGAATGAACGATCAGTATCACATTTCTGCAATGAAAGAATGATTTAGGTACAACTCGATAGATCAAAGTCTGGACTAGAAAAGAAATTTTACTTTCGTAAAAGTTCTGAACGTTTAATTTTCTTGAAAAGATTCAGAAACAGATTATAAAAACGAAAAATATTAAATCTTGGATCGTATAGAGTGAGGGGTATTCATAAAGCTTGTTTTTCAAATGAAAATTTAAATTGAAACCAAATGAAACTTTTACTGTTTATGACTGTGATCATTTTTCCCTTGGACTCTTCCATTGCTAAAAAGTATTTGCGCGTATTTCGCCCGTGTTTTCGACAATTATTAACTTGGAAACTCAGCCTTGGACGCAATTTAGTTATTCTTGATTTTTCATCCTACAAAAGAACATCCCCAGAGCGAAAATATTTTTTTCGTTCCAACTGGCATGAATTTCTAGAGAATGAAAAACTATTGGACACGTATTTTATAATTTTGGCTAAAAAACGATTTGAAGGGATGCAACAGCCTCTCAAGAAATTCACCGCTCGAAATATACTTTTTACGATTACGTATAAAGTAATCGATGTATTGAAAAATGTTTGAAACAGAAGATGCTCAGTTTTTAACGTAGAATTATAGGGATGCATAAAAAATGTGTTATCTATGGTTTTTAAAAAATAATAAGTAATCGTGAAAAGTATATTTCGAGCGGCGTATTTGGAGGGACTGTTTCACCCCTTCAAACAGTTTTTAGCAAAAACAAGAAAATACGTGTCCAATAGTTTTTAATTCTCTACAAATGCGTCCCAGTTCGAACAAAGTAAATATTTTCACTCTGGGTATGTTCTCTTCTTAGTTTTCCATATGAAATCCACCCTGTGAAAGAGTCCCGTATTTTTACCAAGACCTTGAACACATTTTCAACCTATTCATAAATGCTTCCATACTTCATCAATGTTAAAAAAATAACTACTCAAAAAATATTTTATCTCAATTTATACCAAGATCATACGAAGAATAGTCATTGTTTACTTTGGTAATCAAGTTAACTTCAATGAAATTAAGTACATAACTTTATAGTGTTTATTTTACAAATTTAATTGATTTTGTACCATTCCTAACAAAAAAATTGATATTTTCGTTTTGTCTATTTAAATTAATAATATTATCCACTGTGGCGTGGGCTCGCTCCGGATCAAGAATTATTCTATTTCGATGATCATCGCATTCGCATTTGATCCCCATTAACCGGATGCGTAACGAATTGTTCAATTTATAGCCCTGGAGAGCTTAATCCCTCCGTTTGTGAATATTAGAGCAACTCGTTGCGTGACTCCGGCGTGATCGGCACCACGCGTCGTTGCATCTCGTCGGGCGAGCCCACGGGATGGGAAAATGGGATTATTAATCGGCATGACGGGGTTTTAATTCGCAGCAAATAGAGGAGATTAACAGCCAAGTGGCGCAGTTCCGCGAGCTGCTGATAAACATCGGACAGCATCGAGATTGCCCGGAGATGCGGGAAAAAATCCGGAGGCTGCGTCGAAACTGCGTGGACGCGTGTAAATCTACGTCCCAGAACATACTGCCACAAGTACGAAGGTACGGAGATTTAAACAATTATTATTTTCTTTAATAATTTTCGGCCCCCCGTTGATTTTAACTTCGAGAGACATCTGTACCGTTTCGTAATTAAATAATAACAAAACGATCTGCAATCGAAATCATAATAATGATAAAATAGAACAATAAAATGGGAATTTTTAAAATATTCTGATATTTCGTTCTTTCATCACAGTTAGTTTTGAAAAACGGTACATTTCCTATAAAGAGAAGAAACAATGTTTCCAGGCAGAAAATCAGTCTGTACAACTGTAGTTGTAAGAGATGTACGCGAAAAACGACATGTTAAAACAACAACTCATATAATAAACGTGAATAACAAACACGATATTCATCATCATATTTTCTGTGTCTTATGACGGTGAATGTATAACGAACAAATTAATAAGTGATTCAATCACAGAAAAGACCAATCCGATCAGTGGTCACGAGACCAATCGATGGCCAGGAGGGTTAAGAAAATGTCCCGAAGTAAGCGCGAAAGAAAGGGAAAGGGGCAGTCCGTGGACCGATTGATTAACCAGTTTACGTCGATTACGCCGATCGAACGTTAAACGAAGACGTCGCACAGGGACGAGCTCGAGTTGCCTCCTGCTAATGAGATTTTAATTAACGCGGTAAAATATCCGATCATTCCATCAATAACGTCACCTCTTATCTTGTTTAGAAAAACAAACGTATTAGGGGCACCAATCGGTAATCCACTATTTTTCGACGAAATTAGTATTCGTTTGTGTTGAAATCAAGGATTTCCGCTGTTTCAATTATAATATCCATAACGATATCTTAACACTCTACACCCCGCTCAGCAGTTAGATCAACATGAATCGCAGGTAGTGTACTACCAAATCCTTTACGTAACCGTGCTACCGAATCGCATCATATTGGCATTGATCCGACTAATTGACATCTAACTAATTTGCAACCTCCTGCTCCATTGAATATCCTTATATAAAACACCGTAAAACCCGTCTAAACAAACAGTACCGCATCACGAATCAAATTCTATCACTTCCGCATTCAAATGAAGTGTCAACTTTGGAGAGACTATTTAAAAAGTACCAAAAAGTACTTCCGGAATCTTTAGTGCATTTATGTAGAACATATTAAACTTTACATTGAAGTCAAATTTAACTGCTCAAGTTTGCTCAAAATGGGGAAAACAGACGAAATTATTATCCAAACCTCTACCGTAGTAATTATACTTAATTACTCAAATATTAATTGCGGTACTTGTAATTAAAAATCGTAATGTAAATTCATTTAAGTAATTAATTAAATTAGTCATAATCAAATGTAGTAAATTAAATGTATTTCAATATTTGATTATAGAAAGTATAATTAATATAATACAACAATGTTTGGAATAAAAGTCAATCAGCATTCAGTTGACAACAAATTGCAATAGTAAATATTAATAAGAAAAAAACTTTTTATTCAATAAAAAATCAAGAACACCTACATTTTTTTAAATGGAAATGTACATTCTTTATGCAATAACCGATGCATCTGCGCATTATATTTAAAAAGGTAATAGGGTATTTAGGACGAAAATTGATTAGTTCAGAAGTAATTATTTTTTTCCCATACACACATACACTCGCAACACTGTGCGGTGGTGTACACGCAGAAACGCGTTACCATCGTCTCAAAATCCTTAAATAAAAGGCATTGTCCGTTCCCATTGTGCCGAGAGGATTGATCGTGGCTATTATGGCCGCGTTTGTCCCCCACCCCCCCCCTCCGCCGAATTACATTTAATTCCCGTGAGAGGAAGAAAAAGTTTATCCCCCGAGGGTAACACCAGGGAGGATCGAGTCCGAAATCGATGCAAGATCGATAGGCTCGTGACAAAGGAGCGTTGCGCGGGAAAAAGTTTCTAATCCACGGGAAAAAATTTCTAATTTCCGTCCTTTGTATCATCGGATTCTGCGCTCAGAAGAGTCCGTCATAAAATATCACTCTAATTTGTTAATGCGTAAAATACGAAAAAATTTAATGTATTATTCGTTATATTGTATAGTCGTAAAAAGAGAATACACATTATGAATTTATTGGTCATAGTGTCGCCAAAATTTTAACAATATTACAACAGAGTAACAGTGGACTCTATTCCCTGAATATAATAATGAACCCACACCAAGAGTACCAAAATGTCTCAGGAACCATTCCATATTTCAGAACAGCAATTTTCCATTTGACAAAATACATTAAATTTCTCAAAATCACTCGTCACAGAATTGTTCTATCTGAGAAACAAAATCGTTCGCTACTCCGTTTACCATAATGATCCTGTCACCTCTTCTGGAAACAACATACGGTACCTAAGAGAATGGAAAGAAGGATGGGGTGTGTAAGCGGGGTCCGGCTTTGAAGTTGACAGCAAGGAATGTGTGATCGATTCCGTGGAATTGGTTTCCTGGAGAATAGTGACCGTGGTCCAATCTCCAAAGATTTCCCGAGCTTTGAGAAATTTCCTTGGAGGAGCGGGTCGGTTCTAATGAAAATCTAAATGTTTCATGAGATATCCCCCTTTCTCGTCCACGCTCTCGTTGCTCTTCCGGGTCTACGATCAAGTGGCCAATGAGGTCGTTGATTAATCATTCGCACGCTCGTGTCGCTGTCATCTGAACGTTGAAACTCTTTTAACCCTTTACGCCCTGAGGATACTTTGTAACACAACACTTATATATTACAATAAGAATGCTGCCATGCACCGTTTATGTTTAGAACCCAACTAGAACTAATAAATATTCGGTTGAGTTATACGTGACTACCTTCAAGGATGAAGAAAATATATTTTTTCAGAAAAATCCGTATTACCTATCTTCGAGTTCTGGAATAAAATCTACGGTAAAAAAGAAACAATAACATAATTCAGATCATAAAAGGTTAAGTTTAATAGTACTGTACGCAATTGCACAATCTCTATCGTACCATAAAGTTTACTGCATCTTTCTCCTACGTATAAGGATAATATTTCATATATTATAATGCTACTCCACGTGAAAGTCGTTCGACGTCATCCTTTCCCTCTTTCAAACTCGCTATCCGTTCCTTTATTTTAGTTCATTTTCCGAAGCTTCCTTTAGCTTCTGCCCCCTATCAGACGTTCTATGCACTTTGCCTTAGTCTTTCGGCAGGTTGAATTTCATAGCAGCAGAAATGCTGAACCTCGGCTATTTCATCATTTATTTTGTGTATCATGATACAACGAAACCGTGATTATTATTACTACGTGATGAACACAACATAATTATACGTATTGTTAGTACAGTATATGTCGATATATTATTCTCCTCTAATGACTATCGACGCATCGTGGGCCTATTCATCGCTTAGATCAACAATGGCGAAGTATTTTTAGCAGTAGGCCAGAATCGAATGAAAAATTAAAAGTCGCGGGTCAAATATTTGAACTGAGTAATTTAAATAAATAATAATTGAGAGATTTATATTGTGTTTCGCAAAGATTTGAAGTCTCAATTTTTTTATAATTTACAGAACTTAGACTTTCTGAATATTCACGCGGGTACCTTAATACTTTGACTGCCATTTCACCCAATTATGGGTTACACGTACACTGCAAAGAGGGCTAGATTATTTAAATACCGTTACCAAATTTTTGTGTAAAATTAATATTGCAGTATAATTTAAAACAGAGACCAACAGCCCCTATTAACTAAATGCAGTAATCTGGCTACGTATGGCTTTTTTCACTGTGACAGTCAACGTGTTAAAATTGTTTCACAGGTCACTCTACGATCATAGGGTTCCCCGTCGCTGGCTTAGATTTATGGTTCTTCGGAACGGTTTCCTCGAACAGTGAATTAAAAATTTCCTCGAACACGAAGGTGACGTCGCGTAACTTTTTCTGCGTGGGCGTTACGTAACAAGAAAACCGACTCACATTCGTCATTGGCTCTAGGATATTTCCACTTACGCCTGTTTGAGGATTCTCGGTATTTTGAAGGGACGTTGTTGTATGAAAAATAGAAAGAAGTCAGAATTACTCGACCCACGGGAGGAGATTCTGAAGAACTTCATAGGTAGTTTTATTTCGAACAAAAACCTCAACGACGGTGTCAAACTTGAGTCGAACTCAATCAAATACATTATCGTCACTTATTCACAAATAATACGTGATTATATTTCATTCGCTAAATATTAAATAGGTACTACAAATCGAATGTGAGTTCACACACATGTCAATTAAAATGCTATTAACGGTGATACATTTACATTCTCTGATCTTCGTCAACCTATAAAAAGAAGTTCAAAAAGTTTGGTAATTATTTAGGATAGAAGGATACCTCATCGATTTCGTTAACCTTGGAATATGTTATCCTGAATAATTTTTTCCTAAACATATAACTGTCTTAGATTTGGACTTAATAATAGAAAACAAAGTAACCTCAATGTATATCAAACTTTATCGTATATTATCGGGTTTGCGTTCGGTCAGTAATTGGAAATAATTCTGTCATCATATAGCGGTACATGTATAGGAAAAAATTACTCAGAATGTTGACCTTGACGACATATTTCCAGCTCATCGAAATCGTATCAGGTCCCCCTATTCTAATTACCAAAAATTATCCAAATATCGTAGTTACAACGGTCACTAAATTCCTGGCGAAGATCAATACCCCAAAGTGTCGTATCACTCCGAAAGTTTGCTTATCCCTGCACTCACAACGCCAGATTAATTCGTATAATCAAGGCTCCACGCAAATTGAAACGTTTCACCAGCCTCCGCTTCTCCCTAACAAATACACACACACTCGATACCACATGCACGCTTTAATCCTTTAACACCCAGACCTAAATCAGTATTTCAAAATTATATGACTGATATATACGTATGTTGTATCTTATTTTGAAATCGAAAATATCGATATTAAATGATACATTTCTGAAAATTTACAAATTTATAAATTAACTAATTTCTTCATTTTCGTATCGAAATGAAAGTTGCAAAGGATCTGGGAAAATATATTATTATACCATTTTAACCATCATTACAAGAATAAAGTCATTATAACTTACTTGGTAGTTCTAGTGTTAAAAGATTTAATGGTTGTTTATTCCCCAGCAATTGAGTGCCCTATTGTATACACATGAGCTACCTAACATAAATACACGTGTACTCCGCCCTATACCTGATTAAGTGCGAGAGGGCGGAGAGTGGTTGAACGAACAGGAAACACTTGGGAGCCGGAAATTTCGCCTATAATCAATTATTCGGGCCTGAACAAGGGCGAAATCCTGAGTGGAAAATTGAATCTGGACCCAGCCGTTATTCGTTTATTGCGTGTTGTGTTGTGTGGTAGTCGTATCGTTGGGTAATTAGTTCGCGACACGCGCGTATAGTTGCGTGGCGCCACCGACACGCGCGCGCGCGCGCACACAAAACGGTTGGTCCCGCCGCGGTTCTCTGGTAACGGTCGCCACATAATTCCTGCCATACGGTTTCGAACGTCAAACGCACACACTAATTGCAATTTAAGCGATGCTTAAACGCCCACCCAGCGCTAGGTGGAACGATAACCGTCTGTTGCGTTCCCATTTTACCTTTTGCGCGAGCTCCAAGGTAGAAACGAAAGAGGAAAGATGCAGCAGATCGGTAGACGATCAACGGAGGAGCCATCTAGAAAAGCTCGAAATACGCTCGATTTATCGCGTTCGAATAGTACCACTGATGATCCCACGAGATACAATAATACGTAGTAATAAACGTATCGTGTGCTCCATACCTCATGGAATCATTCGATTTGGTCGAATAGATGATTCTGTATGATGTGAACGTAGGTATTAATGCAGATATTTAATATTGTTCTTACAAAGTACTGAATTAATGGGAATTTGTCTATTTCATTTGTTAACACTAATTTACAATTAGAAAACAATTAGATACAATTACAACTATTACAATGAGAAAAATTAGGAGTAATTGGACCTATGTTGATTAGACATGTTTTACTCCACTCATAAGCATCTAAAGTCTCAGACCCTTCTTTTACACCTTGCACAGTAGTTTTACTAAAATCAGTATCCCCTCAGTATTTAACCAATCTAACTCATCTAATATCACCTGAACTCGCTCAACTAATCTAATTCAATGTCTACCTAATAATCAGTAACCACACCCTTCCATAAATATCGCCCGAAGAAGATCAACGGGGACCACGCAGAGACGGTCGAGAACAATCAATCTATCACGCGAACAGTTCCTCTTAATGCTTCCGCGCGCGATACAATAATACACAATAACCAGCCGGTACATCTCGTGCGCCTTATCTTACAGAATCACGCTGTTCCAGTATCGATTCCCCGGCGACACGAACGCTGCGGTTTCATTTCGTGCTTCCGTGAAATTTCTCGAGAAAAAATCGTCGCCCCTTGACACGCCTTACCTTGCAATTAACGCGTCGATCGCGTATCACCGCCGATTTTGTCGTCGAAACGTTTATGGGCAGCACGGCCGCGTGATTAAACGGGGACACAATTTTCAGCGTGAACGCCATCGTTTAAACTTGCCTGCGCCCCGATGGAACTTCCGGTCCCGCGAACGGAAGCGTAAAGGCCCGTTTCCATGCGAAACACTTAGGTCAGAGATTGATTTCTGGATTGTGTGTACGCGCGTTTTTTTTCTGATTTCTTCGCGATAAGAATAAGAAATAAGAAATACACGTGTACAAGGTTGATGTAACAATTTTGAACTCATCAAGTGTCTCCGCTGACTTATAGACGGGGGTGTATAAGGTCTGATCAAAAAGTTCGGAGACTTTGTGTACTTATTTTATTTCGATTTTCCTTGAAACAATCAAGTGTCTTCGCTGACTTATAGACAGTAGTGTACAAGGTCTGGTTAAAAAAAAAATATATATATATAATTCCACAGAAAACAAACTGCAAAGTTTCTATAAAGTTATTCGCTTTTTACATATGTAAAGTTGAAATTAACGATGGGTTTTTACTATTTCTGTATAATACTTATTGTTAGTGTAACCTTCACTTTTTTTTTTTGAATGAATATACGAAAACAAATACGATGGAGCAAGAAAATTGGTGGTATTTCGAAAATATCCATAAAAATGAAATTAACTTTATAGAAATTTCATCTAGTGTAAGCGTAAATGTAGTCCACCATGCTTTAATAGCCTTTTGACACCATCAATCCAAGACCTTCGAAAGTTTCACAACGTTCTTCCAGTGTGTTTCACATTCGATAAATATTTTAATACTTCTGAACAAGAGCGTGCTTGTATATTAACAAGCATGAACGTACGTGTCACATAAAATATGTAATACTCTAATTGAAGTTACTATAGACTCACGCTAGGAAACTTTGGTAACACGATTATAAAGAAAGTGGAGGACGCACACGATTCTGCATGTTGATTAGACTGAAATAACCGCTCATTTAGTATGAGTTATTTAACATGACACAGGAAGTATATCGACTGTCCTATAAACAGTGGAAAAATTTACAGTAAAATTTGCATTACATAGCCTTTCATTTTCGAGGAAAATCAAGCTGTAGTTGTTCGTCTGCCACCGAACAGAGAATGTTTCGTAACACGTGAAATTGACTTCAGCCCTGGACAGAGGATGCAAAATTAACCCTTTCAGTGCGGAATAACGCAACATGAACAAAAGCGGTCTGTGTAATCAGAAAAAAAATAGTTGCTACAAACGTCATGGACGAGTACTTCTCCATACTGACGGATACTCTGAGCGCATTGTATGCGCCCTGGGGCCGAATTGAATTTTTTCGTCTGAGCACACATGTCCGCCAATGGTAGTAGTAAAGGGTTAATAAAAGAAAGCAGAATTCATATAAACGTGAACTCTGTCAAAACCTTATTTCCGATTTGCACACATTTTACACACCAATGATTCTACAAGTTAAGGCAGTATAACTGGTTCTAGTAAATTGTTCACGAACAATGCGCGACAACTCTTTCTTGTTAAATTGTAAAAGTACAGTTCTAGATTCAATTCAAAGGCTCTGTACTGCCTGTAGAGAGAAGTAGTTACACATTACTGATCTATCGAAATATCTAGTAGCTCGAAAATACAGCCAAATACGGTACACGCCTGTAAAGTGGATAAAATATTTCGAAATAAGGAATACCTTAGAGATATAACATAACATAAAATATTATACAAAACATGGTAAAAAAAAACTAAATTTATGGTACAAGGTTACTAAATCTAACTCGATGAACAACATATCATTCGATATACCATTACAGTTGGTCACAAAAGTATTCAGCCACTTTAGACATTAAGTAAATTTTGCGTTGAATTGTAAGTTTGCAAATAAAGAACTATATTAAAACCATTAATGATGTTTAATGATCATTTGTGATAAAATAAACTAATAAGGTTTCGATATAGTTTTTTATTTGGAAACTTCCAATTCCATGCAAAATTCACTTAATCCCTAGAGTGGCCGAATACTTTTGTGACCAACGAAGAAACTGTCCGATCCACATGATTATTTAACTACCACAACAGAACTAATTCTCTCTTCCCTACAAATCATTCCAATAAAATCATATGTTCCTCCCTTGTCAAACGCATCCAATCCTCTAACCACAAAGTGTCCCGTACCCCAAACAGGCCCCGAACGCGTGTTTGAATCCATGAAACTCTATTCCCGTTAATCGACAACGGGACTAACAGGGGTAATTGTCGCGAGGATCAAATTCACCTCGGTAACCACGTTAACGGCGATAACCCGCGAGAGACACAAGAAAGTTTCGGGAAGCAGCGGCTAGAACCGGAAGCGAACGATAAGTGCGAGTTTCGCACAGCGGCGGAGGGTAGCAGCGAGGTGACAGCGAGCTGGCGATAAAGGGGATATCGAAATTGATAGCCGGGCAAACGGTGGGAACGTTTTATTAGATTTTTACGATGCTTCCCTCAATAACGACCGTCTGCCGAACTGGACGGTGGAGCACGTACTCATTTACGAGTCATATTTCGTCCCTGCCCCCTCCAGACGGAACGGTAACATCAGGAAAGAGAAATAAAGGTGACGGCGACGAGTTTTCCAATTGGCGCCAGCTACTCCCTAATCTCATAACATCGACGGTCATACAGCCATTCAATCTAGTGCACGGTGGCGAATTATTTCAGAATCGTGGACAAAATTAACATCTTCAAAATTAACTAGGAAATATTGAGATTTAGCAGAGTGGAATTGTCTCGACAACGAAACCTCAAACGAATAAAATTTATTATTTACAGTCAATCCTTGATGAGTATTTCTGTCTTCTGGTCATAGTAACTATGTTATCTATTTGGTCACTTCGGACCCATTACCTCCCGCATCCTAATTTTCACAGTAATACACCTCTGTTACTCAAACCACGTGTTTCAGGTTCTAATTTGAAATCTATAATTGTTGCCGAGACATAAGGTCGTCCATTAAAATTTTTACCAGCACGATATATCTTACATGACTTCATAGCAGCGATTTATTCCGATTAGCAACTTGTATTAAACTTACCATGAAAATCCCCTTATACTTGTGTAAGACTAATGAAATTGAAAAATGCATCTCTCAAGTAGAATAACCTGTCCCGTGTCAGACGTATTTTGCGCATATTTCGCCTGTATATTCATCAATTAATAACTCGGAAATTCAGCGTCAAACGGACTTTCATCATCATTGATTTTCGTCTTAATTTTCCACATAGGACTAACCCTATGCAAATATGTCTCACATTTTTATTAACATCTCGTGTATTTTCACCGATTAATAACTCGGAAACTCAGCGTCAAACGACCTTCCGTCGTAATTTTCCACGTAGGACCCACCCTATGCAAATATGTCCCATATTTGTATTAACATCTCGTGTATTCAAATGCACTACAGAATATTTGTCTGAACGAAACCGTCCCGTGACCGTTCCATGTTTTGAACGGGATAGCACTAGCCTTACTTTACGGGGCTGTAAAACGTCCGGAAATATTTTTCTCGCCGTCGTGTCGGTCCGGTTTTACGATCGCGCGACGACGGTTTGTTTCGTCGGGCGGTGACGGGTGACGCGGTTCCTTAATTCCACGATTTCTCTGCGTTTCCTTCTCGCGCGAAGAAGGACGCGTCCTCCCGTGGCCCTCTTTACGAATTGAAACGCGGCCTCTTTTCGTGGGAGGGGTATAACAGGGTTTAAATATTTCGCGACCGCCCGGGGAACGGGGGAACTTAAAAAAAGGAGACACTCGAGGGATGCGATCTCGTTTCGCGGGGAAACAAACGCCAAGCTGGCCAGGTGTTTCCACGGGAAATGTAGAACACCGCCTGTGACCTTTGTCCGAGTGAAAACGTTTGTGTACTGGGGTGTTCCGTGACTACCGGTGAAATCTCGGCTTGTTAACGAAATTTGTTGTAGGAAACAGAATTTGTCGTAACGACCGTGTACATTCGATCATGAGTAGACTGCGGCTGTTTATGCATTTATAGTACCTTTTCATATGGAAAGTGCAATAAAATAGAGGTTTTTGATCAATTTTAATATTATTGTGTGCTATTATTAACATAATAAAGCCTCTGAAGGAGAATTCAAATTTCTACACAATTTTAATTTTTAGATATTAGAATCTGTAATTATGAATTCGCGTTAATTTCCGCAGTCTAGTCAAGAGAGATATTATGTACGGTATAAGCTAAATTTATTCAACTATTCATCTCCGGGATGTCGTAGTAAAGTTCCTTATTGAACTTCTAACAAGCAATTCCATTATCGAGCCTGATTAACCTTTTGAAAATTTGCAATATCTTCACCGTCAAGCGTATCTCAGGTTTATACGTGTAATTAACTGTTTGAACTATCTCCCCGATTCTCAAGGAAAGGCCATACCAATTTCCCCGTCTGAGAAATCTTCAATTTTAACGAATAATCCTAACGCAGCACATTTTCTCCGAACGAAAAAGCTGCCCTAACTGGTCACGGTCGGGTGAGAGTGCACTAGGAATAAAGTAGTTCTTTAAATCGAAGTCTTAATGAACTTTAATACCTATTTTCTTTTAGAACTGCCTTTTTTGTTAACTTTATATATCAATGGCTACGTTCCTTTCTAAAAATAAAAAGTTGAACTTGATTACGTAATTTTTTTTTTTCATTCAAAATCCCAATTTTCTATAAATGGTAACGACCCCAAAAGTTTATTTAAGACATGTAAAAAAACTACTGTAATAATTTCTTGAAATATAGAACATATTTGAAGGCAACAATGAGACGTCGAAAAAAAATTGTTTAGTCCGTTTAAGAAGTACCCTAGAGTGCACGGTAAAAAGAAAATGGCCTGGTCGGTCGGGAGCCTCTAATTGGGCCCCACGGTACGTATGTACTTACTTCGATTTGCCGCTCTCGGTCGGCCGTTGCATTTTTCAAATAATTAACTCGATGAAGCTCAGCGCAGCCGGGATATCTCGTCGCGGTTACCAGCCACCGAATGAATTACGGTCACCGAACAAAAGCCGAAGGAATAATAATCGCGAGACGAGGGACCAGGTGGTTCTAATTTCGCGGGGAGGAGGGAGATCTTTAACCCTCCGTGATCCCCGTTATTTTTACTGCTTCTGTCACCCGCCCTCGATCTTTGACATCTAAGACTTAATTTCTGTTTAATTTATAAGCTTTCAAAAATCTGAAAAAATTCAGGGATATTTCCCAGAGTCTTTAGTACATGATCCAATGATTTTTAAAGTTGGGTCAACTTGTTGAAAAACTACTTCCTCACCGATTTCAATGATTTTTGAATATGTTGTAGAAATCGACATTCTGAATAACTATAAATTAAAAAGAAACTAGTTCTTCGACAAGTTTACCTAAAGTTGAATGTCGAAAGATTTTTTTAGTAACAATTCTTTCGTTTCGAAGACATTTAGGTGCGAAATTTGGCTTGTGTGCCACAAAAATGACCCAGGAGGTGAACAGAGGATTACCGTTATAAACGTCCACGGCGAGAAATAATAATCCATGGCAAAATGACCCGTCTCGCGTTCCAGGACTACGGACATCGGGATTCCAGTGGACTATCCGAATCTGATGCTTCTGTTCAATGTCGTTCAATTATTCCTGCGCGAACTCGGCAAAAGCGAGAATCTGATCCGGATCGTGCCCATGGACATGACCGAGTATTACGGTAAGTCTGTAACAACAACGAGCGAGCACCTTTTGTTCGATTTTATCCACGAACGTGTCAGGTCAGGGCCACCAGTAGGTTCAGCCGTTTAAATAAATCGACAACGAGGCCCGCGGGCGCGCCTCTTCATGAATGTAACATCGCAACGACCCAGTGACAAGTTGTCGGGAGTCGGGACGAAATCGACGAACTACAGCCTCTGGCCATTGAGTTAGGACCACTCACAATTTGTAGCATCTTACATATTTTTAGTGAAATTGGAGGATCTGAACGTAATCTAATAATAAATATCATTAACTACTAAAGTATACATATATTTTCGTTTTTTTACACACATGCAGGTAAAGAAAATTTTCTCAAGGCGATTGGAAATGACTTCCGGTTACAGTTTGAAGGGCTGGACATTTGGACTGCAACAGACGACAAAGAATAATCGTCACATGTATCCTAACCTAGGCCAAGACAGAAAATATAATAATACGAAATAGAAGATGAATATGGTTACATTACACTTGTTACTGATACTTTAGCATAAACACTTAGCATTCACTTGGTCCTCAATTGCAAGCCACGCACTATATAGCTCTCATAACACACTACGTGGCACATCTATAAAACCACCCTAAAATTTTCAATTCTTATGTATTGTGGTTAAAACAAAAGTGTACCAAGTATTCAATGTCTAAAATTCTGTTGAGAAATAACCTTTTTCCAGAAAAGGATAGATTATTTTCCCTAGAAAAAAAATGATTCATAAGGATTGAAAATTTTAGGGTAGTTTTCTAGTTATGGCACGTAGTGTAGATACTCAATATTAATATATAATAAGATATCATGTATACTAATATGTATATAATACTATAATAGTTAATACATTTTGTAAATATATTTCGTTCAGGTCTTTCAATTTCACTAAAAATACGAAATATGTTGAAAATTATTGCGAGTGGTCCTAATTCAATGACGAGGGACTGTATACATATAGTACCAAAACCGATATTATCGTTAGGGCTTTCAGCTCCCCGGCGTCGTTTATCTCCGATCACGACGATTCCCCAGCGTTGAAAATGTGTTTTTCTTCTCCCATTACAGAGTCTCGGACCGGGCCGTCGAACATCGGCAACGTGATCACGCAGATTCTCCTCTGCAAGCAGATCACGCCGAACTTCCACGAGGAGGAGCTGTGCAGCATCAAAAAGGACTCTGAGGAAATTCGAGATATGATCAACGAACTGCAAGAGTTCATGCCCCAGTCGGACGGCGATATAGGTAACACACGTCTTGTATTTTTCACCGGCTATTTTCCGCCTTTTCCACGTTCTCGCCGAACTTTATTCTCCTCTTGTCTTCCAATCCACCCCCTTACCTGCACGCAAATTTTATCCAGGGGGATGTTACTGTTGCTTATCAAAGCGTAAATACATCGCGCGTGCATCTTTTGAATAAATAAAAGCGCCCGACGCGATTCGATGAGACGTACGAGCGTTTCCTGAATGGGACTGTTAACCATTTTATAAATCGACAAGATCGTACAGTTCTATGTTGATTTCCCTCGATACTGCGAAAGGAAACGTGAACACGTTGATCGCTATTCTTATGGGGTTAAATACACTTTTGCTGAAATGTACTATCAAATTTTTTCTTTTTAATCTTTAGACTGTCGAGAGTATCATTTTTGGGATATTGCAAAATATATAATAGTGATTTACGAATTATTTTAGTGCGATTTTTATGGTCTTTAAGGAAATCTATTATTTCGTACCCCTTAATTGAACTTAAACACAATGTCTGAGAAATAAAATAGCCAATCGATTTTAAACTCTTCGTCACACAGACACATACATTGTATGCGTTGGGAAAAGTTCGCGAAGTTTCGCAGTACGTACAATTTCAAAGCAATTATAAGTTTCTTCGAATGTAATCATGTTCGACCACAAAGAGCGCCGCTTGCTTTTCTCTACCCCTTTTCAAGGTTCTGGGTTTGGTTCTAACAATATTCTGTAAACTTATATACTCCGTTAACGATTAAATCTCAAGCATTATTACACGAAATGCATTCACTGCGACAAGGGTTTCTACAGCGTGAACCGTTTCCAAAGGAGTTCTTGGCTTCAGTAAAAAAATAAAGAGATGCTGGTGAATGAAAATTCCCTGATTTGAATGCCAATTTTTCTCCGAAATCTGGAAATTACGTAGAAAATAACTTCAAGCAAGTGTAGTGCACAGCTTTAACAGGATCACACGTTTCCACCAACACGTCCCTTTCTCCCCTGAGTTTTCGTTCTCTTTATTGCCCTCTAACCACCCTTTAAAGATGTCTTGTCCAAAGTGACAAATGAACGACATCAAGCCGCGAAATACCTCTACCAATTACTAGTAATATGATAGCGTATCTAAAGTTTTTCAAGGGCAGAATTAAAAGAAATAAATTTAACATTTCGTAATATTGTATTTAGTAGTATGTTGAAGTAATAAGACTACATCTCGTGTTCAATGTGACTTCCATTAGCAAGAATGCATTTCTGAGAATTTATTTCTGCCCTTGTATAACCCTGAAGACCATAGTATACTACATGGTTGAACTCGTGTTAATGCCCACTTTCATATGATATAAAAAAATATGTAGCATTCCATTTAAAAAAATTAAGGTCACCTTTGTTTCTAGAAAAATATTAAAAATACAACAACTTTAGATAGGCTATCATAGTACTAGTAAAATATACTACAACTTCCTCCTCTTCGGTTTTTTTCTAATGTTTACCATTTACGAAAAAAGCGATGGTACAAATTATCACGAACATCCTGTACATCTCTCTCTAAACACGACTGAATACATCCTCCCGGTCAACAACATTCGGGTAACAAAAGACGTATCGACACATCTCCGGGTAACAACGTGTTAATATCCCTCGATACCGCCCACGAATGCCATACAACAACAAAAAAAAGCCTTCGAGCTTTTGAAGATGCACAGAACCCTAACTCGATCACGCGTTTCCACGAACGCATCTCTTTGTCCTCGAACGCCCACGCCCCTCTCGTCCCCTTTTGTCGCCAGCCGCCTATTCCTCCTCTTCCCGCCCTCTCTATTCAACCACCTTTAATCGGGTTACTCCGTAGGCCAAGGTCTGGATTTCAAAGGAGAACAAGTTTCCCGTCTCCGTCCATCTGGCTTGGTCCTCCTCCACCTTCTTCGCCACCTCCTCCTCCTTCTCCCACGCTCCCGGCGTATTCCCATTGATTCCACGGAACAAACGTATTACCTTCCGACCGGGATAAGGCTCTACTATAGAGTTACCCGGTTCAATTCTCGGCCTGGGATGGCCGCACGCGAGAGGAGAGGTCGGCCGGCTTAATTATCCGTCGATGGAACGGCAGAATTCTCAGACGGACAGATCCTGATGGCGGATCGGACGTTCGCGTGCTTTTACCATCATTGCGAATCGCCGGCACCATCCAGACAGATCTGGGCACGATTTTATTCGAACAATAGATTAGTGAAAAGCAGTAGTATTTTAGATTGTCATCCTGACTTTTAACCCTGCTGTTCTCATCAGGTCTATATGACCAGAAATAAGGTTAGATTTCAGTAGGTATTATATTTTTAAATATTCGCTTTTAATATCCAATGTACTTAAATTTTACATCTATATTTTGTGTATATCCTATTTCTTAAGAACAAAATCATTTCAAAGTTTGAAATAATTTTATTCGAAGGCATACAAACGTGAAGAATAAGTGAGGAGAGTAACAGGGTTAAGTAGTTACCAAGATTAAATATTTTGTTTGCCAAGAGTTTCTATTTATTCAACAAGTAATCTTATTTTATTGTAAAAGTTTGAACTTCCACGTTTAACACTTTTCAACACAAGACCAACAACATCTACTAACTAAACGCATATACTGTCGACGAGTTATGACTTAAAGAACGCAAAAAAAAAACGTGCCTGACTACGTACGGACTTTTCCACTGTGGCAGCCAACTATAAGTGAATCAAGTGAAAATGGCAAAACACTTTTTCTATTTATCTGTCCCTAGATAACAAATTTGCTCATCTCTGCTTCCATATCGCGTATCACCGATGCATGTGTGTCGCGAATCCGTAGGGAATAACTAGGCGAATGTGGGGAGTTGGGTTGGTTACGGAGTACCGTGGAACGAGGTCTGACATTGAACAGGAACCGGGTCAGGGTCGGCCGGAAGTACAGCGGACTTCGCTTCGAGCGTTCCTCGGAAAATTCACGCCTCGAGGGAGAACCCGTCCCCGTTTTTATACGCAAATAAAAATAAGAAAACACACAGGCAAGGGAATCGGACCGACTTCCGGAGAAAACTACCGAATAAGGGAGGATGGTTCTCTGCGGAGTATAGGCTTTGTGCACGTTTCTGTCGACAGAGAACACTACGGGTGTAACGGGGATGGGAATAGGGGGAAACAGAAAGGTTAACGCACCTCGTTGAATCCCGTAGTCGACCCGGAAGAACGTGTCTCCACCGGAGGATAGGCATCGTATCTGAGATTCGACGATTCCATGAAACACACCCTTTCGGTTCGTTGACTGCGTTCCCGGAAATACAGAAACGGAACAGTGTGCATACACACACCAGAGTGAACACGTGAGAAATAAATAATAATATTTATTTCCATGGGATAAAGCCCATTAATTTACAATAAGATTACAGTATATAGGTGACACGACTGCAAACATACATATGTTACGATTTAATTAGAATATTTAGCTTTAGGTTTGGTCCGTTCTATTTCCCGGTAGATTTTAATCTTGAATACTTTAGAGTCCGGATTAAAAAAATCAATTTGGTTGCTATAATTGTTCGTTTGTGTACAGATTTTATTAATTGAGTCACTATTGTTAAATCTGGATGTGTACGGTGAAGGTCTGAAGCGGTGGAGCTCTTACTGGTCGGGCAGGAGTATTGAAGTTTAATAGTGATATGATCTTTGCATTGTTTGTTTGACCGTTAATAATTTTATGTAGAAAACACATGTCCGATACCATTCTGCTTGTTTCAAGCTTATTTATATTAAATTTTTGCATTATTTCATTATAATCGTGATCGCAAGGATGCATTGGTTCACCCTGACTTATATGCTATTAAACAAAAAATTCTATGTTGCGATCTTTCAATTTGTTGTGTGTGTTTCATAAATAGCGTACGCGACGAACGGAAAACGCGAAAGAATATTATTTAACGTTAAACGGGTGGAGGATCGGGTCAAGGACAGAGGGAGAACGCGGTGAATCGAGTGTGTGTTGCCTGGCGTTCCCCCGAACGTGTTTGCCAACGGAAACGAGAATTTCGACGGGACGGTGAAAAAGGGTGGGAAAATTGAGGCCCCCGAGAGAGGGAAATATGCCTCCCCTCGACCGCGAAGCCGATAAAACAATTCGAGCCGCGATCCGCGAAACAATCGCGCTAGCCACACCGACAGCCTGGCGCACTTGTATGTATTGTATACAGTAGGTACGTCGTTTGATCGACTGGGTCTGGAAACCGACGACCGTTCGCGATTTCGGTTCGATGCTTTCTGGATATATGCTAGTTTGTTTGCTTTTTCGACGGTGGGAATAACTGGTATCTAGATCCGCGTCGTTCGGTGCATCGACCGGAAATGATTGTTAAACGCGTTGTCTTCCAGGGGAATTTTGTATGTAGGTGTGAAAAGGTGATAACATGGAACAAGGTAGTATATGTATATAGAACAGGTTGTTATTTCCGTGACTACGGTTGGGATTTATCCGGAAACAGTAGTAACTATAACTATTGGGTCATGTATCTATTGCTCATTTGACGTACTTGCATCTGTATCATCAACTATTTTGCGGTCGTGAGAGCAGTTCGTACGTTTTACGGAAATCGAAACTTTTTTGTGGGGCAACGTTTAATTAATGATTTAACTATGTATCTTTGTTGCGAAATGTAAAACGTTATCTATACTATGTTGGATCGCAATAAGATTAAAGTTCAAAATAACTGGATTGATTATTTGAAAATGTTTCACTGTTTGTTGAGGGTTGTTGGATCATTCTGAAAATGGCGTTGGCGGTAATAATAATGTGGCGAGACATTCGAAAAGTAGAAATCTGGAAAATCGACCCCAGTCTAAGTAAAATGACTCTAAAAATATATCATTCAATTCTTCGTTTCACGAAAAAAAAAAAGAAGGGAAGATGCCAACATTACGCGGTTTTCCCAGGTGGTCACCCATCCAAGTACTAATCGCGCCTTCCGCAGGTTGACTTCAGTGATCGGACGGGAACTGGTGTTCTTCAGCGCAGTATGAACGTTGGCGAAAAAACCATTTGCAAATTGAAATAGATTATACGAGAAACACACATAAATAGTTGACAACTAATTTAACCTATTCACCGTGAAGACATGTTAACTTGTCATTGGAAACTGTTTCTTCATTACGCAAGACGAATTATCTTGCCAGTTAATCTTAACACATTAAGCGCCATTTGTATCCAGATGAATATAATACATTCTGGCCTAATGGGTCACTATATTAGTTTGGATATTGTATTTAACGTGTTAAAAACGTGAAGTATATAGAAGTAAAAATGGACAATTTTTTTCTTCCCTCAGGGGTTTTAGTTGGATAGACACACAATTCAAAAATATATTAAATCTGATCTAATTTTTTCCTGTACTGTATTTCACATGCTATAAATACATAAAATTCGCAGTTTAATTCTAAGAAAGTAAATACATTATACCGAACAGACTATCGAAAATCTACTGTGGATCGAAATGAACGGTTTCTAAATAAAAGGCTGCAAAATTCTAAACGCCAATTTCAAACCAATGTGACAATTTCTACGTAATTTTTCCGTAATACATAATACGCAATCAATATCATTCGTATCCAAAGTGAAGGAGGGTATAATGCACTATGTATTTTACCCGTAAAAAGAATATTCAATCCAGTGTATACTTACGCGAATACCACGATAGTATTCAGTGCTGAAGGGGTTATAAAAGAGTACGGTTCAGTAGAGAGATTCCGAGTGTAGATTCGAGTGTATGCAGGGTAGAACGTTTCGGACTAGAAATCCTCTCGATATTCTATTGCCAAGAGACGGTTACAGTGTTCCGTTATGACCCGGATGTTATCGCTTATAAGCGTTCATTCTATTTCCGTTCCTCGGGACGGAACTCCAGGCGAAAAGTCCCTGAAAATTCCGCTCGTGTTCGCCGTGACGAGATTGACACGAATGACACGCAGTGAAAGTATTATCCTGGCGCAGCAGCCCCGAGGTCAAGGGCGTTCAGCGTTCCAGTTTTACGCCCGAAACATGTGGACGCAAAAGTTTCCGGGAAAATGCGAGCCAGCGCCGACCAGAAAAGGGTTTCGGGTGCGTTCGACACGGAAAAGAAAGGGTGAAACGGGCGGAGGAAAATACGGAGACCGATGATAGAAGAAGAAAAGAAAAGATCTGAGGTACTCGAAGAGACCTGGGCCAGCAGTATCCTGGACAAAAGATATTGTAAGAGGAGAATAAAATAGAAACGGAATTTTCTCCCCTACATAGGTTTCGATTTATGCAAGATAACAATGAGATAAACAGACGTGCACTGCCACGTGAACAGTAACAATGAATACATTAGAACAATCATCTTCGTAAAGAGTCAAGACTAGCACGCATATATGCGAGTGACACGAATAATTTTTCTTTAACCCGGAAATGTAGTGTTGTTCCAATTGTTTAACCCTTTGACTACGAAAGGCGTATACATGTACGTGACGCATTGGTGTCGACTCTAGGCGCGGAACTTTCACAGCTCCGTACGAATACAGCCCCGTTTACGCGTCGCAATTTATCGTGGTCGCGCCGCATCGAAAGAGTTAAGCCCCTCCCTTTTCATCGTGCTTCAAGTCGTATGATTTTCCGGTATTGCTGGTCGTGCAACGGGTATTACGATCCTCAGAGCTTGTCATGGCTAATGACGAGGATGTTTCGCTCGCGACAAACGTTTGCCTCCCCTCTCGTTTCGCTACAATCCGCTCCGACTATTATACGCGCCTTTCGAGCCTTCACAAGAGATCAATGGAAAGTTGGCGTTTCACCGCTTTCTACAACCCCCATTTGATTTTTCCGCCGATGTACAGGGTGTACAAAAATTACTGGCTTCATTGGGTGAATTTAGACCCCTGGATCGGTGGAAATTTGTAAAAAAAAAAACTTGTTGCAAAATTGTGTGTATGTGTGACATTGAAAATTACTGCAATGTACGTCTCGAAGAGAGGCCTGACTCAAGGAACCGTTTGTACCAAAGAGGAACCGATTAGTAGTGGGGATGACGCACTGGTATTTAACCTGTAGCTTTTTGCGAGCATTTATCAATAATTTACTATATTCGTACCCCCGTATTTTCTTGGAACACAAGTTTTAATAACTTCCTCGTTGGAAGTCTGTACCGCATTAATTTTGCTTTCGATTGATGTAAGCTTTATGGAGAAATAACAATTTAGTATAAGAGATACAGGAATTTCAGTAAACTACCACAGAATTCATGTCACAAAAGCATCCAATCGAAATATTACATATCTCGTCGGGTTTGCATTTCAGTCTTGTTCGAAGCAGTACGCATTACGTTGGCACGCAATATCGCATTGCAAGGAACATTTATTGTCAAGAATAAGCCGACACTATCACGGCTTGATGCACGGTACCTATACGTTTCGATGCATCTTACCGGGGAACTTTGAGGCACGGATTTTTCATCGAGAATTCTCTTTAGACGCTCGTCCATCGACGTTAGCAGGCTTACTGTGATCATTAGAGGTGTATACTATCGATCCACAACACGTCGAATTTCGAATACTTTGCTGAAGATTGGCCCGATAGAAAGGAGTGCACAGTGCTGGGAAATGGAACTGGACGTAGGTAAAGATAACATACGCTTTTCGTTTCCTTAGAAATATCGTGTCTCGTGGAGAGCTGTCGCGTTTCTCGTGAGCTTTTTGTGGTATAAAAGAAAAACGAAACTCGAGCAAAGCGTCGAGTACGCGGATGTTTAGATCGAGGGGGACGCGAAAAAGGCAGTTTCGTCGTGCGAAGAAGACTGTTTGGTGCTTCATAGATTATTATTGTAAAATGATCTTGCTAAGGTATTACTACATACACCATGGAAATCAATATTTCGGACACCTGATCGGTACCATAAATACCCATTATTGAAATATATTCGTGAATAAACTTTCGAGCGATACTGCAATACGGTATATTTCCCATAGACCATCCCTTTCGTTTCCTCCTCAATGCTATTTCTCGCGTACGGAACCCTGTGACCAAAAGTTCGAAAAAACGTTCCCGTTGAGTCAACAATACTCGTTCATCACAAATTCCAACAAAAATCTTCGTTGCGTTACGGAGAAAGCAAAAAAGAAAATAAAACAAAAAAGGGAAGAGGACGTTCGCAACATCTCGGTTCCGTCGTCAATCCCGAAACAGTTCGCTTTTCAACGTCGAAGGAAACTCCCTTCCAGCGAAATTACCCTCCATTAACTAATTACACGGCGAAGAGCCAGCCCCCTTTCGGCCGAACAATTTAACGTACTAAGGTCAAACAATTGCGAAATAAATACTTTCCATCCGCGGCGGCCGTTCTCAATGAGTCGTACGCCCGGAGGTCGATTCTCGACATCTGGCAAAATATACAGGATATCGTGTAATTGGTGGTACAACCAGGTAGGAAGTGATTCTACGTGAAAAAAAAAGTCGAAAATGTAGAATATAATTTTTTCATTCAAGGCTTCGTTTTCGAGAAAATCGACTTTGAAGAATAATCCGAAATGCGTGTATTCATCATCACGGTAGTAAGTAGAAACTGAATGCAATGAACAGACGCGCTAGCCAAGTTCTATTCAACTACACGCGATCCAGCAAATTTTCAAGCGTAGTCCTGCGTATTATCAAAATTTCCAAGCGCAGTCCAGCGTGTAATCTTCGAATTTTAAAAAATTACATTGAAAATAAGGTAAACAAAATAACTAGAAACCCCCCGATCTCCTTGGATGGTAGCGCTCATATTAAGAATCTATGATTTAATGGAAGCGTTAGCACACTTTCCGAGGCGACTAATACTCGAGAGTTGAAACGGTAATTCCCACATTTCCAAAAGATTGCGGTGGAACGTACGAGGTGTGACGGTAATGTTTCGAGAGTAATTTTGCTTCCGTCAAAATGGCAACAATCTAAACAATTACTGACCTTTACACAGTTAATAAGATTAAATCATTGTTTGCCAAGTGTCTACTCGTTCAAGAAGAAAATATTGTATCATAAAAATTAGAATTTCCACGGTTTAATCAATTAAAAATGGCGACAAACTTTTTCTACCTTTATCTAGATAATGAATTTGTCCATCTCGGGCTCACGTCCATTTAATCTTGCAAATAGACAGTTTAAGTGAATTATTCTCGAAACTCTACTGTCACACTTCTTCCATGTACTTAACGGAATTCCATTCTCGCGACTGTTTGCAGAGAAGTTCGCGGCCCTGCGGAATCCCGCGATCAGAGGGGCCAGGGGAAATGGACGGCGGGCGTATCCATGGAACCAGATCCACCACAGGCCCATCAGATCCAACAGACAATCGTCCTACTTTCGCGGCGCTCTAAACCTCTTCTGCTGCGCCGCGAGGGCCAACTACGTCTAAGATAAGCCGAATCTTCGTTTTATTCGACCGCCCCCGGTCGAGACTATGCGTGCGTGTCCCATTTCATCATCGACTCGAATCAGTCGACACGTGGTGCGCACAATGTCTGACGAACAGTTCCTGGAATGATCTTTTCGTGAGAAATTCTATTAATGCTTGTAAGCGATAGAGTATTGGATAAGAATGTCTATATAAGAATGTAGTTTTATTCTCCAATCAACGTATACGTGTACTCTCAACTAGTAGCAATAATACTGCTAATCGATTAACGCTCTGATTGCCGATGATGCCACATTAGCGCCTGTTGTGTATTCGATTGATGTAACTGTAATCGCGCAGGTGGCAGCACATCTCCATCCGTGTACTTCAGAAATGCACAAACGGGGGATATGTCTAGTTATATTTTTTTTTAATTCACACGTGAATTATAGTGAACTTTGATTATCCAAAAATACTGATGAAACTTACTCGCGCAACTAGCCAGGCCTGTATAGTGTCGACACACAGATTACGTATTGATTACTGTTTTTGATATACAGGTATTTTATTGTTCAGACGTAAATAATATTGGTTATTGTTTGTCGAGTGTACTTTTCTCGTTATAATTTGTCGGGAACAATCAGAGTTTAACCGTATAAAAAATTGATACAATAGTACCACAACAGCTATAGTACTCATTCAATTCCATAGGAGAACTTTTACGGAGCCTTTAAAAAAAAGAAGGGATTACGTTGGATCTAAGAAACGTATAATTTTGCTAATCCTTAATATTTTGACTCCTTATTAAACCATTCCAGGAACTGTCAGAATAAACTATGTATGTAAATGTCTCAAGTTCAGCGAATGCAAAAGAACTTCTTCGACTTTCCTGATGCTGGACCCGGGGACGCTTAACCAAAATGTGATATGCACCTTTTGCTTGGTCACAATGTCAATCACAATGTCCACAAGTCATTCGCGAGTTTCTCTAGTGAAAGTTTTACATATCACTTTTTTGGCTACGAGGTAAAAGTGTATTTTCTTTGGCAACGCCAGTGTGTATGTGTCGGCACTGTCATGCCTTATGCTTACTGCTTACACGCGGATTGCCTAGTTTCAGGTCTTTTCGGTCTGAGTATTTAATTGTTGATAACTTGAAAACAAAACCTTCAACACATTTTCGTCGTTCTTGATTTTCCTTTTATTTCGACATGTAGAATCATCCCTTGAAAGTTTGTGACATCAACGGCAGAATACCCCGTATTGTGTCGCCATTAACATTATATTAATGTCAATTTCAATAAAACAATGAATGTATCAGTGACGCGAGGTATAGGGGAAATAATTTTAACATCACGAAACCATTCGTAAGTCGAAGTTCAAAACCGAAAGATCAATGCAGCTGGTTCTTGATTTATTAACGAATTCGCTATCACTGTCGCATGTACATTACAAATCGAAATTTTTGAATCAATCTCTGATATCAGGGAAATAGAGATTTCCTGAATAAACAAACAAACCTAAATGAGAGTAACATTCGCATCTTTTATTACTACAATATTATGGCTTTTGACTGAGTACTTCAATGCCTAAATACCTGAATACTTGACTACTTATGTACTTATTCTGCGTCAAAATTCGTTAAAACAAAAAGAAACAAATGATTTTACGTAAAAACAATTCGAATGTGTTGAATAAAATTTGTTCGAATTGGGTTTCGTATTTTAAAAAAAGGTGACTTCGATATCCTCTTGAATTACACTGTATTCAAAAGATTCTCGGAATCGATTTTCTCAAAATAGCATATACACGAGGACTCGTGAACTGATCTTGTACGTCTATGTGGATTCGTGTATATCGTGTCGATGTATGCATGTATGTACTTATAAAAATGTAACTTAACGAAGAAACACACCTGCATTTTCTCTGTTCAGTGACCTGAACAGGGCTAGGAATAAAACACATGATTGTACATCATCTTATGTCTGTGAATTAATAAATGGTTGATGTGTCAAAATACACATTTCTTGAGAAATTTCTGTAAATAACCTGAAACAAAAACTGATTCCTTGGATTAGAAGCTGAAAAAGAACGGGTTAGTAGACATAAAGGACAAGGACAATTATCAGACATTTTTATGAAGTATACAAAAATCAAAAAATGAATTTACTAGAAAAAGTTGTTAAACGAATTAATTTAAACCAAAAATTGAAGAGGACTCTGTGCAAAGATCGAACAAGAATAGATTTCGGGGAATATAAAAATACTAATTTTTTATACAAGTACTTTTTATCGACTCAGTGACTGTACCTTGTTTTGTATCAAAGTAATATATACTTCACTTTTGTGTATTAAAAATTGTGATAAACATTTGTAGAATTATTAAAAATAGAATATTTTCCTTTGTAACATAAGTATTTTTATCAACAGTATTTCCAACGTAAACACTTGGTGCACAATAATCAATAATAATCATTCAATACAATAACAAAAAAATAGAAAAACAGCAGCCACAATAGGGCGCTAAAACAAGTAAAACAAAAGCAGCCACAATAGGGCGCTAAAACAAGTAAAAAAAAGCAGCCACAATAGGGCGCTAAAAAAAGTGAAAAAATAGCAGCCTTGTAAGGCGCTCAATCTGTCCACTCTTTGGATTTCATTTGCTTAAAAGAAAAACCCGTGAGTGGACCATTCGTTTTTCCGTAACACTAATTCATTGAATATGATGTGAAATATCCCGAGAGCAGCCACATAGGCGCTTATCACACGCAACACTAATCATTTGTCAATAAATGACCAGTTTCTCAAAACACGCGAGAGGTGCTTTCTTTGTTCGCCACTCTAATTTATTAAATACATAAATAAAAAAAAACTCCCGTGCACCTTCACCTTACCACAAAGTTGATAAAGTTGGTGCAGCCACCTGGGCTGCTAGTGAACCACATTTTGCAGCTATTTCAGCTGCCTTGTGGTTCTAGTGTGGTTCCAGCATAGTTTTGGGCATTTCATAGATCGTAACACTAAAACAAACCCGGTCAATCCATGTCGCAACACTAATTCAACGAAGAAAAGGACTATTTCAATCAATCAACGTTGTGACTTTAATTCAAATAAGAAGTATATGCTATCGCGCTCATTATCGCAACACTATCTAAAAATACAAAAACTATCTCAAAGCAATCGCGAACTCATCATACACAACACTATCCTTTAAGCAACTAAAAAGATCAACATTTAGAATTCACAAGACTAATGCAACCCGTGATTAAGTCTCATCCGCAACACTAATTCAATCCGCGACTTTGCCCAATATGGCTGGTCGTTGGGCCGATATGACGGCCAATATACAAACTACTACTACAATTACAGGCGAGTACAGTGAACAAATATTTTGTAATGACTCCACATCCGAAGATGCAGAGCCATTCGTTGCTGCCCTCTTGAGTACACAGTTTGTGCTGGGCCTCTTCTTTTCTTCGGCGGTCCGCCCCCTGAAACCCTCATGCTGCTCGGTTGTGGACGACCAACGACTCGAAGAGTCTGTATGATCGTACCACGAGTACAATCGAGCAGGTCGTTCGTTTCGACAATCCTATCTTTCCGGCCGCGACCGCGACGACGACCCCCTTGGGGTTCGCCGAATTTGAAGAATCGAAATCGAAATCGGAAGCAGACAGCATGCTCCGTCTGGTCCAGTTTCGAATCGACGCTACAAATTATCCCGGTAGCAGGACTACCACGCGAAACCTATGCGAGCCTACCCGAGCCTACCCGAACCTACCCGATCTTGTGATAGCCTGCCCCGGCCCCTACCTACTTACAGTCTAATCGTACACATTCACAAATCAAAGAATATGCTACCTACCTACTAACCCTATATTTAAAAAGAATTTGGCAAAAGACAGATTCTCACCAACACACAACACTCCACGGTTCTCAAGCATGCGCCCGGGTGCAAATCAACCGGACACCTAGAGAGGACGTCCCGGGACGCCTCCGACACCCGAACGTGATATTCAACTTGCACACTCTAATGTACGTACCATTTTCCTGAAATCGACTGGCAAAGGCTAGCATCCATTGCGAGAATAGAAAAATTGTTTAAGCAATATACGTATACTTGGTACACTTTATATCGATTACGCGTTAATTTTCTCGTCTGATAGCGAGATACTCTAAACCGGTACATATTCCATGGAAATTTTATTATAAACATTGTATAAAGCAAAGGAATATGTACGACCGATACCGGAAATTGTGCGAAATTGTTCCACGGAACAATTACAGATGAAATGTTAATTGATAGAAATCTAAACGACGCAATTCCACTGCCTGACCACACACACACATAAGTGGAAAATACGTCGTGCACGGTAAGCTAACGCATTGCCAGTCGCATAGACATGTTATTATTATATGCAATCAAGTCATCGTTCCCCGTTGCTCTCGCCCAACCAAGTAGCACCTGGGCACGTGAAAGGGTTCGAGCAACGAACACGGAATAATTATCCTGAAAATCCTAACTAAAATAATTATTACTTTTTGCTCTTCTAACGGGCTACTTCTCTTTGATTCTTTTTCATTGCATTTTGCAATAAAAATGACTCGACTTTATATTAATAAAAATTGAAAATCAAAGATTGACTATTTATTAATATTATAGGATTTAGTTATTAAGACTCTAAGCAAGACTCTGCAATTAGATAAATGACTCTACGTATTGAATAACCCTCGGGCGATCTCGTCGCCAAAGGCAACGTAAGACATCACATAAGTGTAACAGACATGTCACTTTGACATAGAAATCTACCCGTCGCGAAATGCCTTCTTGTACATGGTCTGTAATATCATATTTATCTAGAACTTTACGGTCAAGCTTAATCCAAGTGTACCAAAATACACTATTTAATTTTTATTTCTGTCTTAGAGCAACGTGGTAGTACGTATTTCTGATATAATTCAGTACAAACTGTTAATCTAGAATTGCATATTCTTAATGATGCTTCATGAATATTCTTATTTCTATTAAAACTATCAATGAAGACAAATATATTAATCTCAAAACTTCTTCGCAGTAAACTGATATATTATATACTGTATTCAAATAGTAAATAAATTTAAGTTATATTCATTTAGTTATTTATCTACAAATGATGGTATAACTGTTGAAAATAATAATTAACAGACTAATAGGTGAAATAAAATTTTATTAAATACTAACTGTCATAAAAATTAACTCTAATACCAAAGGTGTCCAAATGCTGCCCACGAGCTACAAGCAATTACAAGCCTCCCCTCGTAGGTTTCCCCGACTACCGACCTTAGATTGACTCGAGAGAGTCAATTCAAGTCCCATAGTCAGAGTACCTCCGAGGGAAAAAATGCTGCTCGCAAGAGTAGATGGACACATCTGGGCCTGCCCTTTTTTAAAGGACAGAATACAAATACTCATTCTTTCTGAGTATATACGTCTACCATACAAATATGTTTGTGGAACACATGCTGGTGAAACACAGTAGTACCTTCCCTGCATTTAACGCTCACACTCCATTAAAGTGGACGTGAGTACACGCCAGTACGTCTCGGTACTCTACCCGTGTACGTAACCGTATGCGTTCTTTGCCATTGGCAACGAAAGCACCGGCCACGATAACTGGAAATCGCAATGCACTTTTCAATGGTCATACATGCACAACGTGTTAAATTGTTCCATAACACGCGGTTTTTCACTAGGTCGTGCATATCGATACACAGGTGACATAACTTAATACGTCTTCTTTTTATGCACCGATACTTTATCGCGATTCCCAGTACACGTGTTCCATTATTTCATGGAACTTGCAAATACGAATGATACCTTTGTGTCTCGCGACACTGGTTCCGGTATATGAAACGTGCTGTCGCGTCTCGTGGTATTGCGCTAACTACTATAACATTCTCATATGAGATGGCACCACCACGTTTTCCCCTCTATTTTAAACATACCGGTGTGGTTTCCGTTCTTTCTACTCTATGTCCGAATTTACCGTCCACATTTATTTCATCCATTAATGAGTTGAATATTACTTTTTTATTATACCGTTATTTATAGACCATTGTGAATTTATTGTACATTCTACATTCTGTAATTTGCCTTATGTAGATCGTAATTCATTCTATATTCATAAATGACATCAGACGACTGTATTGAAATGTCTGCAATGAAATTATTGCACACATCACCATCAAATTACTGCACTTTCTAGTGAAATGAATAACATACTACCATGTTCTCGCTATATACTCAATTAATAAATAAATGCCAATTGTTTAAACAATAGAACGATCTGTCTTAAAAATATCCAAGATCAATATCTCGTGTGCATAGGCAATGCAATTTCGTTTACACCATGATCGTCTGTATACCAAACATGTAAAATTTAACTCATAAATATACTTTGAACACAAAACATTTATGAATTGTATTACTAATGATATACGCGGCGTACAAGAAGACCCTAACCTAACTAAAAAACACAACAGATCAAACACTGTTCGCGGATATGCAATTATACGAACACATATCCACATTCACTGTACTCGCCAAAAGCACGTATACAACCAGTCGCCCGTGTCGCTTCGGACCTATCGTCCTACGACATGATTGGGGACTAGAGGAATAAAAACATGCAGACTCACCAGACGACTGAAGAGTTTCGTATATGACTCGAAGAATCTGAAGAAATGGTGTAGTTTCGCCCGAAGACATCCTCTGCAGTGGTCGGTGATGCAGCATCTGATTAATCTGAAAAAAGGGAACGGAACTCATTATAACCTCTTCTCCAAATCCTAACTGTTTCAGTTGAACTGTGTAAGTAATAAAATACAAAGATACTTACTATCTCTATTAGTAGAGCTTCGCCCAAAAATATCCTCTTCAGTGATGCACTGACTCTACTTTCGCGAACGAGCATTTTCAAATAGAAAAAAAAAGTACAATAAATGACTATCGCGACCGTAGATTCCAGCCAGCGAAAAAAGTGACTCTAGTTTCACGACTCAAAAAGCAGTGTCCCGACACTTTGAAAGTAATTGATAATATGCAACAAACACTGACTCTAGTTTCGCGAGGTTCTAACATCTCCGGTGAGATTCTACTCGGAGCCAGTTCGCTCCGCATAAACAGAAAAAACTTCTACGATGTAAACAAACACTGACTCGACTCGACCGCCTTGCGCGCGGCCACTAAATACCCTGAAAAAATGAAATATAATACAGTACATGTGCACCGGCCTATCCTTTTTATTTTTATATTCTACCAAGTGTTTATTCAGAAAATACTGATTCAATGATAAATATGAACCTAAATATGCAATGTGAGTTTAACTACGAAAAGGTATTAGGTCTACCGAAATGTTCTGTCCGACAATGTCATTTCACGTTTCAACACGTTTGAACGTGTTCGTTTGAAACAAATATGGCTGCCTCTTTTTAAGTGAAATATTTATCAAAAGAATTCTTGTTCGATTTTAGCACGCAGTAAATCACGAAATCGTGATCATGCGTATGGTCAAAAACAATCGAAATACAACAAAATAGAAATATGCAATGGAGTGTAGACAATTTGTTATAATACATTACCAGAATTCACCAATTTCCCGCCAAATTGCGTCTAATGGGAGATTCAACTGTCATGGCATCAGTGGCGCGTTCTTTCTAGCCGAAATTCTGAAACAGAAAATAAATATTAATACCAAGTAATTATAGTAAATGAACAATGACTGAGTCACAACGAAACAATTATTGACTCGTGGAGGGTCGCCAGAGATTGCAAATTGAACAAAAACTGCGTAAATACTAATTGATATCAGAGGGAGACCAGAAATCGCGAAACCGATACGCTTTATCCATCAATACCAAGTTAATTTACGATTATTCACACTGAATTGAATAGTTATTAAACGAAAATAACGGTAGAGTGCTAACGAAAATACTAATAACATAAATGATTTAAAGTAAAAGGTAATAATACTTACTTCGCCACGACTGAGATCACTGCACGTCTTATCACTCCAGCTTCCCCGAGACGAATGACAGTTAGCCCGCCTAGCCCTATGATTGGCTACATTCAGTCTATTCGATTATGTTACAAGGTTCGTGATTGGTGGATCGGCAGGTGAAGATAGGTTCCCTTCCTCCCCACTCCACTTTCTATTTCAACGAAGTAAAATATTCACCACCATATTATAATTCAATTTTTTTTTTCTTGCGTGTACTCGAGATTAATTCAGTGGGGAATGACTCTCATAAAACGGAAAAAAACAGAAACACAAGTACGATTTATCGGAAATGTAGTTTTATAGTACTTATGTAGTCCCTTGGTTGCAAGCAATCTGAGAGCCACTGGTTTTGTGCATTTGTTTAGCCAATTTTTAAAAATTCACATTCCAATTAGTCTACGATTAATAAAAGAATTCAACTGTGTACACACCACGGCCTATCTCCGAAAATGTTTTACTCCAATTCGTTTTATATGGAAAACATTAATTACGCTGCCGTCTTCTCGAAGTTTTGAAACCTACAAACTACGATGCTTTCCTAGCGCCATCTATAATAAATGCGTCCCGCCAATCTGAGAATGGCGCCAAAATTTATAAAATCTTGACAGATATATATTACATACCTATAATTTTATTTCACTACGACTTTGTACTAAATAAAAATATATGATATTATTATTCCCATCACTAGAAGTTATACAAAATTTTGTAAAGTGGTAAAAATTACTTTTTATATTATCTAATTTGGTGAATATGTTACTACGTGATACATATATGCACATATATATATATCTCATGAAAGAACTGTAGGTAGCCCAGAACCTTGAGCTAATAAGCTTGAACAAAGATAAATTAAATTTAGACGAATTACTTTAAAATAAAATAAAGTCAATCATTTACAGTGTAAAAGAACCTATTCATTATGTTTTCTAATCGTATATATTTGACTTCCTCGGACGGTAGATGGTACAAATATGTTACTATGAATCCGTTGTAAGAAAATCCCTAGCAGACAACACGAGCGCACTCATGGCAACTCATGGCTGACGTTTCAGTCACTAACAGTCACTAATAAACATAAACCGTCAATGGGATGTTTATCTTATATGTAGGTACATTATATATAAATGATGCACTTTTATGCGTCATAAATGCCGTTTTATACATGCACTCTATAACAGGTTTAAAATATTTCTATGTTTAATTGTAACAAAGCAACGCCGGAATATATCACACTGTGCCATTAGACCTTGAATTACAAAAGTAATGTTAGAATATAATAGGATAAAAAATATGTAAGTTAAAAAGTATTTAAATGAGCTGCAGACTTTATGCATGTGTAGCATATATATTCAATGTGTAAATAACAGAGTATCCTGTAATGAGCATAAATTGCTAATCCTGGAAACTATTTTGGTTTATTTGAAATATTCTTTCACCATATGGAAGGCACAAATTATATGTTAATACTTGTGTTTTTTCTGCAGAATATTATTGTATATTATAAGAAAGTATCAGTAAAATGGCTGAGAAAGGAATGGTGGGAAACATTCCAATTGAATGCTTGACTGGAGAACCAGCAGTAGTTTGGTCTGGTTGGCGTACATTAGGAGATAGAGAGCTTGTTAGAGAAGCATCTGCGAAGGGCACTCACATAAATCTTGCATACAAGTGTATAGCCCACAGGCGAAATTGTTCCATTGAGGATGCTAAACATTATTTTAATAAGGAAGTGGAACTCTGGACTACAGAACTCTTAAAGAAACGTCAAATTTATAGGGCTTCTCATATTTTACAAAACATGGTATATTTAACTTACCAATAGAAGTCATACATTTATAATTTGATGTTAATATGTTCCTTTTTATCATAGAAAAAGAATCCGGTGGAATATATATTTGAAGTTTGCACAAATTCTAAAGATTCAACATTAAGGAACTATTTATCAGAGTATTTAATAAGTGTGGCACATTTTGAAGCTGAGCATATTGATTCATTGAATATATTAAAATATATTATACAATTTGAAGAAAAATATATGTAAGTTTCTTTGTATGTGGTGAGTTTAAGAAAGAAAATTAACAAATATATGGTTTTTAGGATACAAGATGGTTTAAGCTCAGTTCTTTGTATAGAAAATATTATAAAATTACCAGAAAGGATAAAAGAAGCATTGTGTACAGAATTATATTTTTCTATAAACGAATGCACTCTCTTAAAAAATATAACTAATATTGTGTTATGGGATTATTTATTATCAAATAATAAAATTGAAATGATTAGGTTTTGGATTGATTCTTATTATAGTGGTAATGCAATTAAAGAGTCAAATGATATCAATGAAGAATACAAGTTATTGTTTGCTTCCACAAATATTGCACCAGATATGATTGAAAATATTGATTCTTCGAATGCCAGTAATCTTGTAAAAGATCTGGTTAAGAATCATCTATGTAGGTATGTCTTTCTCTAGAGCATACTAAAATATTATAATGTGTATACAAATACATTTCTATGCACTTGTTTATTAATACAATGTATGAACATCTTAGGTATGGAATATTTGTGGAAAAAGAAAAACAGGATATAAAATTAACATTAGCGCGCATCTGTGGCAGCGCAATGACGCTATCAGAATTTGACACAGTATTGTCACGTGAAACGTGCAATATTAATAAGACTGAATTTTTGCAAACAGTCGATAAGGAACTGTGCCTTGCTCATTGTTTGAATGATACTTCTACTCAACAGGATAGAATTAAAGTTGAAAATCTATTAGATACATTAACGAAAATGTGTAATAGCCAAGAGCAGTGTGAAGATACATTAATAGAAGGCATTTTTGGAACAATTCATTACCTTTCTGATGATATGAACGAATTTTTGAAACAAAATTATCTGATTGTTTTAGTACTAATATTTTTAAATTTATCTAAAGGAAATGTGGCCGACATTCACAACACAAATAATGAAATGAAAGAAAGTGTACTCAAAAACATATTTAAAGGTACAGATAATTTACAACTGGGCGCTTATAGCATTTCCAATGAAATTCTTCAAAGTACATTGAAACATGTACCAATTCTTCAGCACATTATTGAAAATACACCAAAGAAAGAGGCCACAATGTATGAATTATTAGATGGTTATAAAAATTTAAATGTAAAACAGTTACTTAAGTGGCGCTTCAATAATGAGCCAATGCCTCACTTCTCCAGTGAAACACTTGTTAAAAAATACGGACATGTAGAAGCACTAACGTATGAATATTACTTAAAAGAAGCCCGTCCAAACATGGCTATACTTAGTTTAAAACATTCCCAAAGAAAGTTAGTAAAAGGTGTATCTTCTAGAAGGTAAAAAACCATGTTATAATTGATATCTTTATTGTTTAGACACATATATTACATACTTCAAAAAAACTGATTTTAGGAAACAAAAAGCAAGTCTTTATGCACATATTCTTGCTCTACGAAATTTAGATAAACCAGACATAGTTTGTGGTTGCATTTCTTTTATTGAAATGCTAAGTATTAATTCAGAAAATTTAAGACTTCATGTAACAGCAGCAAATTATGTACAAAAAGAAGTCAATGTACCCATTGGTAAATTAATACATCTTCTTTAATCAATACAAAACCTGGTATATTTATTAACATTTGCATTCTTTAATTTATAGGAAATTTATTAGAGAGCATAATATATAAAAATGAAAATGATCTAAACACTGTAATGACCTATCTTGAAAATAGTTTTCAAAAGAATATATATGAAAATTTCATTGAAGATAGTCAGCAAGTTATAAACATGCTGAAAATATGGGATATTATTGTACGATTTGCAAAAAGTCACAATTTCCCTTTACCAACGAGCTTATTAAAATTTTTAGCCAACCAAAACCACTGGTTCGAATTTCTTTTAGTTTGTCAGCTTTTTGCTTATCCCTTGAATCAGGTACTAGTTTTATATTTAAGTTGACCCATTATTAAACATAAAGAAGTGAGAATATCCTATTATTTTAGGTATTAGAAATTACTAAACTCTTTGAAGATCCAATTATGAAAGAACACTTGCTAACTTGTTTAAATAATACACAAATTACCAAAACACAATCAGCTGTTCATAGTGATCAAAAATTGAAGTCACGAGATGTCAGACAGTCGCTGTATTGTAAAATTGGGGTTAAACAAAGTGTAAGTAACAAATGAAAAGTACAGGGGAGAAAAGATGAGTGTTTTAAATATTGAAGATCTACAACATCAAATATTATGTAATTTTTTCTGTTGAAGTTACTAAATACAGAAATGAATTTCACTTTGCTAAAGGACTCTCATCCTCTTTTCTCCTGTATTCAAATGCCATGTATGTCTAATAGATTCCTTAAAGCATTTGAAATTAATTGTAATATTGTTAAAAAGCAGGGATCTCCACTTTCTGATTCACCAACATCGACAGACTCAGCAAGCATTTCTGATTCTTGCAGTACATTAGAATATCCCATAAATGACAGTGTTTATTCGGTAGATGATGACTTATGGTTGATTATTCTAAAGTGCCATCAAAGTCCAGATCCACCTGGTGCACTAATAAATGCATCTCGACTAACATCAAGACCTTTTCTCACCGTTTTAGCAAGTTGTTATGAGGTATTTTGGTTACCCTATTTTTATCAATTGTGCCTATTTCTTTTACTAATACTATTGACAAACCAATGTACTATTGAAAATCGATTTCAGCCATCATCAACAGCAGCCTATTCTTATTCATGGATGATAATATCTGCTGCAGATGAAAGTATCATGTTTGATTATAAGGACTGCTTAGAACAGCAAATATGGACGGCGAATCAAGTTTGTAATTTATTAAACGAAATGGTGACTTGTGGATACATTGGTACCCTGAATAGAGCTTACAAAATATTTATGCCTGTACGTACAGTTTACATAACAATAGCATTGTAGAATACTTCATGAACTTTGTTATATTGCAGGAGAGTCCATTCAATGAATTTTTCGAATTCCTTCTACAGTCTGCAGTTTATGGAGACTTCAAAGAGTCTCTACAGAATTTATCGAAATTCAAGATGCAATGTTTGAACCTCAAATGCAATGTACGGTATAACATTCTTAAAATATTTCACCTTTTGATAGTTTCTGTTTAGAATCACAAAATATTGAAATTACAGAAAACTTTAGATTGGGACTGTTCAGATGGCTCGTACTTAAACAACTTATACTGGTTTACAATTGTTGCCATTAAGTGTGTTATTGCAATACTTGCGTGTGGCTTTAAAAGCACGCATTTACAAATCAAATTCCTTGAAACATTGGTAAAATGTAATTTTTATGCAGACTTCCAAGCAAACTTATGTATGTCAGTGTTTCACTAATTACAATGTTCGCAATAAAGAACATTAATTTGTTAACGATTTATTCATACATTCCAGTTCAAAGTTTGTTGCAAATTACAAAAATTCTTCAAAACACTAATGTTACGTTCAACTTTGCGGATTTCACGGTATCAGATGACATGTTTGAATTTAATAGAGAAATTCAGAGATGCATCAAAGATTTGTTACAAGCAGAAAACTATGCTAATGCATTGGAATTGTCAAATGTAGCAGGTTTGAATTCATCCGACATTATCTTAGCCCAGGTAGTGTATTAATATTTGTTGATGTTGTTCATTTGCCACTTTTTAATATAATATTATTTTCAGTATCGATATAAATTTAAATGTATGCAAAGTAATGATAAATTTGATAATGCATTTTGGAACGAATGTGCACTAAATTTCAAGAAATACAAAGTTCTACATGAGAAAGCTACTGAATTTTTTGTTGAACATGCTGAAAAAGTTGCTTCTCACCACAAAAGGTATACATTCTCTCAGACAGTTTTTTTTATACTTCTTTCGGGTACAAAAATCGTCTCGTGGCTTTTGCAGGTATGAAATATTACGTTTGGCTTTTGAGACATTGAAGAATGTTGATACAGAACAAGAAACTGTGAACACACTAGAAATGGCGATGTGGAAATCGTGTATATTAGCAGACCCTGAAAATATACAATTAGATAGCGGACCTTACATTTTCAATAAACTAAAGACGGAATTGTTATCAGGACTGGATAAATTGAAATTTAGTTGTACATTAAGTGATCCGTCTGAAAAAGATGCTGCTGAAAGATTACTCAACAAATTAATTGACTTAGGTGAACTACATACTGCATTGAGAATTAGTACCATTTTCAATTACAAACATAAGGTATGTTACATTAAATACTAATTAATATAATTTAACAACTTTGCGTACAGACATTATCGGAAATATTTTCTTGCGCATAGGATTTACACCTTCTAATGTTATGTTTGAGCTTGGCTGAAGGTGAAATCTCACCAAATGAATTAACTTTCGAAGAAACAAGTCTTCTGAAGGAAGGAAATAAGAATAAACAACAAAAATATAGTGCTTTAAAAAATCGTGGTTTGCAAAGATTGTCTTCCTCTTCTTCATGTAGGTTTCATATTTACTTTCTTATACAAATGAACATAATGGGTATTCATTTATTATATATTCTTTCATCTAGTGACTACTGCAACGAACTTGAATGAAATAAGCAAAACAAAGGACGCGAACGTTCACAAAGTGCAAATGGAAAGTTTATCAATTTTACAAACAATATTCAAAACCTTAAAACATGGTCAAGACATATGTCTAAGAATCGTATTATATTACAAACTGGCAATGCAGTTAGGAAGAAGTTACCATTTTTTATTAGTATTAAATGATCCCGTTCAATTTTTACAAGAGGTAACAGAGAGTAACATTGAGAATAAGTCAGAAGTATTTCATGACATAATTACTGCATACAAAATGAATAATGATACTGTAGTAACATTTTTAACTGAAAATATCACAGTAAATATTATACGTGCCATAGAAGGTACATAACAACTTAAACATAAGCCCTCTATGAATTTATTATAAGAGTCTGCCTTTTACAGATGGACAAGAAGATAATATTTGCCTTTGGGGTTATTCTTTAAATTCGAATTTCCGTATAATTATGGAATTATGCAATGATGTCTCACTTCTTGGTGGTCAGCTTTTAAAAAGGGCAAGCAAATTATTTGGACAATCTCACGGTGAAAAAACAAATGGTATTACAATAAACGTCATTCCATACTTATTATATTTATGTTTCACAACATTATTCCTCCTTATTCAGTATCCACTTTGAAGACAATTGTAGAATTATTAATACGATCTCATGATTGTTTTACAACTTCCTGTAACATGGAGGGAATAGCATCAGTATTACGAAAATGTCAGAATCTTGTAAATGTTTTGCAAAATCTCAAATTATGGACATTATTGGTACGTCGTCAATATACTATAATAAAAAATTAAAGTATTTACTGTATACTAACATACCATTTTATTCTAGGTGCGACTTGTAACTGGCGTCGGTCGTTTCACAGAAATGAATTACATATTTCAAATTTTAAAAGAGAATGATCACTTTGAATTCTTACTTGGAAAAGGATTAGATAAGGTTCCCAACATGCTGCTACTATAAAAGCTCGTATACATATACAGTAAAATACAGTATAAAATACATTACAGGTACCTGGACTGAAAATGGCACTTTTGGAGTTTTTGAAACGGAATTGTCCTGAAAACAAGGATCTTTTTACTTTGGTAGCCTTACATTTTCGATTGTATCATGAAATCGCACTGATGTGGGAAAATGAAGCGAAAAATATAATCAAAATATTAGTATCGGATGCAACAAAGAATCATGGAAAACTGCAGAGCACTGCTCAACATGAAATCAAGTTAACGAAAACGGACCATGTTCTGGAGCAACTGCAGTCAGCTGTCTCCAGTTTCACTCATGCAACACAATACTATTTAAAGGTAAATTTATGTATAGGGTGAGAAATATCTCGAATATTTTAGGAAATATTCAATTATTACGCTCTATGCGTCTCAGCTTATACGTTATTAGACAAGAAAACAATTCTGTATTGCGATAAATCAATAATATATATTTGTACAGGCCAACACACTAAATCTTGCTAGTCGGTGTTCGGATCAAGCACAACTAGTTGCCTTCCAACTTTCTTTGTTTACCATAGTGTTTAATAATCAACAAGTAATCTGTATTCTTAATTTAAAATCTGAAGATGTTGACAGAATATTATGCCATACTTTAAGTTTCTCTCAAGCCCTTATCGTTATAAACGCATACAATTATCACGTGGATTGGGCTAATGTAATATATAATCATTGTATATTGAACGTAAATGCAAAATACTTAAAAGATTTTATAGCTGTCAAAAAGCTAACTCCTAATCTAGTACAAGATTGTGCACGTAGGTAAGTTGCGATTTAAAGAATTATTTTAAAAGTAATTTATCGTGTATAATAATGTTTTGTCAACTAATTTTCATTCGCTACAGGTACAGATTGGAGAAAAGCATTACTCATGAGATGACACACAATATGAAAATGTTAGTGTCTGAAGTATCAGATGTAGAATGTAAATATATGTTGGCAAGCCAATTAGGATTTAAGGATATTGTAGAGTCAATGCTCAATAATCCTATAATAGGTGCATACCTCAAAGATACTGTATGGAAAAAGGGGTATAATGTTACCTGAACGTTTAACATTCCAATACCTATGCATCTTACAAAACACTTCAATGAATTCAGGTTTTCATATATATATACACATGACAGGAAATTTCTCCAATAACAAATAAATGTTACAAATGTATATATGCTCTTTTATTTTTGTATAAATAAATATTTTTCTATATTACACTTTCTGTCTTGAATTCATCTATAATCTATAATATGTTGTGTGTATAATACTTCGATATTACAAATACAAATTTTCATTTATTTAAAAAAAGAACCCACTTCTAGTGCTTCATACTGTAGATGAAAAAACTGATAATCAATTACTAACTATGACATACGAAAATACGCGCCACAAAAAGATAAATAAACGTAACAATTCCGAAATAGTGGCAGTTTTTAAATTGGACGCATATATTAGGAAATACGAAAAAAAATGTGGAAAGATATCATCATTAAAAGTATTATCAAAGAAACAACTAAAATTAGTAAAACTCGCACATGAATTGACAGAAGCTATTGAAAACGAGGAGATTAACAGAGACATGGGTATGAATTTGTGGGTTCTTGCAATAGTGTATAAACAGTTCATAATTTTATTATTTATATTGTAGCATTTCAAATACTGAAAGCATCTAACAAATCGATAAAGGAAACAATATCTAAATTACAAGATTCGATGAAAATGTATAAAGAAAGCGTAAGATCGGAAATTGCAAAGCTAGACAGCTTAAATACAGATCGTCTTTTAAATATTAATTACATATACATATAGTTTATTAATGTACATTATAAATTATATATGATAATTAGTAATATTGTCAATACACAGCTAAAATTTTATAAGTCCACTTCATTGTATAACTCTAAAACACAACACACCACATTTCACATACAAGTTTTAATTATAAAAATGAACTTAATTTAAAATATTTTATTTAGTCGCTTCAAAATTTCCTTAAAATAATATCTCATTAAAAGTGTTAAATCGACTAGAGATTCATTTTATGACTTTATTTTACAATAAGGCAGTCTATGATTATTGTTATTTGCATTACAGTGCAAGTAACAATAGTACATCTTTATATTCATTATTTAACATTAAAAAAATATTGAAAGTATAAAAAAATAATATCAAGTAAAACGTATAAACACATTATATTTAAATACTATTAGTGTTGCACACATTTCTGAATTATATACACATACAAATTTCCGATTTTGTTTATCTACATTTTATAATTTACAAAAATCATTGCATTTCGTCGATACGAAATACGATAGAAACGATATTATAAATTTATAATTTTTTCTTAGACTTCTTTACATTTATATTTGGTCGACGTTTTAGGCAATTCGTGTTCTGATCACACGTGTCAACTTTCCTCTTTATACTTGCAGTCTCTAATATCGGATTATTTAATTCTCTTTGCAAATTTTCAGCCACATGAAAATCGCAATGTTCAGTATATTTCGATAGAGGTATCATTTGATAGCATTGTAAACATTGCTTAGAAGGGAAGTCTGCAGTGTTAGACGAATCTCGTTTCACTAGAAATGTATAAATACCTTTGCTCTGTTGCCCTTTAGATGTATTAGTTTTAGATTTACTTTTCACCTTTGAATTTTTTAGTAAAGTGTCCTTAGTAGTCTCTTTACGTTGTGGTTTCAGGTATAATTTTGCTTCTTCTTGTAGCTCCATAGGTAACAAAGCAAGTATACCGGGATCAATATCGCCTAAATTAGGAAATATATCTTGCAATTTTGTACGAGTAGTACATTGCGTAACGATACCTTTACTATCTTCACGGGTATATATACTGGAGGAAGGTTGCTCCCTTTCAATTACTTCACTATCATCTTTAATATCTGCGACTGGTTCAATATAGTCGATTTGAATATTAGAATCAGTACAGTCATGTGTCTTAAAATCAGTATTTCTATCATTTATGAGTATTGCCCTTCCCAAAACATAATTTTTTTCAGATCCATCTTCCTGTATACGATTTTCATTTAAATTATCGCAATTGATGTTACTATCTTTATCGTCATTTAATTTTATTAATGCAGTTTTAACTACACATGTGTCTTTCGATGTACCTTCTTTTGGATTAAGAATATTCATAAAGAAAGATTCCTTAAATTCACTTTGACCCAAAGATTCATTTACATTTGAATTACCCTGTTGCCTCTCGTAAAGTGTCTTTCTCTTATTTCGTTCATTTAATGACTCAATTAGATTATTTAATCTTCGTGAGGTAGGCGACGAATCTGTCTTCATATCGGTCATTCGTTCATTTAATTTTGAGTTATTTATAGAACCTTTTTTAACATTCTTTACTTTGCTCTTCGATGTATTTGTCGTTTCACAATCATTAACATTCGACGTAATAATCTTATTTATGTTTATATTATCCATTTTCGTAGCACTATTATTATTCGACAATTGAATACACTCCATCTTGGACACTTCCATTTGACCGCATGTTTTCTCCCGATGTTCAGATTTACCTGGTTTAAAAAAATTCATAAAAGTTTCTCTGCCCTTGGCTTGTACAAATTTACCAGCCGATACTCCTAAATATGCAATCGGACAATGTGTACACTTAGATACAATCTCTACGCAACGATCTGCCATTTTTTCAGGCTTGTACGAAGTTAAGGTACATGAACGAGATTGGGATACAGTAGTTTTGTTCTGATAATATTGATAGCATATCGTCAGCAATGTTGCGCGTCGTTCGTTCTCTTCATGATCTTGTTCAAGACGTTCGCAGACTTCTGCCGACAATTCACCAGCCCAATGTTTCAGCTACAAATCACACCATGTTTTTCACATTATATGTGTACATATTTACAGACAGTGAGTAAAGGAAGTATTTGCACAAAACCACTTTTCTACAATAATTCTTTAAATTTCTAAATTATGCAAATAATATATTTCTTGTTATTATGTACATATATCTTATTCCATTCAATATATTTACTATAGAAGTTTTATTTAAACTTTATTCTTTCACTTACAACATCTATTGAAGTAATAGCTTGTTTCCCTGGAAATTTTTTACACGCACCAATTGACTTTGACACAAGTCGCATAGTAACAGGCTCATTATCTATACCTCGCGCAATATTGTACAACCACGACCTAAACATACATACTTATAATTATAGTGTCGACTTAAAAACGCCAAAACAAATGGTGTAACATACCCTGTTTTCTCGTCAAAACGTTTCTGCAAATATTGCAATGAGTATTGCAATAAGTCACCCATAACATTACAATTAAGCGATTCAACAATAACATCTCCAAACTTTCCACCAAGATTCCTAACTTTTTTAATTGGTAATGTAGAATAAAGTGTGGATACTGTACTTGGAGGTAATATTGTTTGACGGTTCGGTTTATGTAATCCACATGCTAATTTGGCTAATATCTAAGGACATACAATACATGTATAACACATTTCTTTAATATATGAAAGAGTTAATATAACATTTCACCTTATTTTGCGCTATGCCTGCAGAGCATTTATATCCTGTCTTTGCAAATATGTCAGATCTCAATTCCTCAACTATTGCACCAGCTACAGCAAGTTTTTGAGCGTTTACATCTTCAACTTCCTCAAAAACATTTGATATCCAACTTTTTGTACCTTCGCTTCTTTCTTCTGAAATTTTGCAATGTAATTAAAACAAATACAAATTGTTCTGTATAATCATTTTTCCCTTACCCTCGTCATTTTTTCCAATTTCCGAATATCCTACAACAAATGTATTACAGAGATGTGTTATTAAATCTTCAGTAGTAATAGAATTTGTAGACATTCTTTTATCAACAATATCAGTGATGTCTAAATATGCTTCATCTACACTAGCTCGTTCTATTATATTGCAATGTTTTCTTAAAACATCAATAACATCACGACCAGCACTTCTATACCTGTTTAAATAATTAGAAGTTTAAGATAAGAGTGATGCATTTCTTCTCTGCTAAGAGCCATATGATCCCCACCATCAGCCAATCCAGTCTTCTACTATTAATTAGTCCAATACATGTAGCGTGCAAGTGGTCACTTCACCAGCCATCCCGTTTAAAGGACCATAATTGCATTAACACATTTGACACCGATGACTCAACATGTAAGTCATATACAGACACGATGTAAACATTACCAGTTTCTGGGAATAGTCTTGTAATAATATGTCGGTCTCGAATGTGTTAAATACATTCAATAAAAGATTATATTGAAACTCAACATACCTTGATGTATCTGATTTCCCACGAAGACATGGTACACTAGCTAAAATAAGATCCGGACATTTTTCTTTAGCCTCTTCACCTCTCATATGCCTTGTAACACCATATTCTCTTGCTTCATAGTTAACCGCAATTATTCTAATTCAAAAATATAGTATGCCATAGTGCTTATTAACATTTGTATTAATATAAAATAATATGAAAGTTACATCTATTGGACAGAACTAGAAGCCTGATTCTTTAGTTGTACCTTGCATTATTGTATACAGAGCCTTACCCTCCTAGTTGCCACTGATTATATTGTACAACAGCAAGTGGTTTCCCATTATATTCTGGTTGAAGTTTCGTTTCTACTTGACAGAAAAAACAATCCATGTCGATTAAGACGACAATCCTATTATTACTTGAACTTGCCATTTTAAAATTGATCCTTATAGTAGCCAAACTTGTCAAGACAGATTAAGAATATTCGTGGTTTTCTTTCATTTTTATTTTACATAAATTACCTAGACAAACGAATTTTTTCTACCTCTGTTTGCCCATACATTATTTGACTCTTATTGGAAGAACACCGCGGTATAAGCATAAAATTTATACATAATGGGATAAATACTTTTCAGGTTAGTAAATAAACAGAAACGTCGCAGCCCGCGGTTTTTCAAAAAGACCACGAATTCTGACTTACAACTAGTTTGCCAACCCTAATTGACCCTAATCTTACTTTCGTTAAGGCACCGACTAGATATAAGATAGACCTATCATCTTATGGGACTTCGTGTCTCATGTTCTGAAATACCGATAATGTAAAAAGTCAGGGATTTTCTGTTGCCCTCATTGTGTGTTCATTTGTGCTAATAATATCAGAATTCCTGCTTTATCGGTAACGTCGGGTATTAACATTAAAATGGTAGCAGGGTCATGTAGCCCTATGAATGTAGGACAGAAAAAAGCATTGGATGATGGGTCTATTCTATAACTAGTCGGTGGTTAAGGTACCATTTACAGCAAAATGTGCAAATGAATAGCAATAGATGTAGGACCACATCTTTTAGGTGTTCTATTCTTTAGTACTTTAGACACTAATTATGGTGAATTATGCAAAATGCAGAAAATGTATATATTACTCCTTTTGATAGTTGATGAAATTTTTAGAACAATTCAATCATTCTGTTTACAACTTTGTCATATTTGCGAGGAAAAAGAGCTAAAAAATAGTATATAGCACAGCGACAAGTTATACTAGCGTATATCATAATTACTGTCAATCATCTGTCAATACACCAATGAGTAACATGGCATAAGAGTGAACTCTCATGTCGGCTGGTAATTCTGAAATTATTGAAGTGGAATGGACAATTATTAGCATCGATGTAACCACTATTTAGCAACTTCACCTTGCTTCACTGGCTTCACCTATGAACAGCAAAGGAGAAAACTTCGCATTAAACGAATCGAAGAGTAAAGAATCATCTATGTTGCGACTAATCAACAATATGATAAATAAAAATTGAACATTAACCGTTTTCAGAAACGTTCTTCGGACACGCTTCGTTCTGATTATTATATTTTGCATGTGTTAGCCGTTAAATTTACGAACATTAAATAATTTATGAATTATTGAAAATACAGTTTACAGATGTCTGTCAAATTTCGGAACACCTCAATTGCATCAAATACAATATAAACGCGTTTTTTATTGCAAAGTTTCATTCGTTCTTTTATTTATCTATAACTCGGTGTGAAATACTAATATTCCTGTGACAATGCCAAGTAAAAAGAAAAAATATAATGCCCGTTTTCCAGCCGTGAGTATCAAAATAACATGTAAGATTTTGGAATGAGTGTTTCTGCAAAAACATTAAAACCTTACATATTTATGAAATTATGACTTACGATGAAACCAATACTGCAATTAACAAGAGATCACGTTTAAACAACGGAAACCTAGAAAATTGTAAACAAATAATTATGCAAGAAATTTTACACATACATAGCTAACCTAATTTTATATTTCTGCATTAGGGTCGAATCAAGAAAATTATGCAAACTGACGAAGAAGTTGGGAAAGTTGCACAAGCGGTGCCAATTATAATCTATATCCTTTTTATATTAATACGAGAAACATAAGTGCCACTATGTTTTTCAAATTTAATGCCTCATAAATCTGTATTTAATTAGTAATATTATCCTTTCACAGTGTAAGTTCCTTAACTGTCTATATACCTAGAACATTAGAGTTGTTTGTGCATTCCTTGCTTACAAAAACAATGCAAATTACAAATGCCAAGAATGCCAAAACTCTAAGTCCATCTCATATGTAAGTACATACAATCATTTCAAACAGATCTTACACCAGTAAAAATATAATTGCATATCCTGTAATTACTAGGCTGTGAATTTTATGTATTTATGACACATGTAAATATATAAAACACAATATAACACTATATAAACACTTTAATAGAAACTACTAAATATTTATTTTTAATTTTAACTGAACATGTCCTTCAACATGTGAAATAGATTTACCTGTGATTCTCATTTATGTAAAATAGTTTATAAAATTATGAAGTTGCATACTTATTCATAGTCTACTAATTAGTATTAATATGTTTATTACTCAATGACATTGATATTCAAAGATCACAAAATAAAGGCAGAATTAGTACTCAATGTGAACCATGCATTATATATTGTTACTACATTTGTTAATACTAATTAATTTTATTGACTATTTAAAATTTACATAAGGGACTTTAATTTAACCCTTTTGTTTTGACATAAGACACCCATTTATTGTTAGAAATACTGTGGGAAAAACAGAAGGATGTAAGATTTCATTACAAAATTTCTATTCACCAGAGTGTTTTTAAATATTTAGCATCTACATTTAACACCACATGAACATTAAATGAATCGAATCGACCCATGGGATTAAAAGGGTTAATAATTATACTATATAAGCATTCACAAATTTATAACTTTTCCTTTACATTCATTTGTAGGAAGCAGTGCATCTTGTCTGAAAGTCGTTTCGATTTTTTGAAAGATTTGGTGAAGTCGTTACCAGATATATCAGGACCCGACGACGAAGTGCCTACACCACCATTAACACCCGCTCCAATAACTTCAAATCCATTGAATACATCTGTCTCTACTCCTGCATTGAGACATTCTGATGTAGGGTGAGTATCAATTAAAGTAAATAACATTTAAAATTCTAAATGTACATTATATTTTTATAGACTTCAGAAACAACAAATGGGATTAACTGCTGAAGTAAATATAGAACACAAAAATTTGAAAGACAATGGTGGAACAGGAATGTATAGTTATTCGAATGTTGGTAACCAGGCAGTTACGAATACATCTGGCTCTCAAGTTCCAGAATTTCAGATATCTGTGCCTGCATCGTTTCAAATTAGTCAACCAAATTTTTATACAGAAGTTAATCCTATGAATTTGAGTACAAATACATCCAGTGTAAGTGCGAGCAATCAACCAACATCAAATTTCGCTCATACTGCCAATCTCGACGAAGATTATGATACATAGTTATTTTTTAAGGATGTTAGGAACATGAATTCGTATATTATTAAATGCAGAATGGTTGTACATGCGTCTGCTTGATGAATATTATGAATTTTCGTTCAGACTGTTTGTTATGAGTACATTAGAGTACGTAATTTACATTATTTAAACAATCTTATTACATGTATATGCTTAAACAGCTGTAAATTTTTATATTTTTATATCTATTCTGTCAACAATTATGTAGATGTTGTATTCGAATTAGTTGAGAATAGAATATTTGGTATTTATTAATATTTTCCATTACTGTATTTGATTAGAAAGTACTCGTATTCCTAGTACTTTACTTTGATGTATACACATGTATAGTAGGCGTGAATGTTAGAATTCAAACAATTGTTGTGTGCTTTAAAACAATACTTTTATTATTATTGCTCTGTAGACAAGTACAATTTCGTTTAGTATTCATACAATTGCGCAGGTACATTGTACATTTATGCAGGTACAAATACTTTTAATCGATAAGGGTGTAAGTAGTTTCACATTTTGTAATCAGCAAAATTGTTTAATGTACCTCATTTAGTTTATATGTACATTAGAATGTTTATCATTTGCAACAAAATGTATACAGTAATGAGCTTTACAACTAAGATTTTTTTACATCAGTCTAAGGTAATATACATATATATACATATGTAAGGTATGCAATTTTTATAGAAGAGAAATTAGCACATAATGAGACATTTTTTATCTGTTAACGTTTATCACAGTTGATTTAAAAATTTAACGTCAAATATTTGTCATTACCGGATACATATGTTGTCTTGTGCATTATACAATCGTTAAAAAAAATATTTTATGCTTTATAAAACATTTTGTAACGCAAACATGTGTTGTACAGTTGTATATTCTATGCAGATAATGCGTATCTTTTTTATTATAATCATTAATTTTGAAGTTAAAAGTGTAAAAAGCACTCGCATTATAAAAATGAACAATTAAATTCCATAGAACCAAATTGCAATTAACAGTTACATGACTGTAAAATAACGTATACACGATAAAGATTAATCAGAAAATAAGCAATGCTTATGTAAAAATAGTTAGTGACTGGTATGCAGAATAATGCACATGTTGTATCTATACTCATAGCACTACACTTTTTTCTTATAGGTAACTTATTGTAAAATATAATTTAAATTTGATAGATGGAATACTTGGAAATCACAGAAAACTCGTTTAATTATTGATCATTGTATTTTTTAATAAAACACGACTACTTGATTAAAATTAAATAATATTGATTAAAAATGAAATTAAGTTATACGCATTTTTATATATTTAGAAATCTGTACCTAATGTGTTAAGAGAAAATAAGTTTTAATAAGAGGAAGTTTTCGATTAATTTTCAACTGAATGGTTAAACCAACAAAAGAAGGACATGTTCTAAAAAAAATTAAAAATAACTCTATTTCTTTATAAATATGTAATCAATATTCTTAAGTTATTAATTTTTTAACAGTATACAACTTGATATTACAGATTTATCTTTTGTAGAAATTACAAGACTGACTGACAACTTCCTCTCTTAAAATTGATATGTATATTTATATTACACATCTGTAAATAAATACTGATAGAATTATTTTAATAAGTTTGTTAGTTCATGTTATACTTGTTTATAATTATGATATGACTTGTGTACATTAATGCTGAAATGCCTTTTACAAAAAAATTGATGCCTTGGAAGCAATAAAAAGACAATAGATCCAAACATATTTTTAATCAAAATTTTCCTATACTTAAATTTACGATAATAAAGAAGTTTACCTTGTGAAAACGAATTGAATAAAATTAGAAACTATTTAATATTTGTACATAAAAGTAACTGTCTTTTAGTTAGAAAGTTTTATATTACAGTAACTAATATATATATACAACTATATAGTAATGTGTGATATATATATATTTTTTTTATTATACAGTTGAGCTATTAAATTTTATCAACATGTAAATACATTGCAATAAAGAAACTTTTATTTAGATAGATACTAAACAATTGTCTACCATATTGTATTTCTTATGTTGCATGAATGCATTGGCAATTTGTGATATTAAATACAGATTAGAGAAATGTGGTATTGTGCAGAAAATTAGATATAAATAATCAAAAAGCATATAAATTAATTCATTAAAAATATTGAAATACAAATTGCAGAATCAATATTTGATGTGATCTAGGATTTTTATGTTAAGAAAAAAAATGTTACATTCACCTAGAGAAATTTGCTTAATATTACTAGACAACTGGCAATCGTTTCTAGGTATAAACATTTGTGAAAAATCCTTCAAAAAATCTTTAATGTTAACAGTCGTTATGTAGAAATAATTAAGTTTGCAATTAAAAAATAAACAATAAACAATTGGTATATGTGAACGGAACGGATCTTCAAAAAAACGCTGTTGATGAATTGACATGTTTCAAGTGGAGACAGACATTTCTTGCTGACACAATGCATTCTATTTCGGAGTAATTTTTAGATGAGCCTCATGTTAAGAAACGTTTTAGGAGATTTAATACTCATTCTTATATCATAACAGCAATAAAAGAATAAAAGTTTTCAATTTGTCGAAAATACGGTTGCCTCAAATGGAACTTGAATGAACTTCGTGTATCGTTTAATGTCAACAAATCATCGAAGAAAATTTGAAGTTTGACGTAACTCTGGTATTTTATGACGAGAGAAAGAAATCAAGATGTACTGAAAACGAAAATTTTTGTTTAGGTAACAGACTCTAAATACTCTGATTTCTCCTGTGTCACAAAACCTTTGACCTGATGATTCATACTATATGTTTTTTTTGTTCTTTACATTGTGAAATGTAATCATTCTTAGCTTCTCACTCATATTGTATCATTAATTAACTTTCTATACATCACACGCTAATCTTCTGCATTGTATAATCAGCTAGCATTGACAGAGTAATACTAAGTCATCCTGTTTAGTCATAACAATCTTTGTTTATGTTTTGGCTTTAATATTGTTGACTATCTGAAATTTGTTTAAGATTAAGAGATAATGTGTGTGTTACTTCATTATTTTGTTTGTATGAATCTCCATTATTGTTCTTAAGAGAATGTATTTAGTGCCTATGCATCTTGCATATTTAATATATTTTTATAGGGACAGCATGCAATTATTGTATATAAATGAGTAATATTATAATGAGAAGTTTTAAATTAATCAAGACAAGTAATAACTTTATGGTGAATTTTATATTAATTTTTCTTATACTTTCATTATATTTAATAGAATTTTAGACTTTTTTTTCTGTATTGCATTGTATAAGTTATGAAGAAATTTATATCAATTTAGAATAATAGCTTTAAGAAGAGTACTAATTAATAGTAATAATTTTTTCTATAGTAATTCATGGCTATTTGCTTACTTTAGATACCGTATATAGCACATGTATTTGCTTATTAGGTGCATTGGAACATACGTAGTACTGCTGTTCATCTGTTCGAGTACAAGTATCTATGATGTTTTCATCAGGTCTTAGCTGTAATCTCTCCTTTCCCAGTTGTCTGGGATACCCTCAAGATAGTGAAGAACTCATACCAAAAATGGCTCGTGAGCCAATAATCCTTAATGTTTATGACATGGTAAGATAATTATGTTCCATAATTTGCATTAGTATATAGCTTTGAATGAATGAATTTTTTATTTCAGTATTGGATAAACGAATATACTACACCTATAGGATTGGGTGTATTCCATTCAGGAGTTGAAATTTATGGAACAGGTGTGTATACGAAAAGCTTTTGTTTCTTAGTTGCAAAAAATGTGACATTATTGTTATTTTGTAAAAATTCCAATTACTCCTTGTTAAAGATTAATCATATTAATTCATTAATAGAATATGCGTATGGAGGACATGCTAAACCAATCTCTGGAATTTTTGAAATTGCACCTCGAGTTGCAGAAGAATTAGGAGAGCAATTTAGATATAGGTAAGTTTCTTCTTTTCGATGTCATATTTTCTTCGTAATAAGAATATTAATTTTGAAAGTCTCTGCATTACATACAACAATATGTTTGTTTGTTATAGACAGTCTGTACATATTGGATACACAGACTTCACAGAAGAAGATGTGAGCAGAATTGTTGCTGAATTAGGAAAAGATTTTAGAGGCGATCGTTACCATTTAATGAATAAAAATTGTAACCACTTCAGTAGCCAACTTACACTTGTATGTATATATATAATACCAATATACTAATTATTTGCTTAACCAATATTACTATAACTAGTTTCATCTTGTGTTGTAGATTCTCTGTGGTCAAGAAATACCAGGCTGGGTAAATCGTCTTGCATACTTTAGTTCTTGTGTACCATTCCTCCAACGCTGTTTACCAAAAGAATGGTTAACACCTGATGCGCTCCAACATTCTTTGAGTCAAGTCAGTTATCATGAAAGCACACCACCATCAGATACTTCGTTGTAACATATGGCTAATTCTGTGGAAAGGGGAGGTTTAAAATGCCGTAGGAGTTACACCTTCTAGAGAATTTATGCAACAAACAAAGGAAGTTTATCATGACAGTGAATATATATCGCCAGGATTATGAAATTCAAGAAACAGAACCATCAAGATGACGTACAAATTTAATATTGTACTCCTGAATTCCACTGGTGATCAATAGTACTGAAAGAATTACCTTTCTTGCAACATGTCGTGTCCTAAACATTGGACGGCGACAGTAAACAATGTCGCGTGTGTTCTCTGTTGTATTATACAGTCGAAGTTTAATAGATATATATAATTGATAGGTAATTGTGTATAAATCAAAGCCATAAAGAGACTGGAACTTATTTATTTACCGATTACGCGCATTATTGTATTAAGAAATTTCCTGTGGCTGAGATTTCATGCATGTCATGAGTCTTCATTTTAACTTGCATTTGCAGAATAATATTTATAAAAGCACATTAAAATGCATTATCTAGATAATTAAAATTACATATTAATATCATTTTTTAAATTTATTCACTGTATCTTAGAAAGTATTCTGTAATGTTTCTCCTAAACACTCAATAATCTGATTTACGTAAACGTTACAATTATTTGTACATTCGACGCTTCCCTGTACAGCTGCCACTACTATTTTTAGGAAGTTTAAATGAATAATGAATTTAATAAATACTGACATTCATACGTAATTAATAATCAAGTTAAGTAGAACTTGTTCTTCATGTATATGGTTTAACAAAAATATGTTTTCTGCGAGTACTTTTATAAAGAGAGAACGTATTTATAATTTTATAATTAAGGTAATCTGAGTCAACGATTTTACACCATATGAATGTCAAATTTTGTAAAGTGCTCTTGGATTTTGCACAACATAGGAATAAATGCAGAAGCATTATAATTTCCGAGGCTTTTGCCAGATTTGTAATGCAATGAGTTTTTTGTCGAACATTCATGGCAAACAAAAAAAATTACCAATGTTGCTAAAACTGTTGTTGATGTCAAATTTATAATGTTACGTGTTAAAAGAAATTCATAAAGCAATTTGAATACGATACCAATATTTAAAAACAACATAAATTTTATTAGACATTTCATATTCGTAAATTATAACATGAAAATGCAGTAACACGTAGTGCCAACTCGATTTTGTTCTTAATTCAGCCTTTAGGAATAACATTAGAAATTCACATTTTGCATACAATTCAGATAGACGTTATTAATTACGAAAGTTACATTCAATGTTAATATGTGAATATATTTTACTGTGTGATTTTTAAAAAATTAAAGGTATACGTCAGTTACATTAAAAAACCTCGACATTGAATATATTAGATACATACTTATTTCAATGATTGTATTATGCAAAACATCTTTTAAGATAAAATTTCGAGTTAATTTTGAATAGTGAAATTATTTAATATGTAGTGTGTACAATATAGTAAATTTATTGATCTAAATTTACGTACTTCTGTACGATACACTTAACAAATTTCTGATTAAATTATACTATATTATATTTGCGAAAAAGATTCTAAAATTGTTACCAATATTTCATAGAACTAACCATGTTTAGTTTTATATTTTTGACTAATACTTATGTATTGATAGATCATTAAAAACTGATTACTTTCTTAGTATAGCATAATAAAATAATGAAGTATACAAAGCACAATAATATACAGTATAAGTACAAAAGCTTGTGTAACTTTCTAAATGACTTTTTTCATAATGCTGTTTCGTTTGTTTTTTCAGTAGGAAGTTTCCTCTTACTGTGAATGATTTCTTTTTAAGCAATAAACATTCTAAAAATTACTGCACCGATTTATTGACTGCAACAGCACACAAAACCAATCACCCAATAGACTTTATATTTACAACTAACTTATCGTCCGTTTTAAAATCAAGGAATGTACGCACAAACTTTTTTCAATTTATTAGTATATTTCCTTTACACACGAAAATTAAGTTATTTCTTAATGTACCAGTAGATAATGAATAAAAAATGTATATATACTCTTCTTCTATTGTGGAAGATTTTGCATGAAACAAAATATGTAAAACATAAAGAATATAAATACTACAAAATCTACAAAACAGATGTTCTTTACGACAGTATCTTATAAACATAAAAGTTTGGTCTTCTTTCTCGCTGTGTCAGCGCACTTTCAATAATTTACAATGAAATACAATCTTTCATTTAAAATGCAAATAATTGCTTGCAATTGTTTTTAATAAATATCGTAAATAATGCACATGTTAGTTATAAATAAGTTCGTAATGTAGCGTACACTAAACTAAGTTGCTAGAAAAAAAATGATGATTAATAGTCAGGTCATTACATGCACTGGTACTAAACCAATGGGATACATAAATCATTATTAATTGTTACAGAAAGTACTCTAACAGTTCATAAAAAAAGTAAAACTATTAACACATACAATCTATGTATGCATGTATGTACGTATGTATACATATAATCATTCTATTCTCGTGCAGAATGCCGGTCGTACATTTTTTGATTACGCGTCAAAAGGAAGCAATAATTATAGCGCAGTTTATTTCGTCTTTTTTTTAAACATATTACACGATGTACTCGAAACGTTGTTGTCATGTATTATGTGCACGCAAAAGAAAATTGAAAACAAGAAGAATTGAGGGTCTAAAATCAAGTTGAAATTGCGAGCTTCTTTAGAAATTTAATTATTTACAAAAATATAAAATCAATGCTATACAAAGTGACTATTTCTTCGTATGTTATTTATCGATAGACAAGACTGTTCAAAGATAAAGCAACATAAAGGCAAATAGATGCGTCTTTGATTTTAGAACCCTTAAGTAACAATGGCGGAAGATAGGCAAAGTATTGAATTCCGTTTGTAAGTACAATATAACACGTACAATATTATAATTTATAAACACACCTTGATTATACTTCTAGAATAGATTCTAGACCTCATATTTAAACTTTTTATTTTACTCCGATACGGACAGCAATGCCTGTACTATTACATTCTTCGTTTTATAACATTAACACGTTTCTTCTATTAACGGTGTCTCCTATATTTTTTAATATAAGAATGCCAAATCTATTGCAGTCGATATATATTTTATTTATAATACATTCTTGTGTTTTGACCATTACACAGTCATTTGTCGAAGACATTTCGTGGTTACCATTTGTTTTTCTGGTATAACACTTGTCTCTTAATAGTTGTGTTACGATTTAACTGTGTGTCTATCGACGATGATGTTTCAAACAGTTGAAGCTTCGGTCTTATGTATTGACGTTGTTTTGTGAAAGTAATGAGAAATTAAACGGAATGTAGAGCGTCGATGTACCTACCAATAACATTTTCAATATTTTATAAAATTTTGACATTTCTTAAATTTGTCCCGTTAAAATTCCTAATAAGTATATGACAATTCAAATGCAAGATTAGATTCGCGATTTTCTATTCTTAAACATCTTGGACTGATATTGTGTAATTATTTTCCCGTTTGACTGTTCAACATGTCCAAAGATTTCAATACGAAGAAAAACTTTCGATTCCCATAGCGTTCTGTATAAACAAACAATTCAGGATTCTCAATCGATACACGTTACTCTGCATTCCAACTACTGGCATAGAATCCTGAGATAGTTATCATGTTCTACCAACTTTTTTCATTCAAGTATAATTAGCAAATTTTTATAAATGTACATGAAAATTGTATATTTTATACATTGAAACATATAAAACTTGTTATCGTGTTTGCCTGTTTTCTGTGACTTTTACTTTTTTTTTCATGTTCACCCTAATCTTACATCTATAGAAACGAACTGAATGCAACCGATTAACCGTTATACTGTCCCTACAAATTTGAAAGTAACGTATGATTTCTCTTTTTTTTTTTTGGATTCGTTGATTTTTAAACGTTTTAATATAAAAGTAATAAAAAGGTTGCAATAGCGTACGGCATTTACAGTTCTGTCTTATTAAAACTGTCGCAGAAACATTAATATAGAAATTTCATGTTATTTGGTTCGAAATAATGATTATGTTCTCAAAACTCTTCTTTCTCAGTCATGCATTGCACTTCCATTCTTTGATCGTGAGGTTGTAAATATAATTCTTTGAAACGAACTAATGATTCTGCATTGACACCTATCGACTTAAGGATAGAAGAAGCGGTATATTTATGAATGAAAACACAGTTTTCGTTGCAGTAAGGACAAATCAATGCTCAACATCGTTTTGTTACTGTCGTTATAATACTCGTACGTTGTGTAAAAGTTGTTTAGAGCCACCTCGCTTATATGACTACCTATTATCAGCAGGAGATTCCGATAAATTGCACGATTATCCTACTATTCACACGCTGAATAAGACGATGCACTTCACTGCATTATGACGCAATAGAAAATATTTAGTCATAAGGCATCAGATCAATTCATATCTTCCATATTCATTTAATGTCGCTAAGAATGATTGAGTATATAATTAACTTGCAACTATCTTGTTTATACCTAGATTCAAAAGTAGGTACGATAGATTAAGTAGATTAATTCTTTTCTTTTTATTGCTAGATAATTTGACTGAGATTTCGATTTTTATTAATTTAAAACGTAGTTAGTCGCAATGATTAAAAATTTTAATTATGCAAAAAAAACCTGCTTAAAAATTCACAGAAAAAGAAAAACGACACCTATTGTGACAATATATGGCATCGTAAAGCTGGCTCAGTGATCTGTTGAAACGCATAAATTATTTACAATAATTTATCATTATATTATAATTATAAATTGCCTCGTTAAGTATATAACTTATTATGCATAAATTCATGAAAACCAGAAAGTCATTGCAATACGTTATCAAAAATAAACTAAGGATAACGTATTTATCAAATGCTCATATTGAACTAAGTATTTTAAAATGTGCAACTTACATATATTAAAACGTCGCTTCAATTATACGTAAGAGTATTATGCTTTTAGTTGTACGTTTGTAATGCAATCCAACGTAATGCACAATGTTTAAAAAAAAAAGTGTATTGCACAAAATTAGATAAAGAAAGAAATGTCGAAACTTTTCGGCTGATAAGATCAAGCACAGACATCGTTTTTATGTAAAGTTATTACTATAGATACTGTAATCCTATGATTCAGGTAGTGCAAATGATTACAGTAACTTCTCCGTATCATTAGAAGTGTTAAATAATTTTTTACGAGTCGTACGAGGACGAACCATGATCGTGAGCTGGACTTGGAGGCGTTGATGGATTTGAACTGTTGTTTGAAGCTATTGAATGTCTGGGACTTCCACCAGAAGTATGTTCCTATAGTAATGAAATATTTAAACCATTCTTTATTAAAAGAAACCGTAACATCTACTTGGAAAGTAGTGCATAACCTTTTACTTCCCCTCCCCAACAAATACTGGAGAATTAAAAATACTCTATTCAGACATAAATATTTCGTATAAAAGAAGTGAATACCTTGTCGTGTAAAGATGCGATACTACCAAGAGAAAGTGGAGTATGGGATCGTAGATGTACGGATTCCGAATCGACTTGGTCCACAGGAGTACGTGGTAACGAAGGCGGAGTAGCAGTTGGTCGTGGTGGTGCTGGTCCTCTTCGTGACGATGTTGAGCCTAAAATAAATGATAAAGTATTACGTTACGATATTGGCTGTAAACAAATAAAAATGAAAATAAAATTAAGGACATACCATTATGTGGCGAATATCCGGAATTTCTCGATATATGAGAACTGAGACGTCGTGTATCAGATGGAGGATGTCGAGGTGGTAACGGTGCTGGCTTGCTCGGTGTTTGAAGTACAGGGCCATATAACTAAACGAAAATAACACAGAGTACAATTTTAAAGATAAGACCTTATAAAAAAGTGTTCACAATGACATAATAAATTCCTACTCTTTGTTGGCTGCTGTGAAGATGAGAGCTACTATGGTGACCACTGTGCTGTTGATCAGCTGTTTCGAGTGTGGTAGGCAAATCTAATAATCGCTGTATCTAAAATAATACGTCAGATACGTATAAAACGATATGTACGTTATTAAAAGCGCAATGAAGTGTAATTGACAGAACTAATTTAAGTTACCTACCTGTATCCCATTGCCTGGACCCATATGACTGATATGATTGAAATTTGTTGGCGCGGATATCATTTTGGAGCGTCTATCCGTGGGACGAACAGCTCTATTTCCTTCTCTCAATGAAAATCTTCTACGTGGTCTTGTCATTTGTCTACCGCTTGCGTCTAGTGGTGTTAAATTGAGTAATTCTCCTATTGTACCATACAGAATTTATACCGTGTTTGATAACATTATATTTAACATTACACAACTATATCGCTAATATGCAAATAAATTGTACTCACGTTGATGTAGATTGCTCAAGAAAATCACGTGTGGCATGTCATTAATGGTGCATGACGTTAGAGAGCCTGATGTGTTCAGTGGTCGTGCTCGTTTTACGTTTAGTGTTTGCAACCAGTCTCCAGTTGTACAATCAAACACGTCGATGTGAGTGTCGCTATAAACTAGTAGGTAACCTTCACAATAACCTGTAATATAAATTAACCAGTGTAATACCTAGCATAGAATACGAACACGCCTTTAAACTAGCATCTGGCAAGTATACTTACTAACTGCTGTAGGAACAGCAGGATACATAATTTCACGATCTCTACTCTTTCTACCTTGGCTGTCAACATATACTGCCAATGTATGGAAGACTAACAAGAATTCACCACGCGGTAATTCGATACAACGTAAAGCATCCACAGCACTGTACGTGAGAAAACCTAAGAGCGTATTCTCAGAATGGACCAATGCTAGATTACACAAAACAATCGATTAATACAATTATTCGTCTTATTATAATACACAAGTTCTTTTTATATTTCTGTTATACTATTACTCACAAATTGGGTGATGGTCTCCTAAAATGCTGTAGATAGAAAATCCAGAAGGATATCCGACACAAAAACGGCCATCAGAAAGAACTTGCAACGTCTGTGCGTGACATGGTAACATCAACTCGCGTATACGTTTGTGACGTGTTTTCGTACGCGTTATTTCGTAGATGATGACTTGTGATGCGTTCTATGTCAAAAAAAAATACACGTTTAAAACAAAGGTGATTAGCGCATTAGATTGAACTCACCTGTTTCTTTATGGCAACACATAAACAATATGTTAATGGACTGCGACGTACTACTCCTGTTGTTAGAGTAATACACCCCTTAGTTTCTGCAACTTTAATCCATTCAACTTCATCTCCATCTAATGCACGTACTGGAACCAGCCGTACATGACGTTGTTTTCCACTTAAAACTACAATTAATTGTTCTTCCGTTACATATTCCAATAAGTATATTTTCTTGCCCTCTCCTACTCTTGCAATTTCTAAAAAAATCACATATATTAGCCATAATAATAGACAACTCTTCCGTTAAATATCTATAACGTTAAGTACAACATACCACTACGATCTAAATCTAAACAGAAGAGACCTTCTTCTGTCCCAATGACTAGACGATCTGGATCAATAATTGCTCCTGACATCACATTTTTAATGAGCGCCAATGTATTATCTAATAATTCTTTTGCTCTAAAAATCTGTATACAGGAGGAGAAATATAAATAAAACTGTATAAGTTCCTAACATCGTAAATTCTGTGTACACTACTTACCGTTGTATTAGGAAGATTGTTTTTCTTTAGTATTCTATGCAGTTCACTCAAAGCAACGACCCATTTTGTTTTCTCGCTTTCAGTGTCTGCAAGCATTAACGTGTGATTCCTCAAGCCTGGTGGTTCTAGCAGGGATGTGGTTATCTAAAAAAAGTTTAGTATTGCAGTAAGTCATAAAGAAACATTAACACGTATGCAATATAACAAGATGAAGAGTTACCCTAAATATGCACGGAATGTCTTTCTTCGTAGCATGAATGACATCCGAGTCTCGCACAGAACTAACGCTAAATTCTTCGTCTCGCATATCTAGGACTTGAGACACATACACAGATGGTAATGCATTGCGATCTGGTGAAATGTCATAAAGAAATAATTTGAAATCGCAAACAACCACAAACTGACGAATCCAACCCTTTTTCACTCCACCCATTTTTGGCACTTTAACATACCCTTCATAGGCTGTACCTATACCCCGTGTGGGATCAATGCCCAGTGGTCGTTTTGCTGTAAAACCAGTACGTTTTTATTATCATTATTCGTTGAATACTTAAACTGTTGAAACTAACTAATACAGTGTATAATTTACTTTGATCATGGGGAACAGGACACATTGGTGGCACCTTATCGCAACAGGGCATATGACACGCAAAGCCGCAAACTTCGCATACTACTCCTTGCCTCGTTAAACCCACCATCAATGAAGTGCAATGGTTACATTTTGTAGGCGCAGAAAATGTTCTTACTAAGAACTGATGAGATTTTGGTTTCGGTTGAAGATTAGACTGTCCGTGTACTGCTGACGATTTGTTTAGAAGTTCATGGGACAACGGTGATGTTGGATCCTAAATTTTAATAGACAATAAAGTTTTAATAAGATGCAATATTTAAATGACATTCGATTATATGTAAATACTTACAATGCTGAGCTCAGACAAGTTACTTTTACTGCTGGAAATGCTTGGTGCACGATTGTCCTCAATATCGGCCTCGACACTATCTGCGCTTCCGTGACGTGTACTGCTTGCAGTTTCTTTCAAAAAATGTTCTAGATATGACATTTGAGACGTAGGACGTTCTAAAACTGAAATAGAAAAAGTACGTATTAAAAGGATAGTAATACATTTATGAAGTGTGATTAAAATTTCGGATGACTGTAATTTTGTTTACATTGTTAAATTAATCAAAACAAAATATAGAAAATTTTCTAATCTCCATTAACATACACAATAAAGTAAACTTATAGAAAGTAAGAATATTATATGTTTTCCTTTTTACAGAAGTTTAAGTTTTAATCGTAAACTTCATAGCACCCTTATTCAAACGTTTTTAATGTAATCACTCCACTGCAACTTGCATCACACAAACTCTGTTAAAATAGTGATCGTTATTACGTATACGGGGATTGATATTTTATCGTTCACCAGCAGAAGTAGCAAGCAGATAATAAAATATACCAAAAGTCAATCAGATCAAACAATCGAAAGGCGAAAACATTCAGGCACAACATACCTGTTAATCATTTAATTACAAAAACTGAGTAGATTATCAGCTACTAAGATTAACAAAGGACAACCATCACCTAAAAACGATGAAGAACTACCAACGCTATCCTTAATTGGGGGACGATTATTTTCAACATACAAGGAAACACATAGTTGTTCTTGATGGTAATTACATAAAAATCCACGCAGAGCTATGTTTGGAATCTAAAATATGTTCAAAGATTGAATGTACCTTTTATTATTCGTCGTACCTCTCAAAAGTTTAGGATCACTTGTCACTCATAACATTCACAATTCGCAGAAGAAAACAGTAGAAGTAAATTACATATCGTGCTCTCTAGTTTTCGACGGCATAAAAAAAACTCTATGTATCTTTTCTACTCAAAAAAGATTTAAGTCTATCTGATTAGATAAATGATTCCAGACTTTCGGAGCTGTAGTAATCATAACGTATTAATTTTTTTTTTGTAACACAGTATAGTGGGTTTACACAGCAAGTTGAGAAACACAGCTCTGTGCTTTGTAATTAGCAAATCCAGCCGACCAGTCAATCAAAATCGCGGGTTTTCTCTCTGTTGCCACTTCATTTACCAGGTGGCGATACGATGGCGACGGCATTCTGACTGATGAATGTGTTGACGGGAACGAATCTAGTTAATAAGCGACATGTCGTGACGCGGGGAGCACGCATTACTGGTAGGGGTGACGACGGCTGATGTACGATGATGCGTTGGGGTTTGGTGCTAACGATGTTCGAAGATTTGCTTGACGTTTTGCTGGATAGGACAGCTGTCACAAATACAGTTTGAAGATGAGCAACAAGAGGCCCCAGACACAGCTCGTTACGCCAATAAACAGAGGCACTTTGTAGTCTAGAAATCAGAATCGCATACCGTACCGGAGGACCGAATTACTATGCTGGATAGATATCCCAGTAGCAACGATCTCTATTATTGGTAGCTTATATATTGAGAACAGACACATCTTATATTTTATACATAGCTCGTAATTGTGTTTTTTTTCCGGTGGACATGGATTATAAATATAAGAATATTCAACAACAGTACATATTTATATTGCAAGCAAAACATTTTACACATCTCCGTGAAAACTGGAGGTGATTGAATAGTCTAAGTAGAATAGAAACTATGTTTCAAGTGCCTTATGTTTCGTTCAAATAATATTCAAAGATTATTATTACCAGCATATATATGTTTACACGTGTATTGTACCTGTTCAGTGTAAAGTATCTAAAAAAATATATCAATTCTTTTGGTATGGTATTATTATGGTGATACTATACTTGAATGTAAATATTAAGATTTGTAACAATTCAGTGTTCTACTTCAGTAACGGTATTATTCGCCGACTAATTAACTATTCCTATTTACAAAAGACTTGCAAAAAAATGGAGTATTCACACACTGAATCATACAAATTTAATATAAATTCATTAGTTGGCTAAATGTAGAATACAGGAAGAATGACTGACTATACTTTCCAGAAGCACTACATTCCATACTAGAATGAAAGGAATTGTTATGTTCTAATTTTTAAAATGAACATCGTACATAGTAATAAATACTTTTCTTAATATGCGTGTATAATGAATACTAATTTGAGATTTGAATGCTATGCATGACTAACATAAATGTAACGTAACAATTCCGATGGATTTTTGTTGAACACATGCAAATTTGTTTGCTTCGTAATATCAATAACACTAATCGTGTGCCGTTTTTTTGTATCTAGGAAATCACTCGAAACAAAATGGTAGCGAAGTTAAAATCATTATTCGCCTATTCATTCAGTACTCTCAATACGATAATAATGAAAATATAAACGTACAAATTATATTAATTGTGCCGTAATTTTAGAAAGTGCTCGTCAAGATATTATAAAAGAAAAGTGTATGTAAGACATAAGTATATTCATCGCTTGAAAACTGTGCATTTACAAATTACATACATAGCGTGTATCGCAGCAATTTGTATAATCATGGTTGATACAAAATTTTTATGAGGACGCAACAATGAGATTTTCATGACTTTTTTACTTCTAGCATTGTTAACTGAAATGTACTTACAGCCTTCGCCCGTGTCAAGCCTTGTTTGTAACTCTTTTATTTGCATTTCTTTGCGTTTCATCTCGTGCGTGAGAGTATCGAACCGTTGTCTGAAGTCCCTTAACTCTCTGTGAACACGCAGAGTTCACATTTTAATATATATTTGACAAGACTCATCAATGAAAATTTTTTAAATACTAAAAATTAGAATAATTACTTTTGAGCAGCAATCAAGTCCGATCGAGTCTTTGTAAGTTCTTCGGATATCGCCTGCTTCGCTTGAATTTCACTTTGTAAAGAACTCTGTAAATTCAAAAGTTCCATTTTATCGAGCTTCTGCGATCTACGATTACGCCAATTCTTGTCCGCCATCGTGGAACCGCTTCCTACACCTCCTACACCACCAGAGTGTTTCAAGAACTCCAGTTCTTCTGTCATTTTCGTGGCTAACGCCTGAAATATGCAACCATACATATGATTATATTATTAAGAATCCATTCATTTTAGTAAAAAAAAAAAAAAAACAAAAGTATAGTTTACGAAAACAAACCTGTAAGTATCCTCTAGCATCCTTCTCATCGGATACCCATTGGATAATTTCAGTGATCTGAGCTTCCCACTGTGCAATAGCTTCCTTCTTATTTCTTAATTCTTCATATTCCTCTTCCAGTTGCCGCCTTTCACCTTGTATTCTATTAACACTATCGGTAAGAGTGGTCAGTTCTAACATTAGTTTCTTATTCTCTTCGACTAGCATAATTTTCTCTCTCTCGTGACGTCTGTTTAATTCGTTTATAGTTTCCTCGCTGTCGGTAATGTTTTCCAATCTGGCAGCGTCCAACTTTTCTTTCGTTAATTGAACCTCTCGTTCCAATAAATCTCTCCTCGTTTCAGCCTCGTGCAGTTGATCTTGAAGGCTACGAATCTCAAGATTGAACCTGCTTTGTTGCTGGTTCAAATTTTCATTGTACTGAACCTCGAGTTTCTCCACTTCTGCCTTTAACCTATTGATTTCTTGTGTTGCTAGCGCATGGTTCGCGCTCACGTCATTCCCTATAGATCTTTGCCTGATTTTCTCAGTCTCCTCCTGCATTTGCTTACAATACTCCTCACTGCGCTCACGTAATTTTCTTTCCTTGCTCGTTTCCGCCATCGCTTCCTCTACTCGATTTTCTAGTTCTCTCCGCAATTTCTCGGCTTTCCGAATATCATGCCGCAAACTGTCGACCTTCTGCATTACAACTTCCAATTCTTCTTCTTTATCTCGAACTTGCCTGGACAACTTCTGCTTTTGTTGCCTTAATTCTGATAACTTGTCTGTGACTTCAGTATATTCGGCCATCGCTAGTTTCCGTTGCGTTAACGCGTCTTTTAACTCTTTATCCTGAAGTTTAAGCTTCTCTTGTGCATCTAATTTGTCCTTAACAGCTTCCTCCTTTTCTGAGCGTAACGAACGCACGAGCTTTTCTAATTCTCGTAGTTTTGTCATGTCACCGTTATCTAGATTGCGTAATTCACGTGGAACTTCCATTGACTTTAACTGTGACTCTAACTCTGAAAAGTGCGAATTGAATTTAGCGATAAATAGAATAATAAGTGTCTATACTTATATAGAAAGTTCATAACATATGCACTCACCACAATTGCGTTTAGTAAGTGTGTTTATCTCATCCTGAAGCTTTCTTGTTGCATTATTAGAATCTGGTGATATGCCAGGTGAAGAATGAGTGACTTGATTCTTCAAATCTTCAAGTGCTTTTGTCAACTGTGCATTCTCTTCCTCGAGTATTTGTACCCGTTGATCTTTTTGTGTTATAGCTGGTAAACAACCCAGGTCTGATATGCAACTGTAATTAATAAATATACAATTGTATCCAAGCGACACATTTACACTGATATAAATTGAATAAGATTTTCTCCTTACCTTCCTTGAGTAAAACTAAAACCAACAAATGGTAAATGAAGCGCAGAAAACGCGGAATTCGCTGCTGGTGGTACAGCATCGGAACTGCGAACATCTGTATCATCAACATCAAAATTTGATGTATCTGTTGGCGAGGAAACTTCAGGAATGTAAGGTGCAGTACTGTCCCTAAGAGTGTCCCAATTAACTCCGTCAAACCATGGGTGTTTCTATATTATGTAATTAGACGTTAATTTTATATAATATAGCTGCAGTGTTAAGCTAAACAAATATACCCAATAATACCTTAAAATCATCAATTCCATTCTGACCTAATCTAAATTCCGAACTACATATTAACTTTCTCATTAAATCTTTAGCTTCTTCAGAAACTTCATACATGTCATCTGCTGGGAAGTCAAAGCAATTCTGAAATTGTATACAAATATAGGTGACTATGTATACTACGGTATACATATACTACGAGATGTGTATACGTATCTACACTATGTTACTCAATTACCTTATGATTCATAATTTTTCCGTATGTTTCGACTAGAGATTCCGCATAAAAAGGTGTCTCCCCATATAGCATTTCGTACATGCATACTCCTAAAGACCACCAATCACACTCAGGGCCATACTGTCCCTGTCCATCTTCCATTGCCTACAACATTCCATGATGAATTTAAGTAGATAATTAACAATTTTGTAAGAGTAATATAATACAGAAATACATTACCCTTAATATCTCTGGTGAAATATAGTCCGGTGTACCAACAGCAACGTTACTCTGTACGGTGCCATCTTCAAACAATCGTAAACACGATCCAAAATCAGCTAATCGTATGTGACCGTTTGCGTCTAACAAAACGTTGTCAGGTTTAATATCACGGTGCACATAACGCAAGTCATGTATGGATCCTATAGCCAAAACCATTTCAGCTATATAAAAACGTGCCATATCTTCTGGAAGGCGATCCTCGAATTTGCTTAATAACGTTAATAGGTCTCCACCACAGTAATAATCCATGACCAAATACTGCACATAATTATTTAGAAGCAAATAATGTATTTTTCTTCTTATACACGTTGATAACTGAAGACTGAACATAAAAATTGCCGAATGTAGGCATTAAATGTATGGCACTAACAGCCTCTTTTATGTGCAGCCTTCAATTGTCTTTAATGGTATTTATAAATGAAATCTTACCAAATTATTGTCATCTTGAAAGGCATAATGAAGATTTGTGATCCATCTACGATCACCGTACACGAGTACATCTCGCTCCTCTCTAAAGCATGCAGTTTCTGCACGCTTTAGCATTTCCCATTTGTTCAAAATCTTCATCGCAAAAACTTTGTCCGAACCACGCATTCTTACAACACATACTTCCCCAAATGCACCTCTACCTATAACTTTTACTATCTCAAAATCCTCTCGTGCCAGTTGCAAACTCTTTATACAAGTAGCCACTGGTTTTACTGCAAAAAATACGTACCAGTTACAAAATAATTATAATTAAGAAATAATGTATCAGTAATTACAATTTTTGAAAACTGTGTATGTACCAAATTCAATAAAATCCGAGACAGTCTTCTCACGTCGTAAGGAAGAATTACAGCATTCATCGTATAAGACAAGTAAAATATCAATAAGTGTCTCAATAGAAAATGTGTGGCTTATTCTTCCTTCCCCTTGCACAGGACCACCAATAAAAAGGGCTTCTAATTGGCGTAACCTTCCTCCTATGCCTATTAAAAATATCTTTTGTTTATTCACATGTACAATTTGTATATCAGTATTATAAAATAAAGTGTGTTATTAACAAATAACTTATTATATGTTTCATAACATACCATTGATTGCAAGGCCCTTTGGCATAATATCAGGAGGAGGTTGATTATATTGGTGTTGTGATGAATCTGACATGTCTCTTTTTCGATAAGGATGTCCCTTACCAAAATCTTTGGATACTACTTCTGTCATTCTTAACAATATTATTCAATAATATTTCAGACCACCACATAATGATGTGATGACAATCCTAAAATATTTCAATATTAAACAATTAATAAATGTCAGTGCAAAGGATATCTTAGGTGTGTTAATAAATAATCCACTATATTGTTTTTAATCAACTGATAACACAGTTTAAATTCAAAATATCTTCCCATCTTTGTTTTCCTTAAACATAACAATTGGTGTTAGAGAACGAAGATGAATATTAACGAAGCAGCACAAACTTTTGATTTTCTGAAAAAAAGATATTTAATTTGACAAGATATAGTGAATTATTTATTTGAAGATCTAATTATATACACTTGAAAATATCCAATAAAATACATATTTAATAATGTATATAGAAACATGTTTATAATTACTAAAAAAAACTGAGTAACAAATGTAATTTGGTTTTCTTTGTATACTAAGATATTTAAAAAGTATAAAAACATAAACACTATATACTATGAGCTTAAGTGCATAGTGACAATTTACCTTAAGAAGATAATTCCCAATAGACATATCTAAATAGGATCACTTTCACTGTTTAAACATTAATTTTGTTTACAACCATGCGGCAACAGTCTCCCGATCATTTTATCAGCGTATTACCAACAAGCAATCGAACTTCTGTTTTCCCTTACGCAGAACGTCGAAAATCAATTCCCTTTAACTTTGCGTAGTATATATGTTCCCGCACGCCACTACGTGTAAAACAATCGAGTTTCATTTAATTCATCATCGGCCATGGTGCCGGAATTACTCACGTCGGAAATTACGTAACTGCTTACAAAGATAGCCAAAATATTTGGCGAAGAAAACACGCAACAAGAGGAATACGTGTAAATAAAGCGTACAGACAAAAATAGTGCAACGGGGTAGGGCACCGCATTCGCGGTCACCGAATTCAACAAAATCACCAAGACAACTCGTGTCCCGGAAGGAATCGGTATTCCATAACGAAACTGTACAGTACTTGTTTAATGTATCAGCTAGAGGATGGAACGTAGGCGAACGTTAAAGCTCATTGTCCCAATTTCGGATATAACCTCGACGCGGCACTACCAACACTCGCTTCGAAACAAATATCTGACGTAAAATTCTTATCGCATGTGAGAAGAATGTTTTGAGTGAAAGGCTTTTTCTTCGCCGATCCGGACTGTTCGCTCGATCGACACGAGCATATCTGCCGAAACGATACGCCCCGCTGTTATACTGGTTTAATTGTTTATTATGCGCACCATTCGATTATCACAAAACATCTTGCATGGCCACCTCCAAACCCCCAACAATTTGGCTGACCCCCTGGCAGGCCCCATATAGAAAAAAAAATATGGCAGTCCTACGTCATTGAAAACACCCATGATAATTCCCTACATAGATTGAGTTCTACGTATTGCATACGTGAAATATGAAATGACAAAGTGGGTTCACAGTGACAATTTCTTTTATTTATCGAACCATACACCTTGGTCTTTTTTCGATTCGTTCATAAGTGGTTCACTATAAGAATGTAAATTGTGTTCTTTTTCCAAACTAATGAATCATAATATTTATCCAAATTGCACACGGATACAAATCCTGATAAATCTTGTACAAATATTCAAATGAAAATATTTTGATATCGTGGAGCATAAAGTTTACACTGAGATGATGTATTATTTTAGAACTTACTAAGCGATTTAAATTCTATATTTATACCGGTTGATTTCTAATAATACCTGTTAATAACGTTTTAATAATATAACACTTATATTTTACGTTTTCACAAGATTGTTAGATTAAAAACGTAAATTTGACTACATAATACATAGTTTGTGGTGTACAGAATATTTCATACTTACTTAATGTATTATTTTATACCAATAAAGTGACATGAATCACATGTATTTTATACATATCCATTTACATGAAAGAAAAACGATTGTCTGGTTTTATACATTACAAAATTATCAAAATATAGATTCTAGAACAAATGGGAACATACATAAAAGACGGAGCGCTGCGATCGATGCAGAGTTGCCGATCATCTTTTCTATTTATTATACGATTTTTCGATCTCGATTACTTTTATTATGAAAAATCGTAAGAAAGACGCTTGATGAATATTTAAGGAATTTTTATCGCAATTTCAATGCAATTAGTCAAGCAATTCGAATAGTTCGCACTCAGTACATTGTGGAATGTGCAAGGAGGAGCTACTGTGTTACGCAGCTCTGCATGATGCCATCAGAAAAATACGTAATAAACACGAAGAATTCGTGTCTTATGCGCTGTCGAGTTAACATTTTGCCGCTTGACATAAGATACGAACTATTTCGCGGGGATACGTACACGGTTAAATGATATAAAACCGTATTTCTTATTTTTACTCGGTAGCATGTATACGTGGCAACAGAGCAAAGTAGACGAGTGCTCTGTCACTTCCTAGTCAAAAGAAATTCTTCGGGCACAAACAATAATATATTAACACTGTTAAAATAGTGAGACAGGGTGTAATTTGGAAAAAGTGCTCTCGAATACACCACCAATACGTTTAACTGTCCCCGATGTGATCGGTAGAGAATCTTTTTCTGTGTATAGTCACGTACCAGCAAGCGTCGGTTTACATATTACATGTGCAACCTGTGTTAAACTCTTTCACGGTTAGCATTTTACGAACGTATCCAAGAAGAAATGTAATTTAATTCTGTTTAATGGACGCTGTGCGTTAATTATTCAGTTAATCACTGGAGAAAAATATACGTATATATCATTGCATGAATGAATATGTAAACATATACACACATCTTATTTACATATATATATTCACAAGGTGTTGGAATACACAAATATTTGGAAAAGTCAACGAAAGGAAAAAAACAATTGTTGTAAGTTCTATTGTCATGTTCTATTTCTTTGTTAATTGTATCCTGTTGATTTGCTTTGAATTTGCAAATATTAAATTAAATTATAATATTGTTTAGTAATAAGTATTTTTCAATCATTTTATTAATGAGTTAATTTTGTATATTCATAGTATTTTTATGTGGAATGTAATATCTTAATAAGTATGGGAGTTTTTTTATTGTATGTACATCGTACACAATACCTCTAAATGATTTGTATTGTTATTACTAAAATACAGATATTTGTGTAAAAATTTTCATGTTCATAATTTACTTTGCAGAAATCACAATTAAAGAGACAGTTATTTAATCTATGAATAACAGTTCTACTAATAATACAAATTATTCAAGACGTATTAGATAACATAAGTTACTTCATATAATGAAAGAAGGTATTGTGTCTATCATATTTTAATTATCTTTTTTTTTTGTTGACACAGGTATGTTTTGAGTCTGCTGAAATATTTATGGCTTTTAGGAACACAATAAGCTAATGTTTGCTATAGTTCGTCTATTATTTATATGGTGTTTCGTTCCTTGGAACATTATATATATTATGAAGATTACCTGATGAAAGAACATTTTGTATCAAGAAGAGAAAGCAGCAGCAATAGTGCTGCTAATGGTGCTTTGGCACTGTTACTATTGTCCTCCTAGCAAAACAATGGAGGAACCAGCGAAAAAGAAGCAACGTGTTGAAAACAATGATGTTGAGAGGGACACATTATCAGATATCGAGCAGCTTCAAAACAGCCTGTTGGCACAATGCTTATGCAACATACCAGAAAGCAGTTTGCGCAAGCCTTTCACCAGTGCAACAGTGGAAGCTACGGATGGCACTTTTCGATCTTCACTGTTATCAGAGTGGGGAACAGATCAGACTTTAGAGTTCCTAAGCGCTTTGCAACTTCTGTTTGATTTGGCCATTAAGCAAAACACCAGGGGTGTAATGTGCAGAAGAGTGGTAGATGTTTGTGATGCGCTGGCGCGAAACGAGCATGGCATTATAGATCAAATAATCGACCTATCCTGTACAACAAACAAATTCATATCGTTTTCTGCTAGTAGAGTTCTCGCATCGTTTTTTATCGTAACAAAAGAGAATATTGATACAACATGGCTGGAGAGATTAACACAGTCTTTAGTAAATACTCATTCTCCGAGTCAAATGTTATTCACTTTGGATATTGTAAAAAGAGTTGTAGAACATAAGGACTGCAGTATTCACCCTCTTGAGGATACAGATACCGTAATGCAACCGACGCATTGTAATACTATAACGATTTCAGATGCAGAAAGTTTCGATAGTACACCCGTAAAAGCAATGTGCGTGAAAGCTTTAGAGTCTAAATGGACCATACTAGTATCAAAATTTGATGCCATTCTTAGTTCGTATACGCCACAACACGAGTCAGTCGTTATCACATTCCTCGATCTGTGGGAATCTATTATCTCCGTGAAAGCTAACTTGTCTGTTATTGACACAAAACTTTTTTATTCTCAGTTAGACAATCTGGTTGTACTTTTGAATGCCAATGTTCCTGGTGTAATTTGGAGACATCTTCTTGGATTATTTAATGAAGTATTATGTTATGGAAGCACTTTGGCATTGCAAGATGTACTTCCAGACGAGCCTTGCTCTCTTGCACACTTAATTGTACGTGCCGTAAAAGATTGGAGATTATTAGATGCTCTGCCGTATCGATATGGTTCTGGAAGATTTGGAGGCGGTACTGGAGAAGGTGATCGTCCCCTTTTGCAAAAGATAGTGTTGTTAGTTTTAAAAAGTGTCGCTGTGACTGTTAAAGAGACACGTAGCGATTCTAGTGACTCTTCTTTGGGCTCTGAAGCTGAAGATCTTGATGCTGATATGGCGGTCATTGAAAGAAGCATACGAGAAGTCTTGCGTCAACTGGATCAATGTGTAAAAGCACTGATGCCGTTTCACCCTGAAATGCCTTTGTCACAATGGGTTGTGCAAATGTTTCATGATCAAGATGATTTTTTGATCGAAGGCATGGTCTGTTGCTTAGATGTAGCAGTTGGTTTATTTTATAGAGGACCACCACAAAATGATCTTGGTCACATGCTTAGTCCAACTTTAACATTCGTACAGTTTATACATGCTGTATCTCATGATCCAGATGTTTTGTTAGATTTACTTGTTAGTAATGAAACATGTTTCTTATTATACTTATTGAGATTCTTGAAGTACATTAAACGAAACTGGACAGAGTTTATCTCTTGTTGTGGAAGAGAGTTAGATGATACCATGACAATATTGATAAGACTTCGTTTAGCAATCGATAGATTAGTATCTAAAGCTTTGTTTCCTTATAACATAAATCCAGTTCTACGTTTGTTAGAAAAATGTGAGTCCTTCTATGAAGGTAATATAGAAAATTAATTATTTGATTGTATGATAAGTGTGAAATTCAAAATTCAGATTTACTAGATCGATGTGTACAAACTGTAAGAATAAATGAAATTTTGCCAGCTGGCTCGTTTTATCAGCCGGAAACTATTACGAAATTGTACAGCCTTGTTAACTTCATTTTTTAAAAACGACTGAATTAAGCTACTGACTTGTGTAGTATTGAATACCTAGATTAATATTAGAGGAATGAAAAGAAAATATGTTTATTTATTGTGCTTAGCAAAAGATTATTCATTTGAAAAATATTATTGAATTTTTACTGAAAAATTAATGTTCTGCATTTCATGGTTGAAGTATCAAATGGGTTGAAGTAGTACAAAGGATAGCTAAAATTACATGCTTCACAATGAAATCGCACTTTTATGGTGCTATGAAAGTATATTTGCCAAAGCACCATTGGAAATAAATTTAAATGTATACTATTAGAAATAATATTTATGTGTGTACATCCAACTAAATGTACAATTTGCCAGTGAAATAGAGTTTTGTAAGCTGGATTCTGATGTGCACAATTATACCTAAAGATATCTCATAGATACTTGTGTACATAAATTTTATTTCATTTTACAGAAAATTGTTGAAATATTTTCTAAAAGATATTTTTAAAACCACTTCCGTTTTCAATCATATTATAAAAGTGCAAGGTATTGAAGCATTGGACACACTAGTGTATTAGATTATAAAATTGTCTTTTCAATTTTATGCCAGTGGCATTAGTAAAGTATTTAATTTTATGATTTGTTAACTCAAAATATATAAATAAATTTGTCTCAGTTTATTCTTTAACTGACAATATAAGAAAACTAAGTTTTTCTCTATCTTGTCCATGTACTTAAATACAGGTGTAAAATTTAATGTTTGTAAGATGGAACATTATATCATATTGTCATGATTAATTAACATTGTATAAATAAACAATATTGTATAATACTGGAAATATATAAAAGCAAAACTACTGGCAGTGGTAAATAGGAGTCATTGACATTTAAAGTTATGCCAGTATTAATAAATTATTTTATCCAAATGGCAATCATTGCTCCTAAAGTAACTTTAAGAACAGTACTTGCCACGATTGTTTTGCTATCTCTGTATTTGTATATAATAATTGTAATGTTAATTATTTTAAGATTAACTCTGTAAGTATGATACATGTAATACACTAAAAATCTACATATTTTTACTTTTATAATCATGGTCTAAACTTATTTATTTCACTTTTCCCAGTGCGGATTTATAAATTATATATTTTTATGTATGTATAATTTATTGCTTTAATTCATATATTCTATTTTTAAACAAATACAGTAATACATAATTTAATGTGGCATTGGAAGCTTATTAAATTTAAAAGTACAACATGCATCATTTCTTCATTTCATATTTGGGATACGACATCTGTTGTCACTTGCCACGTATTATTATGATCCGCGTAGGTAAAAAAATCTACTCTCTGACCTCTGACAGTACATACTGCAGGGAGAGATACTATTATAATTTGTGTTTAGTTTATTGCCGGTTTCGTTGTAAGTACGTTTTATTTATACTTTGTCAGTAAATTTTATAACCAGTAATGGCTAAATTTTTCTGTTAATGAAAGGTTTTACTAAAATGGAAATCAAGTTATTGGAAAGAATACAGAAACTCGGGTAAGCGGTTAGAGGTTATAATGTAAAGTGTTGATACAACTTGATTTATAGAAAAATTATCGGTTAGATAAATTTATTAGCTTTATGTGAAACATTCGAAGTTAATAAATATAATTTAAAATTGTTTTTCAATTCAATATTTTTAGTATTTACTTTAATAGTCCTAGTATTTATTAAAATTTCATGTTATTAGGTACAATGGGGAGTTGATAGATTCCAATAAATATATGGAAGCCTTAAAACTAGGCCCAAAGTCGCCAGAATTTACAAAACTTGTTGCATGGCTGGCAGATGAAATAGCAATACTCAATGATATGGATGAAACTATCCATCCAATAGTGTCATCAGATGATTCTAGTTCTTTCTTATTAGAATTAAGCTGTTTTCTTAAGGAATTAGGATGTCTAAATGAGAGACTAATGTCAGGTAATATTAACTCAAGATTGTCAACTCAACAAGATAGGTATATTTTGTTAGATTTTTTGGGAGCAGAATTGATGGCTTCCAGATTGATAGAATCTAAACGACATAAAACTTCAACTTCCGTGGATGTTCATGTTGTAAGTTTTTACTACAAAATAAGGGCTAAAATAATATAATTATTATGAAATCCTCACAATTTTTATGTCTCCAATATAGGAAGAAAGTGATACAGCTAAAGACTTGAAAGATCTCTTAGTAGCATTAAATTTTGAAAAACCACCAGATGATATTACTCCTGAGAAATTATTTGCAAGACTAGAGAATAAGTTGAAAGATGTACTAAAAACAGTTCCACCTGAGCTTATAGGTCAGCCATTAATTACTAAAGACTTTACAGAAAAAGAATGGAAAGATTTAGAACACATTCAACAGGAATTGCAAGACGAATATAGAATGCGACGCGATATGTTACTCAAACGATTAGATGTAACAGTACAATCTTTTTTGGTCAGTATAAATAAGTAGCCTCAATTAAATACACTGAAATTATTGAAACTTAATAATGCTCAAAAATAAGTGATTTATATTTCTGTACATAGTGGTCGGATAGGGTAAAGACTCGAGAAGCTGAGCTAAATAAACGGTACGAAGAAACTAGGAAATTTTTAAGCGCAGAGCCTGATATTACATTTGCCGACTTGCTAGCAGTCAGAGATGACATAGCATTAATTGAAAAAACAAGCAATGCAAGTGTTAGAAAAAATACTAAAAGTGACATCAATTCAATAGAGCGTATGAACAGGAGCCACCACCGCCTGAAATGCCACCATGGCAAAAAGACAGAGTAGCAGGACCTTCAACGTCTGGGTTAGTCAATATTAATAAATAATCATACACAAAATGATTTAAAGCAAATATATAAGTTCACATTGTTTTTAATTTAGTGGAGGTCGCGGAGGTCGCGGAGGTCGCGGAGGTGGCTACAGAGGTCCGGGCAATAGTGGATATGCAGATGGTGGGTCTTATGGTTCTAACTATTCTACCAACAATAGTGGATTTGGTGGACAAGCAGGGGAGTATGGGGGGAAACGAGGAGGAGGATATGGAGGAGGTCAAGGGGGAGGATACGGAGGAGGTCAAAGTGGTGGATATGGAGGAGGTCAAAGTGGTGGATATGGAGGAGGTCAAAGTGGTGGATATGGAGGAGGTCAAAGTGGTGGATACAGAGGAGGTCAAAGTGGTGGATACGGAGGTGGTCAAAGTGGTGGATACGGAGGAGGTCAAAGTGGTGGATACGGAGGAGGTCAAAGTGGTGGATACGGAGGAGGTCAAAGTGGTGGATATGGAGGAGGACAAGGTGGTGGGTATGGAAAGACTCAAGGAGGAGCATATGGAGGAAATCAAAGTGGAGGATATGGAGGAAATGATAGTTATAGTGGAGACAACAGAGATGCAGGTAAGAGGTCTGGAGGGAATATTATAAATAATATATCATTTTGACCAAACTATTGATTATCACTAGACTGTAGATGTTTATAGCATCTCCTGACTTGCAAAACGTAGTGAAATAAGATTCAAGTAAAATTTAATAGTATTTATGTGTTATTGTTAACATATTAAAACCTCTAGTAGTAGAAAGAAAGTTCTGTGCAATTTTGTTTCGTAGATATTAATGCCTAAAATTGTAATTTTGCGTAAACGTCGGCAGTCTAATTGTCACGAACTCTAATCAGGGTATGATCACCGATATTGCTATACAAGTAATACAGATTCTGCTCAACAATTTGATAAAGGTGGACAACAGTATCAAAGAGGAGATGCAGGTGGTGGTAGCGGAAGTAGGGGGAATAGAGTTCAGGGAGGATGGAATCAAGGAAATAATTCTAGTACAGATAACTATCAACGTGGTGGATACAATAGAGGTGGAAGCAGAAAAGGACGCCAATACTAAAATGCTATTCCTAAAATACCATTCTTACATCACGTTCTTACATCAGTTTACATTAAACAAGCATAATAATCAGTATCAATGATCTATATAAATTTACGCTTTCTTGTTTATATATTTTACATAACATCTTCAAATGCAATGTGCGATGTAAGTTATAATATGCGATATAAATTAGGAATATTAAGTTTAGTTTTTAAATAAATTAGAAGTTTTTATGTTATTTTCAATATATATTTGAATTACTTGTAGACATTGAAACAGTCATTATTTATATATTTATAACATTGACTTTGTCATGTATTTGTATTTGAATCTTGTAAATATTCATTTTTCTGTATAATGGAAATGAACTTTCCTAAACTCAACAATGTTTTGTATTTGATAATATAAAATTAATTGATTCAATTGAATTGTATAAAATATGTTAGTAAATATATACATATTATGATTACATATTATTAGTAGTTTTGGGCTTACCTGCTATATGAATTTTCTGAGAATACCTGCACAATTTCTTCTATGAATTTATATTTCTTAATTAGATGAATCAAAATTAAAATCCGAAGGGATATGGTAAGAAAATTTATCGGAAAATAATCTTCTGATGTCCTTTGTAACTAGGATGTAGAGGAGTACCATCTATACTTTTTTTAGTTCATGTTCAGTGTTCTACTTATCAGCCGTCTATTAGTGAATACAGCGAATTTTTGATATATGAGAAAACAAAATGCCAGTAAGTGTTTTTTCTGACGAATCATTTCATTTACCATGGTTTATCTATTCTCAAGAATCAAAAGTTCTGCTAGGCGGGAATATTAAGCTTGATGCGGTCTAATATGCATATTGCATATCTACTTAAACATTTCGCGCAATACGTCATAGTTTACAAAACGGGTACGATCTGTCATTAAAATTCTATATAAACGTCAGTGCTTTTCCATCAAAGCGTTATTTTTTTATCAGACCTCTTATCGGTCAATATAAAAGGAAGTAACATTCCCTCGAGAAATGACACATTTGCAAGATACTTGATTGAGTGATTATCTCAGGTGAGTATTGACGGACATGAAGATGTATAATTTGTTTCTAACGTTACTTTGTAGAATAATTAATTAAAAGTTTCTTTATGCACTTTGGTAATTAACACCATAAACAAAGATTTTGTATAAAGTAAATGTCTATATAGTTGATTTTTTAGCAAACGTATCGAAAAATAATTTGTACTTTACATACTAGGTTTTCAAAGGAAGTTACTTATATAAATTGCAATTACTGATAAAGAAGAAAGATGTCAGGTGGAGAAAGGAAGAAACGTGCTTGTGATAGAGGACAAGGATGGGAAGAGGCAGGCGCAGAATTCTATCAGGAACGTTATCCAGCAGCCATTGAAGCTGATTTACAGCAAGCATTACAAAGGGATCCTTCTCATATAGCTACTTTATTACCAAGTAAAAAATCTCGTGTTGGTAAGTTTTTGTATATTGGGTATATATTTAAAATACAGGTGCTACTTCTAGAACTTCATGTTCCAACATATTCGTCTTTTGTTTCTAACATTTATTTTGTTTGAACGTATCATGCTCTATAATACATGTTAAAAAACAATGTAGTGTATATATAGAAATAGGACCTGACTAGTTTCGTTGTATTGACCTAGTAACCATTATATGTGTTATATTTAGAAAAGACAATGTTATCTTATCGATGCAGATAAGATATTAGATGGAATAAAAGGAAATTACAAAATAATCATATACAGATATTTTATTCTGAACCATAGAAATGTAAATCATGCATACGAATGAAAGTAAATCATTAAATACACAAAATAATAGGTGGTGCCTGTATTCTAAATAAGCATTGTATATTGAAAAAGTTATACATAAGTCAAGTTATTGTGTATGTGTTATAGCTACTGCCAAACGAATACGTAATGACACAAAAACAACATTGAGAAGAAGGACTAGTACAAGATCACGTGGCACAACTACATCAAGGCGTATGTCAACAAATATTCATGATGCAGCAGTGTCTATGTTGCCTGATTTATCTGAGAATTTATCTAATGAAGAACGTACTTGGGAAGAAATAATGCAGATCAAAGCAATGCCCATATGCATGACACAAAAAATACAATTAAAAAATCAGTTACAAGTATGTCATGCAAAGTTGTTATCAATAATGTTAATAGAGAAGTTGAATTTTTAATGCAAATATATAAATTTGTACATGTATATATTACATACATACATTTATATATTTCAGAGTGCTACAAAATTAAGATTACAAGGTTTTGAGCAATTGAAGTGGCAACGAAGAAAAGCTTGGCAACAATTTCGTATAAGAATGAAGGAAGCATACTCAAAAATGGAACTATGGAATGATAGTTTGAAAACAATTGGAGGAAACTTTGGAATGGGAATAGTATCATACTTTTTATTCATCAAGTGGTTAATGTATCTGAATATTCTCTTATTCTCACTTATGTTCTTATTTATTATTTTACCTGCAATATTAATTAATGTGCCAGGGGAGGAGTCATGTGAAAATTCTAATAGTAGTCACAGCATATCTTGCTGTTCAGAGTTATATTGGAATATAACTCAAGAAAGCAACAGTATAACTGGCTTTGTACAAGGCATTGGTATTTTAGAATACACTGCATTGTTTTATGGTGCATACACTCGTATGTCTTACGACGTTTCTGGCATATTTTATAACTTACCATTATCTTACATTTGTGCAACTATTAGTGTGTTTATATTTAGCTTGGTAGCGATTGTTAAGACAGCGGCCAAAGGTTTCAAGCAGAGGGTCGTTGAAAATGAAGGTCAATTCTATCAGTACTGCAATTTAGTTTTCGGTGGTTGGGATTATTGTATACATAATGAAAAGTCTGCCACTATAAAGCATAAAGCATTATACAATGAAATGAAAGGATTTTTAGAAACCGAAAGATTGGAAGAAGAAAGGCAAAATCGAACGAGGGAGGAGAAAACAAAATTCTTTTTCATGCGTCTATTTATTAATTTAATTGTTGCAGCTATATTGTGCGGTTGCGGTGCATTCATTTACTATGTATTTGAATTTTCCTTCGATCATATCTCACACCAATCGGTTCAAAGCTACGATATAGGGTATATATCGTTGAATGGCATCATTATGTTATTCTTGGAGTTTCTTCCATATATTTGCATTGTTGTTTTAAATCTGACAGTACCGTTTTTATTTCGCTACTTGGTCACTTTGGAAAATTATAGTCCATTGTTCGTTGTGCGCATAACACTTTTCAGGACTATATTTCTACGATTTTCTTCTCTAGCTGTATTACTTACATCATTTTACAGACTAATTGTAATTGAGGTATTGGACAACGAATGTACCAGTAGTCGTAGACCATTATGCTGGGAAACGTTCGTGGGACAACAATTTTTTAAACTCTATATAACTGATATTTTTCTCCAGTTTGTCATGACATTTTTCATTAATTTTCCTAGATCTTTAATAGCAAAACACACAGAAAACAAAGTGCTACGTTTTTTCGGAGAACAAGAATTTGATTTATCTAAGCATGTGCTAGATGTTGTTTATTTACAAACAATATGTTGGCTTGGTTGTTTCTTTGCACCGTTATTACCATTCGTTGCTGTAATTGGTACTTTTCTGCTGTTTTATATCAAGAAGTTTGCCTGTTTAGTAAACAGTACACCATCAAGTAAAATTTATAGAGCAAGTAAATCAATTTCACTTTTCATGTTCATTTTGTTCATTTCTTTCATTCTATCTGCAGCTCCAGTCGGCTACACCATTGCAGAAATACTGCCATCAAAGTCTTGTGGTCCATTCAGAGGTTTTAAATCAGTGTGGGCTTTGCTCATTTTAACATTCTCTCAGTTTCCTAATTGGCTTCAGTCGATTTTATATTTTGTTAGTACTTCTGGATTTGGTGTGCCAGCCTTTGTTGTTCTTATTTTATTTTTGTATTATTATTATGCAGTATCAGTAGCAAATCAGCACATGGTCACAGTTTTAAAGAATCAGTTGGTACTAGAAGGTCATGATAAACAGTTCTTACTTAACAGATTGAGTGCTTTTATTAAGCAGCAACAAGACCAAAACAAATACCACCAAGAACAAGCAAACGAGTTAGGCACATTTTCATAAAGAATTATGAAAGTTAAAGTACTTTTTATGTAGCAGTTTAAAAACGCACAAATTTCGTAAATGTACAGTATAATTAAGTCTAAGCTGAATGATTGAAATTTGAATGACTTTTGTTGACATTTTATGTGATAATGAGACTATATAACTAATCTTGTCTATTTATATTAAATTAGTAGTATTACAAAACGTTCTGATGGTATAGTTATATAGTGTTTGATTATTTCATTAAATGGTGACTCCAACAGAGTTATACGAAAATTGTCATTATGGACAATATGAAGAGGTTTATGTATTTTATGTTAAGAAATTTTGCATTTAAAAACGCACCACATTCATTGCCAAACAATTTTTATAACAGTTTGTCAATTAAGTGAAAGAGTATTTGAGACTACGATATGCTTGTTGATTTAATTAGGTAATTTTAAATATGATAAAGGAACACCTAAAAATCAGGGTACAAAATGAAAACCGTGCAATAGTAGGAAAAATCGCAAAGTATTTATTGTGTACTCGTAGTTTTAGTAACTATACAGACAGAATTTATAATACCTTAACATGGGATAGAAGTAAGTATGTAAGACAGTTCTTTTAAAAATGACTTCTCAAATGGTAGGCAGAAATCTTATTTATTGTTTTTTTTTGGTAGTATCACAGAATATCATAAATTTACATTTTAATTTTATAAACAAATATTAGGGTGCTTTTGCTAAACTAAAGTGAAGTGATATATGGTGGACCTATTTTTAGATTAGCTGTGTATTAGAAACAAAATACAGTTGTAAATAGGTTTTGTAGGCTGATCAGAAGACTTTTAGGAATAAGAACATATTTTATAGTAGAATATTTATTAACTATGTATCTACATAGATACTTATCAACCAATAGTACTATACTTTTCCGAAACATTTATAATTTAATTTATTTATTTTCATACGTCAAGAATATTTATTATTGTTTTTGAATTAATATGCCATACATACATATTATATCAGTAATAGCCATCTCTGAATATTTTTACTTTTTCAGTATATTGATCGTTTTATGGTGTAAGAGGAAAAAAGTTGCTTTACCTTATAACACTGCCATTGTACATGAGAACAAAATTATATTAACTTTTATATACATATATATATATATAAAGATATGCATATATAAAAAAATGTCTGTAGGAACTATGCATGTATGCAATATTTCTTAGAAGTAATCATTACAAATTCATAGGACTGCCAATGTACTTTACATAGTTTCAAGAAATGCATTTTATATAAATTTTATACAAACATGACCACATGCAAGTAGCTGTGCGTAATATCACGTGAACACAACTTTTATTAAAGATTGTTCTGCATTCAATATTAATTTAATGTCTCTAATTCTAATTTGATATTTAATATTACTATTTCTTTGGTAACATAAAGAAACAGTATTAAAAAGTATATATAGATATATAATATACTTAGCAGTACCATGCATAACAAGGAAAAATCTTCTGTATTAAAAAGATGATATATGCTTAACACCTTTATTGCAAAATTTTATATATTTACAAAAATAAGAAAATAAATTACGAATATACTGTTTATCCTATAAAAGACTGCACACTTTTCAAACAGCTTTCCTAATTAAACCAAAGATCATTTGCGATGTTTACATATTTCATAAGGAATTATAAGATGTCTGTTATGTATGACAAGAATATATGCTCATGACGTAAAATATGGTTAATAAACTATAATATACATGAAATATACAAAATATTTATTATTATTTCTCTTTAAAAGAAAATACAAAAATAGTTTTAATTTAATTACGTAACAAGACTGTCTTGCATTTTGGTTGTTAAATGTTATTATTTCAATTATGATTCTGTAGAATGTAGCTAAAACAAAAAATATATCAAATAATTAAAAATACCTTGTTCAATTAGCATTTGATACCTACTGCTTCAGCTATGTCAATCCAATCAATTGCTGCTGCTAAAGCATCATTCTTAGATGGGATTTTATCATAGTTCCAATAGGTAAAGTATGAAAATGTTCCTGTGGAATATAAATTTCGTTCCACATTTTCTACTTCAGGTTTCTTGTGTTCAAGAAATGTGACACCCTTATATCCAGAAGGTATTGTCACCTTTCTTCCATGAAGGGGATATCCACGAAATGAAGAATTGTAATCTTAGTATAAAAAGAGGATACGTTAATTTAACCTAAAATTAGTTATAGGAATATCGTATCTAAAAGTTTAAGCATTGTACAAGCATTACAGTGTATTAAAGTTTCTTTAATTTACACATCTTGAAACAATTGCGCTCGTAGAAATGTTATTTTCTCTGTTAAGTAATAAGGTATGATAAAGACAAATTTAAATACAACAAACTTACGTTCATTGTCAACTTTTCGAATGTAAGGTGTAAAATAGGATGAAACATTTGCAGATTCATTGCCATGAATTTTGCACGGCATTAAATGCAATATATTTTCTTTCGTTTCGGATACATCGTGTTTCAGGTGTAAACGTATAGCCATGTTTACGACGAAAATGGCGATGCAATATTTCGGCGGGAATACACACGATCTTTACAACTGATGTTATGACAAAGTGAAATTAAAAAATTCATGAGACGTGTTAAAGAATCATTGCTAATGTTCATTTTATAGTAAACAATGAGATTTTTTGCGGTAATATTTTGAAAGACTCTATGTCCATGCTTATTACATTAGGTGTATATGTATAATACATAAATGGTGTTCTAGGTATAGCAACACATAGGTATAGAATAGACTTATCATCCAATGCTTTATTCTGTCCCACACTTCGGGGCTACGTAGCCCTTGTACCATTTTAATATCAATACCCGACGTTACCGATAAAATATGAATTCTGAGTGTATTTGTCTTTGGCATTAGCCATTTTCTGACTTTGTTGTTTAACTTTACAAAGTTAATTACAGACAACAGAATTATTACGTAGCAAATAAATGTAACATTTTTTTCATGTGTATACATACTATGCATTTTAAGTTATGTGAAGATTATATTTTTTCCGATTCTATGAGTTCCGATTTAGTAAAAACTTTCAGAAAACGTATGCCCATAAAACGAATTAAACAATCGTAAATTAGTTTAAGATATCTAGGATTATTTCAGGACTTCAGGATTAATTTGTGTAACTTGGAAAGTATTTATTTATTATTTATTAAAGAGTTACTATAATTTGGATTATATAAATTACTCAGATGTGATACGTAAATCGATGTTTTCTATTGTTGCTTCTATGTGTAATTTCTGTGTCGTACAGTCCCTATTTTTGTTTAGTGCATATAATACAGTTAGTTCATATAGTTCATGAAGAAATTTGCTAATTATATTTACAAGACCGTAAAACTTACCGTTTACAAAATCGATTGTTTTTTTTTTTGCTATAAATTAGCAGTACCGATAATTAGTCACCACCGCGACAAGTAATTCAATACGATATACGATCAAAGAAATATATAATTTCCGACCATAGTAAAAAGATGTTATTTGTGAGTAAAAAATGACAGCTTCTCATTTTGCCCGACAATTAGGATCTGGTTGGTGGCGATCTGAATTCTGCGAACTCTGCGATTCACACGTCAGGATAGGTCGTTCGTACTCGCAGGACATGTGACGAGCCATCTTCAGTGGGGATGACCCCCTCCCCCTGGCCGTTGCCGGCGCCACGAAAAGTAGTGGGGAAAATTTACCACCGTAGCGCGACGCGCACACGTAGCGTCAGTCGCAGTCGATTGCTCGATTTGATTCGGTCTTGTGCATTTTGATCTCTGTTGAGAGGAACTTCGTGTGAGAGAACGAGTTTTTTTCCCTGTGAACAAGAGAACACAGTGTTCGCGAACCTTAGGGCGCACGTCACGGCAAAAGTTTACGATTCTCGTGTTGTGTGAACCGTTTTTTCTTTATCCCCGCGGGGCAAGGCAGACTCGATCGGTTCAAAGATGAGCACGCCGGTGAAGAAAGTGCCTATCCACCTGCAGGTCAGTTTGCCGATCTTCTTTATTTTTATCGTTGATCATCTAGCTTCCGCGAGAGGCTCGTGTTTCCCTTACTGATCGAGCGTCCGTCGTGTAAATAAATTGCGTAGGAATAGATTGTACGGGCGTGTTGAAGGTGGAGCGAATTTGGGAATGAGACCCGGCTTGTCCCTATTGTTACGTGCTGCGTCCGTTGATACGACTGGAAATTACACTTGGTGTCGTTCGATCGATACCGAATCTTTCTATTAAAAATAAGTCTTAAATGAAACGACAAACAAAGAATTCACGTAATATTCATTCTTGTCGAATCGATAATCTCATCGTGGTATCGTTGCCCGTGTATGTACTTCCCGTTTCATTGAAAAATCATCTTCGTGGTGATGATACACACGTTCTCGGTCTAGTATCAAAAGGTCTGTGAGAATATTCGTGAATTGAATGATCAGAAAATAGGTTATCAACCTGTTTGCGAAGGTTACACAAGTAAAGGTGCGTCTACCTTTGGGGTAACCATCTGTTTGAATAAGAAAAATCAGAAAGTTGATACCAATCGTCTTGATAATTAGTATCGCTGAAAAGAGAATAGATTTCAGTATGGCAGCGAAGTAATCGGTGCCGGTAAATGTCTCCGTGTACGTATAAACAGGGGTAAACATCACTGGGGCTTTGAGATTATCACGGGTGAATGCAATGTGTATCACTGAATTCGATACCGCCCGAATCTTGCGGCTACAAGCGGCGTTTCCACGGAAGCTGTGTGCTGTTGCATCGATTTTGCCCGCGTTTCTGCGTACCTATTAGTTTATCCAATATACGGAGTTGTCTTCGTATTGCGTTCCGTACACATAGTAGCCGCGTTTACATTGGTCGAAAGAAGTATCGGTACACGCCCATTTTTGTCAAGATAATATTATGGATTCTTTAGTTTCTATTTACGATTATAGTGAGCCTTCAAACGATCTGTTTGTAGTTCTATATTTTTTGTTTTGTACAGTATATTTACTGCAAGAAACATGAGTGCGGTAATATATTTTTTTATCCATATTCAAATTTATTTTAATGTTTATACGATAAAAAGAATATTGAAAGTTAAATATGACTTGTAAGTCAAATTGATCTGAACACTGTACGGGGGTTAAATTGAGTTATTGTAATAATTATAATGCAGTCTCGTGAGATGATTTTCGAAGTTCGATTTTAATATAATTCGCGGTGATAATCGTTTTTATTACTTATTAAATAAACGGGATAAGCTCCATTAGAGTACATTCTACGTAAATGTAAAGTATGTTCGGTTTATTCATGCTGTTATTTCTCTAACTATTGGAAAGGCGAAAAAATATTTCATATGAGAGTTGGTTGATTTTATGGAGTAAACTTAATAGAATATTTGAACATTTATTTAAATTGTTATTTACAGTGATTTTAATAGCAATATAAGTTTCTAAAACGGAACTACATATTTTTATTGTTGCTATATTATATAATTTGATTATTTATTTTATTTGTGTTAATATAATTAGACATATTTGAAAGTTCTGTTTGAACAATAATTTCTCAGATAACTGTATGAATATTGTGGCAAATGTCAAGTTCGGTTAGCGTTTTTTAATTGTAACGTCTGATCCGTGAGACAAAAATAGTGAAGAATAGAAAACGTGGACGTGTCATGTAGACATACAAAATACTTACAAATAAATTCCATTCTTTTACGAATAAAACAATTTATAGACGAATTACGGGTCCGCATGAAGTTGCGTATAGAGCGCAAAGTCAGTGAACTTCCGATCGATAGCCATGCCGGAAGGGTTATTTACTCGAGCGACATTGTAACACATAATTCATTTGTTAGGAATTATTCTAGTATTTATAGATGATATTGCATTGAATTGTAAGAAGATACACGAAATAAAAATTATTTACTTTTATACTATTCGTGCGCTGTCAATGCTTGTGATTACACGCTCCAATCTTTAGAGTCTAAAGTTCCGATAAATGGAACCGACACGTGTATATCTTTCATTAAACATATAGCAAGAATTACATATGACTAACTTGAATAAACATTGTAATCGCATCGCAAATAACTCTCTCAGTTTCATGGAATCGTTGTTTTCATAAGGTAACATATAAAAATGTGAATTTTTAAAAACATTTAGGGTAGAATTGAATACAAATAATTATATATGTCCCGAGATGAGTGGCATGCACAAAACACTAATCGAATATGTGCAATAACATTACTTTACTGTATTTTATTTCGAGAAAATTGAAATATTCTTTAGCAGTGTGAGTTTACATATTATTCAGCTTGGGTGTGCCTATTCATTTGTTAACTATTTCCATTTGCGTTAATGTTTAGACACTGATATATTACGGAATTAACCATTTTCCAAAATATTTTGATACAAAATCGACCGTTGAAAGGTTGCAATGTCAATGGAAACCGATCGTAACGTACCGCCGACTGTGTATTACAAGCAGAAACTGCGAATAATAGACATGCTCCGAGACACGCAACTTGGGGTTACTGTCAGATTTAGTTTTCTCGAAAACGAAGCACCACGTAATAAACATGTCATTACCAATTTTCAGTTTGCTTTTATGTGCACACAATTGTCTCCTTGATCCCACCACTCATTGCGGAGGATCATGAATGAACTAGTCTCTATGTAATATTTGAAGAAACTTTGGACATTGTGTTCGGAAATGAATCACGGAACTATGCTCACTTTCATTCTGAACAAATAAAATGCATATTTTGTTTGTAGATTCTACTTCACTATCAAAACATACTTGTTTCTGTTATTATGTTCGCCATTTAAATCTCTCTTATGATCGTCACTACAGGAATCGGTAAATTCATTATCTAGATAAAGAGTTTCGAATAACGAATAAAAGATAAAAACAAGTATTCCGCCAATGTTTATCGATGAAACGTCGAAATTCCAATTTTTATAATAAAATAATCTTTCTTGAAAGTTACCTGGCAAACAAATTATTCAATCTCATTCAAAGGTGAGAATGACGCTCTTAGAGCTATTTACTAGAAATATGTATGTGTTATTCGAATAAAATTCTGCCCAACTCTGCGCCATTGTAGCGCGGGCGGTTCTTTCTGCGTCACTGTTAAAACCGAAAGTTTCGTCGCCGCACCGGTAGCGAATTGCAAGGTTGCTGCCTTATTGATCCAAGCGCCTTGGCGCCCAGCACCGGTCGTCTATCTCATAAAAGGAGCCTAAGTTGAAACGCCTTGTATATACGCCACATTTGTGCACAATGGCACCGTGTAAATTCGGTTGAGTTCCATACACCTGGGACCATATTTGTTTCTAACGGGGCCTTTTTTGGAGCATTCCAAGAAGGGCTGCCACCCTTTAAGCCTTTTTAAGAGAAATATGTTAATTTTAATAGATACCTCAAAAATTGCATATTTTTCAAGGTATTTTTGGACGATACCCGGAAAACTTATAAAGTACTATAAGACCTAATTTTCCCCGTGCACTACTTCCGAAAATGTGGAAATTGTTGAAGTGATAAGTATGATTCTGGGACCGGGGACACCAGTTCGGCCAAACCCGCAAAAGGGATCTCAGTTTACGGTTATCCTTGGCTGTACAAATTGTCTCCCACCATAACCATTATAACAATATTAGTATTTATTTAAAATATAAAACAGCTAAATAAAGAGAAATAACATCGAAATAGTAAATAAAAAAAAAAAAACATTCCTTACGGTGATCATGAATTTTCGATATTCCGTTTACGGCATTCACGGTTATGTAATTTCTTCGAAACGATCGTGGTTTCGTGAAGATTAATAACTTCTGCTTTCTTGACGGTCTTCTGGTGCTAGAAACCGCAGGTTCAACGGCGGCTCCTCGACGCACGGGAATTCTCGCTCCGTGGAAATCGTACGGGGCGTGCTGGGGCGCGCTGTCTAGGTAGTCGGGGGAAATCAATAGTTCGTCGACACTACCGTCGACCTAAAGTCGGAAAAACCACGGGCTCGATTTTACGGGCACGCACTCGTCGACCTCGTCGTCGCCCAGCGCTGGAATCCACCGATCTCTCCTCCCGTCTGTGGCGAATGTCTTTCGAACATCTTTCCGTGGTGAGACTCCCCAGACAGCACCGTACATCCTAAGGACGTCCGTTTCATGTCCAGTTTATATCCGAATGTCCTACGTCCATTTTGAACATCCCTAGGACGTTCGTAAGATTTAAATTTCGGATGTTCTGGAAACGTCCGTCCCAAAAGTCCTACGGATGTTCTCAAAACTTAAATTTCGGATGGTTTCGTTTAGAATATTTTTATTTTTGCCAATGTCATTCCGTGCAAGGTGATGGAATCCAATTTTGATCGTGTTACTAGTACTTCCAACCTGTGTACCGATTCTTACTATCTTCTTGCGTACGTAAAGTTAATTACAAGTAGTAACTTATCCATGTAGTTTGCTCCTGTTTGTACCTAAAATTTTGGTCAAGTGTCAATCAAATTGTATATCGAATTTCTTTCTCGCTTCTAGGACATTTATTCCAGTAACTACAAGCTTCACCATTTAAACTTCCGCGGAACAGTGTACTTTACAGTTTGCTCAAGTTTTACTTGGTTCTCCGTGTCATAACCTTATTAACCTTAATTGCACGGTTCATTAACGCACTTTGTTCCAATCAGTTCGTAGTCTCATCAATAAAATAGTCCCATCAAGTTCTCTCCTCTAGTTTCATGGTTTCTGTTCGCGAGCAAGTGGTCTGAACGTACACGCGCGCCAGCGAGATCCTCATCTTTTTGCCTCACCGAGAACTTGACGGCAAATTTAGTCGTATGGAAGTCGGTCAGCCAAAATGCAGATTACCCGCGTTATTCCGTGGGGCATACGTAAATAGACACGCCAGGGAAGCCAGGTGTGACCCGGCGTTACCGTTTCCGCTGCGACTCCCCGTTTGTGTACACATGGAAATTAGAGCGCGAAGGTGGTATTGGTATTGGCCTTTTTTTCTCTCTCTCTTTTATCCCCAGTTTTATTCGATTACGCGAGCTCAAGGACGATTGGGGGACGGATCGCACTTGAACATATTCTTCCGTCAGCATGTTTGTGTAAATTGGACTAAACTTAGACCTCGAAGAACGAAGACAATTGTATCGGAAGTATAAAAAGTTAATTATCCAGTTACTTAACAGACTAAGCATTCACTTTTATTGTGTTAATCGTGTTTTTGGAATGTCTCCAATGTAATCTAAATTCAGAATTGGGAAATTATTTCTACGACTTAGATATACATAGCACCCTCATGAAAATAAAATTTTAAAACATTTAAAAATAGAGTATGTAATAGAGTGTACCAAATGTAATTTTTAGATAATTAGGTGTTGCCTGAATCTCGTTTGAACTTTTCTATTGTAAACACGGCTTCTTTTACAGGTTTCTTAAGTGCCTTCCACCGTTCAGTCGGGGTCTTCTTTAAACCCGCAATGTGTGAGGGTCTGACGAGGCTCGTGTCGCGTTGCCGCTCGGTATAATGCGTTCACAAAACACTATATTATACTACTAATTTTTTAACAAGACAATTTATCCTATAGTACGAAGTCATGAACATTCTGTATTCGTTATACAATAAGCTATCATTTGCGGGTAGAATCGATATCATTCAATTTTCAACGGATTTTAAAATCATTTAAATTTAAGATTTTTACCAAATTTTTAAACCGTTTTAATCGAAATACAGGATGTTCCATGAGAATCATGGGCGTAGCCAGGCACTTGCTCCCCCCCTGGACAGTAAAAAGTGGCTTTTGGCCCACCCTACAAGAAAAAAAAATTAGATTTTTCCCCCCTCCCTTTCCAAAGTTATAAAATTTTTTCGTAATATTTAATATTGCAGTATAATGTGAAACACTACCAACAGCCTCTATTAACAAAAAGCATACATTTTCAACGATTTATGTCTTTAAAAACAAAGTAGAGTATGTCTGTCTACGTACAGCCTTTTTCACTGTGGCAGTCGATGCTCTAATATTTTTTCCAGTGTGAAAATGGTCAGCGAAGGAAACGAATCCGCAGACCAGATATAAAACACAATACAAGGGATAAATACGACTCGAAAGAAGAAAATACAGGTGAAATCGATACCCCTCGAACGCTTTCCAAGGAGACCTCCCGAGGGTATTCGCCTCATCGCGCGCGCCGTCCAAGTGAGAGATCTTATCGGGCCTCTAGCGACTCCATTTCGGTGGAAGTTGCCAGGCGTTCGTTCTTATCGGGTCGATTCAACCCCCTCGATGGAATCGCCTTCTGTGCTCTGTATACATATAAGCTCTCGCGGTTTGTTAGCCGCGAACGGAGTCGCGTGCTCCGAAACATCGTCGCCCGAAGCGGGGCGTGTTCCGCTTGGCACGCGGTCCAATTAAAGCCGGATTTCTTCGTCGGTTACTTGCTACGGGTGTTCATCGTGCCTACAAGCCGCGCGAAATCGAAGAGGAACGATAATTAGCTACTTTCACGATGATGAAAAAACAAATAGGGATTTTTCCGCTGGTTTGTACTTAAGGAGCGAAACTCCGACGAGTTTCTAACGCGACTACGACAATATGGCAGCTCGGAAAGCTTCAGGCCTACGATTAATACTTGCGAGTGTTGTTCGTTGAAGGATTAAACACGATAAGCTTATATTTTGAAAAAAATACCATGGAAATAAAATTCTGTTAGCTTGAATAATTCTTTTTAAAAAAATGGACATAATAAAATAAATTAAAGTTACTGATAACTTTTTTTTAGGTAGGCTGTACTGTTATGGTAATATAACACTGTCTAAAATCAAGAGACCGAGAATTGCAGAGTATTGTGTTTTCTGTGATCGTTCGCTTAAACGTGATCAGTAGACTGCGGATTTTTATGCAAAATAAAAGTTTCTAAAGTAATTGATAAAGACAGGAGCAATTGTAGAAATTTATTTTTCCTCTTGAGCATCTTATTGGGTTCGGAATAAAATAAAAAACTCGTTGGATCCGATGAAAGTTTTGTATTTCACAGAGCCCTGTAGGCTATAAATGCATAAAATCCGCAGTCTAGTGATCAGCTTATGTTATTCTATTGCTAACTGTCCGATCGGAAATTCGTTTGGCTAGTATAACATGATTCAAGGAGAGGTTTAAGTTAACATTCTGTGTAGTAATTACGTCGTTACGAGTTCTGAACTTTGATAGGAGTATTTTAATCAAGAATTTCACTTAGCAAAAAAGACTTGAACTCCGATTTACATGATGTATTTACCATTCACTCTTTATGTTTTCTAATCAGTGTCGGTAACAGATTCTACGAGACGAAAAAACTGCTTGTTTTCGTGTAATAAAAGACCTGGAGGGACAGAGTTTATGCGGGAGTCCAATAAAGCTTAACATTTCGAAGATTCAGTGTTTATATACAGAGTGTCTAAGCCGACTCGGGGGCTAAATTTATACCCCTCATCGGGGAGTAAGCCTCGCGTCTCTTATTTTACTACCATTTATTATTAACTCGAAAATACACATAGAGAAAATACGATTTAAGCGTGCCGGTCAATTTGATCGGCTAGCAGTATGAACGTACCTATTATTATAGGTTTTCCTTTGCTTAGGAGCAGTTACGGGTTAAGTTAGAAAGAATCAGAAAAATTGGTCGGAACGTCGTCAGACAAGTTCGACAGTCTCAAATCTGTCGAGACATCGATTTTTCCTTGCAAAGGGACCGTCAAAGTATCACGAAGTGGATTGAAGCCCGCAGGCTTGAAGTCCTCGGGAGCATATCTTTTTACAAAAATCACGCCGGCTAACGGAGCCTGACGTAGTATTTTAAGCCGCTGTCCGCTGAAAATATCCAACCGGAGATCTCCAACACATGAAACGCACATGTTCACACTCCCGTGCTTAATAACTATACCGCGCGGATGACAAGGTCTCTGCCTACGTGAAGTTTCCCATTCGATTCTCACAGTCGTGCCGTCACCGAAGGTTACCCTCGTTTCAGATGGAAAATTTAAAGAAAGACGTGTGCATCGCGTTTCTTCGAGTCTGTCGGCGAATAGAACGGTGTAGACGACCGGGACGTTCATAAAGGTTGATCCAGAAATAGTGACTGAACCTCGGGAGGTCGTTATACTCACCTGAAGGTTGTAAAAGGTCATGTGGTCAGTTCGAGTTTCTGAACACTTTTTGTTCCTAATGGACTTGGGCACGAGTGTAGAAGCTAAAGGTACTTGCAGTGTTGACAGTTTCTATATAAAGAAGCTTGCATTGGTGTGATATTTGTACCATTATTGTTAACAATCTAAACTTTTGTAATTTTATTTCGTGTTGTCTTTTTGTCGAGGAGGACAATTTAGCCGTTGAGTCGGTGACATTAAGACTTGAATCTACAGGGTGTTCGCGGTAATTCCATCGTTTTTTTTTCGTAAACGGTGAACATTAGGAAAAAAACCGAAGAGAAGGAAGTTTAGTATATTTTACTAGTAACATGATAGCGTATCTAATGTTTTTGTATTTTTAATATTTTTCTGGAAACAAAGGTGACCTTAATTTTTTTAAATGGAATTTACATATTTTTTTACACTATATGAAAGCCGGCATTAAGACGAGTTCAACTATGTAGTATACTATGGTCTTCAGGGTCATACAAGGGCAGAAATAAAAGAAATAAGTTTAACATTTCGTAATATTGTATTTACAAGTATGTTGTAGTAATAAGACTACATCTCGTGTTCAATATGACTTCCATTAACAAGAATGCATTTCTGAGAATTTATTTCTACCCTTATATGACCCTGAAGACCATAGTACACTACATGGAAAAAGTACACCTGATAGATCTACAGTAAATACTCCATGAGTGTTCGAAGGCTCCTCGGAACTGACAAGGAGAGGACCCCAGAGAGTTTAGAGTCATTAATTTATGAAATATTTAATGTTCACTACCAGGGAGTCTTCGAACCTTCATCGAGGATTTACTGTACTTCTTCACTTCACCGCCGACTATCCTTACAATCCTATATAAATCGAGGACAACATCATCTGACCTGACAATTGACACCCCACGCAAATGCAATTCCAATGAATGTCTCATGATATGGTCGGATTGTGGATACGATTTAACGAACGCCACGCAGCATTGCAGAAGGGGAAAGCAGATTTAGATCGATTTCACCGAGGGCCTCGGTGTTAACGGCGGTTTAGATTCACGCGGGGGTCGAAGCAATTTCACGGGGTGGAGGCCCCAGCCCCTCTGTAGCCGTTTGTTGCACCACGGGTTGCATTATCGTGCAGAAAGGGTGCGGAAGTAAAGTCGGTAGCGAAACGTGGGTGGTGGCTGCATCACCAACGGATTGTCCTTTTTTTTTTTTCACTCCCTTCTTGCTCTGGCCCCTCCCGTAATCTTCTCCCCTATCCACTTTTATCCTCTGCCCGGATGGGGAACGCCTCGGGGTTGGTTGTCAAAAGTCCTCCATGCAGTCTGGACCCTTTTCTCTCTCGGATCTTTTCAATTTGCCCCACGCTGAGACGATATTTACGCGTTTTGTATGTTCCTTTTGTCTACGACACTTAGCATCCTGTTGAATGTCTGATCGAAACACGAATCCTCGGGTACTTTGATCTGGTCATCGTAATTCTGATTACCAAACATAAAGCTGACATTTGTTCGGTGATGATGGGGGAAGTTACAGGAGAATACTGGATTTTACATGTTTTTTTTTTTGTGTTATTCAGTTTGTGGTGGCTCCTTCTGTGCTCCTAGCTCCTGAAAAGTTTTCGAGTATCTGTCACTATAGGGGTAACTTGTAAAGAGGAAGAAACCTACTACCTGTCCCAAAACTTTTATTAAAATCGGAGACCTATAGATACATGGTGTCCCTTCCGTTAATGCCATATCAAAATTTCAAGTAACACCATTGAAATTAGTAGAATCCAACCAGTGTTGGGAAGAATTTATTCGAATAATACACAGTGAAAAGCAGCAGTATCTAAGGGTGTCGTTCTGAGCTTTAAACAGTTAACGAAATTAACTACTTGTTCGACAAATGTCGATTCATTCATAAAGAAGTATTATGTTATTATAAAAATTGAAATTTCCACGTTTAAACAATTAAAAATAACGAAATACTTTCTTTTATCTTTTATTCGTTATTCGAAACTTTTTATCTAGATAATGAGATTGCCCATCTCTGAATCCCACCGATCCACGTGTACATCTAAATAAATCTGCACTAAACTCGGCAATATTCATCGAACAATCTGAAACCTTAAAAAAATCTTTAAAGCGTCAAACTATCAGCAGCAAGCAATATATCCCTGCTGTCAGAATTGTGCCCACCTGTGCATATGGGAGTTCTAATCGTTCGTCGACACTCGAAGTGCGAAGTGATTCTAGTACAGCCGTCTGTCCATACCTTATAGCCACTTCTGAATAAGTGGGTGTATAATTAAACAGGCCAGGAGGCTACCTACTTCCTTCCATTCCGTTCCTCAAAAGGGAACAATCCCAAGATCCTTACTCGTATCGCTTCCACCGACGATTATTCGTCTAATTATCTTATCGTCGGGCAATCTCGAGCAAATTCGTAACGAATAAAAGAATAAGCATTCCCTTGACGGGTTTAAATGCAGTAGCTGAGCAACCGTTTCCGTCTGGCCGTCTGAAAATAATACGTATATGGCGAGCCTAGTTAGCACTGGTGATTGTATGCTAATCCCACGGACTAGGTCAGTGAAAAACGCCCGGTTTTTCCGTGGAAAGGAAATACAGAACGGCCAGAGAAGAGAAATCCTCTTATTCTTTCGAACGGAAAGATGGATCGTTGGGCATTTTACGCTAGCCACCACGCGCTTATCAGTCAGAGCGCATCGCGGACTTCTCCGGTACTGCTCTAAATCCAGCATTGGCGGAAGTGCGTGAAGCGTAGCTTCTATTATATGTATACTGATTGGTATACCATAGCGTGGAGCGATACACGCACGTTAATCGGCCGCCACCGGATGTTGGGACGCACGCTGCAAACGAATATCAAGGACGATACACGCGCCCTGGGGGGCTGTTCCTGGATTGCAAAAGAGGTCTCGATCATTATTTGTGAAATTGGTCGAATGAATTGCGGCTTCTTTCTTTTCTTTTTTTTTTTTCAATCTTTTTAACGACTGTTTCAAGTCACTTTGACTCGATGGTAATGTTTCATTTTTAATTACATACAGCGGTGTTAACCCTTAACTGGTAGGGTCTAAGGAACTGCGGAAATATTTTTAGAATATTTTATTTTTATTCACTAGTTATTTAACCTTCATGCTGTGCATTGGGGTCAAATGGATCGCAGTCATTGTAATATGCGACGTAATAAGGTTTTGCACCAAATAAATATGCCAGGCAACTAGAATTGCTTCAACTAAGGTTTTACACACACATTATTAAAAAAATATTTCTTATGAATTAATAAAAATAAAATAAAAATAACTATTTAAAAGAAAAACTTTAAAAAATATATGAAAATATATATGGGGTCAGCTTGACCCCGTGCACAGACTATGGGAAATTTACTATGCACAGAGTGACGGTTAAAGTGATGCTTGTTTATTTCGATGTTCTCTTATGTGATAATGCAAAACAACTAATTGTATAAATTACGAATGATAAAATTGCATTCGAAATATCGTTTCTTAGTTAATAATTGTTGAAGATACGGGGAAATAATGCGTGAAATTCGTCTGGCACGATTATACTACTTACGACAATGGATTCCCAGCTGATACACGGTATCGGTTGATGACCTAGTGAAAAAAACTGAAATGAATGAAACCAACTCGTGGAATAATTGAAGAGAGCGCCTCTCAAGTAGAATAATCCGACGAGTCAGACGTATTTTACGCCTGTATGTATTTTTCCCGTACTTTCAACAGTCAATACCTCGGAAACAATGCCTCAAACGCAATTTCATCATTCTTGGTTTTCGTCTTATTAATTATATATAAATATAATGTCTTAAAAATGATATATTTTAGATCACATACATCACATCGAGATTTACTATACCTTAAACAACATTTCACCTAAACCTCGAGCAATTTCATAATATCTTGTAACATTTACTGCATATTCCATAAGTGTTCTAATACTTACGAGCGGGAGTGTAGGCAACTCTCTCTTATTTACGACTTACAATCATAACTGCAAACACTCGAATGCAAATTCTCGCTGCTCACCTGTTTGCGAAACGACGAAAAAAAGCAGGTGTGAATAATAATATCGACCGTTCGTTTTATGTTTTCAGAGCTCGCAGAACAGGCTGCTGATCAAGAATGGAAAGGTCGTGAACGACGACGGCATCGTGGCCACCGACGTTTACATCGAGGACGGTATCATCAAGTAAGAGTCCCACGAAACACATTGCGCGTAACCGCGGCACGCTCGTCGCTGCGTTACGCAATCGTAATAAAAACAAGTTGTGTACACGCGTGTTTGAAACTCTGTTGCTTCGGTTTCATTCAGCGTTCGGGCGGCGACCGTTTCTGCTCGTTTCCTCCCCTGATCTGTTCACAACATGTTACGCAATCATTTTGCGCAGGATTTCGTCCTGATGATGAATGTTTTGATGGAATGAAAATACAGACCTGTCAACAGGGTGACTTTTCGAAAGCACGAACAGTCGTGACAAATGTGAATAACGCCCCACAAATGAGAATGTTTTGTTGATTCTTGGATGATGATCACTGGGTCACATTTTGTTTTGAGTTTTAGAAGAACTTCATGCAATGGTTTCTGAGATTTAATTCCAGTTAAAAAAAAAATAACAGCTAATTCGGAAGGAAATTTGTTTATAAATGCACTGTCTGCTATGGAAAGGACTGCAGTTTCGAAAAGGTTTAGCCTTCGATTTTTATGAAACTTGATAGAATCGTTCCAAATACTCACATATGAGGGTATGTAAAGGGTTTTTCGGTGCAATTGAAAATTAAATGAGATATGTTAATATTATGGTGACGACACATAAAGTATGTTTTGTATCGTATTGTGTGGTAAGTCACGCATATAATAACTGATATGGGACAGTTTTAGAAAAAATTATTTCAGTAGCATGAGACGTTGTATGTCACGACTTGAGACGCAATATGAGTGGGTCGTTCTACGACACTAAGTTGCATTTATTGTTTTAGTGTTATCTCAGTTAATTTTCAATTTTTCCGAAAAACCTTTTTCATGTGTTCATTGGGGAGTATTTGGCACGATTTTACTAAGTTCCCTGGAAACCGAAAGGTGGACCTTTTCGAAGCAACATCCCCCAAAAATGTGTCCGAACAGAAATTAAAACAGAAGTTCCAAAATTTTCGTATAGGACTCTGTGTAATACAATAAAGGATAAAACTGTCATCGGATCCAATGACTATTCTATTTTAGTCTGAACCCAATAAGATACTTAAGAGGAAAAATAAATTTTGACATTACCGCCTGTCGTTATAAATTACTTTAGAATATGTTATTTTGCATAAAAATCCGCAGTCCAGTTACGAGTTAGGAAAAAGGTTATTTGTTGAACAGTGTTATCGAGAGACACAGATTAATATGGACAAGTCCAACTCGTCTACCCTGGTGAACGTGTTAATATTCTCAACGTCGAAGTCGATTAACGTTTCATTGAGCATTCAACTCGCGTGTTCGCTCGCCGCTTTACGCAACCGAGCCGCGATACACGCCAGTCGTTTTATCAATGAGCGGCGAGCGTACTGGCGCGAACCGATAACACGCTGACGGTCACCGTAATCTGTCAAAGAATCGGGACGTGCTAATAGACGGCTGACAGCCGCTAATATTGGCCGTCCGCTCGAGACACATAATTTACTCGAGGCGTTAACGATCGAACCGGGCGTTGAAGACGCGCGATCGATATTTGTTATCGATGATTTGGTTTCCTTTCGAATCCTGGGAAGAACGTGGCTGGGTTAGTCGAGACCCTCACGGATATTTCTATGTTTCTGTGTGAGCCTTTTTTTGGAACGACTGATTTTTCGAACTTTGTTTTAGAATTGGTTTTCTTGAAAATTTGGTCACAGTTGACCCAGCAATGGCTGTAGGAGGTTAACGGAGACATTCTTAACGCTCTTGTGGCTGGTGAACAAACTTATCTGCGATCAATTGTTTTCTGAATTCATAGGCTTGTATTGTAATACTTATGCTGGAAAGATCTCAATCTCTTCTGTTTGTAATTGAAAATACGAGATAGTTGTTTAGAAGTTCAGTCGGTACACCTTTGGGTCTAGATAGGAGAATACTGATTAATTATGTATATCGAATCTTGACGTTTAGTGGATTCGGTGGTACGAAAATTGGTTAAATGTGAGTGAAAGTGATTAAAGTTTGAATATCATTACGCTTAATAATGGGAGAGAATATGTATAATTATCTAATCTGTTTATTGAGTAATATTTCGGGTGCAGATAACCTGTAAGTTCATTTAGTTCACATCTGAGCCTCTGCAAAAAACCACAAGAATATTATAAAATGACGAACGATAATTCTATTTAAAGCATGCTTTCATTCTTTATCGTTCGATTTTCATGATACTACAATTCACCAAGTCTCGTCTGCGTCTCTCGAAAACCGACAAATAAATACATTTTAGCTATGTCTAGAGCCATAGTGTCCATAGTAGCCACTGGTCGTGATAGTGTTAATATGCTGAACTTTAGACAATCGTTTATGTCGTAAATGTATAAAATTTACTTATCATCATCTCAACATAATTCTCGGTGTAAAATTGAAAACTGTTCTGTTCCTAGGGAAATGGGACGGATTATGGTAATACCGGGCGGGACAAGGATCATCGATGCGCGTGGAAAGTACGTGATGCCCGGTGGCATAGATCCGCACACCCATTTCGAATTGGAGTTGATGGGAGCGAAGTCGGTCGACGATTTCTACCAGGGCACGAAAGCGGCTGTGGCCGGCGGCACGACCACCATTATCGACTTCGTGATTCCCCAGAAAGACGAGTCCCTTCTGGAGGCGTACGAGAGGTACAGAGAGGTCGCCGATCAGAAGGTCTGCTGTGATTACGCGCTTCACGTCGCCGTCACCTCGTGGAGCCCGAAAGTGAGCTATGAACACATCGACTAGCATAAACACTAGAAATATCAAACCAGTCAAAATGACTGGTCAATGCACTCTTACAACGATCTTTTGCACCTTTTATTACGATATGAGAGTGAAGACATTAGTCAACTTCTAAGTTTCTAAATTTTCAAAAGTTTTCCACGTTTGTCCAGCGATCGAAGCAAATATGCGTTTATCGTTGGTAGTTCTAGTGTTAATGCAACGCAAAAGTTGTCGCCCTGTCGATGTTGGGCTGAGGTGGCGACAATTTTTACTATACTCAGTCAGCCAAATTTTATCCAATGCCTGTTATAAAGTTATGGCTTCAAGTTCGATGCAAAATTTGCTATAAACAACTCGCGCAGACTCTGATCCGTTTATGCCCTCAATTTGACACAGATTATGTGGCAAGACTTGCTGCCAATTTGCTTTACCATTTCAGCTGGCGTTTCCTGCAAAAAATAAGCCAAATGTGGAAACAGATGGCTATGGTTTTTTTTAGACATCGTTTGTCATTATTTGTTGGCAATCTGCTCCAAAGTTGTACACAACTGATTATTAGGGATACTTTGAATTGCGTCGATATTATTTCCTTATTTTCATCGATAAGTTTCGAAAGACAAAATGTGCAACATTAATTGCCAGTAGACGCACGATCAGAGGCGTTAGTTATTTTCCAAGGGACGTCTAAAGCGAGATAGTTGCGCCACAACGATGCATTTCACACGCGCTCTCCACTCTATTTAGTCACGCGGAATTAGATAATTACCGTAACACGAGTCCTTCCTGGAAAAGAAAGCATGTCTAGGCACGACCTGTTTCTTGCTAGGCTTAAGTTCAACGACGATTGTTACATGAACCTACTTTCGCACTTCAGAGGACAATGTTAAGTATCACAAGACAAATTAAACCTGGGTTGTGCTAACATGTCTACTTTAGGGGTGTCCTGTATTAATTTCTTTAGTACTCGATTCCAAACCATTGGCGGTTAAAGAAACTGTTCCAGGTTCAAGTTGATCTTCTGACTTTGCAGACTATGAGTCTAGACATGAAAAAAAGTAGGTACAGTAGCCGTGATGACGATCTTCAAATTCGGTGAGAGAATTAAAGTGGGCTAGTTATAGGTTCACTGGACGAACCTTGAGATTTCTCGGAGGAATTAATTAAGAAATTCCAAACCAATAGATAAACCAATATATAGGAACAATCCTTACTAATTATGGAAAAAAAAACAGAAGATTTTCAGATAAAAATAAAGCGGGCTAAATGCGTCAGTCCCGATATTTTTTTATCACAGTAGTACTATTCTTCTCTACACATTCGTGCTAAAGATCTCGAAAGTTTACTCGGTAGAACGATCTAATCTCAAAATCCAGACCGGATGCAATCTCCCCCGAGAATGACCTGAAAATTCACAATTCCCTCGCGCTTAGCATCGTCCTCCCACAAATGGTGACGGAACACGAGCATTAAACAGCGTTACAACCGTGTGTCCCATTAGAGGATCGAAATCTTCCGTGCAAATTGCCTGGAAAATTGCGCCTTGCTGGCTGATCGGCGGTCATTAGAGTCGTGTATCGTAACCGAGAAACTGAGACCTGTGACTCGATCGGTTTGCGGATCGATCTACCGGGTGATGGATCATTAGACTTTCGATGGACGGCAGCGTTGAAACAAGAGGGTGGGGGTCTAGAGGGCGCTGTAGCCCCGGGCCTCATGTTCCAGGGAGGCCCCTTTCTGAACCTTCAATTTCGTTATGATTAAATGTTGTTCAATTGTATTTAACCCTTTGCCTTATAAATATTATTCGTTTTCTTTGAGTCGAAGTCAAATACTAGTCTACTGGTATTAATATTTAACTCTTAGAGTAAATGTACAATTGCGATAAATACACGAATTCCTTTTGTTTCTGGGGAATTATTGATAATATAGTAATTCTGGAGACTGCAGCATCAAGGGCTTAAAATAAATTTCAATTTTTGAAAATTTATGTATTTTGTTGTGCTGTACTACGAAAAAATCGCCCCCCCCCCACGCTTTTCAATCAAGGGGCCCCCCGAAAATCTGATACCCCTTGGCCACAAAAAATCTTAATCCGAGCCTGATGGACGGGCAGAGGCCCCCTCTAGTAGCTGCCTAGTATGTCCATTGAGCGACAGGACATGCTGGGCTGGTACGCTAAATATGGGAATAAACGGATAGGTGTCCCGCGGTAAATTGGCAAATCGGAGATCGGCTCTGGGGTTCGTGGCCATCACGATAGCTGCTGTTGCGGTGCCGTCGACTCGTAACTGTAATCACGATCGTGAATGGAATAACGAACGAAACGGATGAGGAAATCGCGAGTACCGCGTACGGATGCATGGTAAAATGGACGTGCTCCTTATTTGCTGGCGCTTGTCGGTTTGTCTGTATAACGGACAGTGATGGTAGAGATAGGTATCACGTTAGATTGGTAGAGAAGGTTTGTTGCTTCTACACGAAGCTGTAGTTCAAACCGTGAACAGCTTGCAAGATTTCTTTGTCGATGCAGAAACAACGATGGCCTGAGGCCATTTGGACCCTTGTATGCATCCTTTCTTTCTTAATACAGTAAATCCTCGATGATTGCTCGAAGACTCCTCGGCACTGCAAGAAGAGGACCACAGGTGTAACGCTGACTTTTTAATGAGGTTTAGCAAAGTGATAGATCTTGGAATTCTGGAGACAATTATATTTGTTTCAATCGTATATGGTTATTAGTTTATAAAATATTTAATGCTCAGTGCCGAGGAGCCTTGGAACACTCATCGATTTACTGTATGTTATAGGTACTTTAGTAGAAGAATATTGCCCAACCGTTATTGATTCAACAAATGGTCTAAAGTTCACTGTTGCGTATTTACAGGTGAAACAAGACATGGCGACATTAACGTTGTCGCATGGCATCAGTAGCTTTAAGATGTTCATGGCGTACGCGGGCATGTTCATGTTGAGGGACCCTGAATTGATCGAAGCGTTCAAAGTATGCAAGCTTCTCGGGGCGATCGCCATGGTTCATGCGGAAAATGGTGATATCATTACCGAGGTAAGATCAATTTTTGTTATGATTCTATTAAAATGACTATTAATGATACCTATTGATCCTAAGAAAATATATTGTACACCCTTGGTCACTTTCTTTTATAGTATTTTTTCGTTATTCGTCACAGGAATCTATTTGTGACCATAAGTATTTTCCAGGACGTTCGAATACTCTAAAAAATTTATTATACTCTAAGAAATTTACATCTGTAAATCTTTAACGTAGTTTACACTAATTGGCTGGCACGAATAGACTTAGTTCACCGTCTCACGAATTTCCTCAGAAATAGATCATTAGATCGGTACATCCGAAATTGTTTCAGAACACGAAACGATTACTCGATGCAGGAGTTACGGGGCCAGAGGGTCACGAAATGTCACGCCCTGAGGAAGTGGAGGCTGAAGCTGTGAACAGAGCGTGTGTTATAGCTAGCCAGGTAAGTCGGTAGCAAAATTGCTCAAACACACACACATATACACATCGACGAATAAAAGTACTGTTTTTAGATGTCGAATTCGTATTCACTTAGTGTGCTTGTACGCACTTTCTCGAACGTTAGCTTGCAAGGAATCATTTGTGTTACAGTACTTTGCAGAAACAGACATTAATGGATGTGCAACGCTTCTTTTTACGGCTTCTGCCATGTTTCCATTAGTAGTGTATGCTATATACGTGCACTTTTGAGTTCATTTATGTTTGTTTATCTGTGATCGATTATTTTTGTACGTCAAGGGGACCACTGGAGACGGAATATCTAATAATCTGGATGAATTATTTCATCGTCCAACATATTTGTTGAAAAAGGTAAATACAAACAACAATGGAACCTACAAAAAAAGGACCAGAGTCGCAGTACCGAGAATTTTTTACAAGATGACAGCCTAGCTACCTCGTACAGACTCCTCTCAATTATCGTCTGGCTTTTTTTTACGATTATTGTCCAGGCAATATTCCTACCACTGGGAGGGGGAGGGGTCGTGAAACCTGTCAAGCGCATATTTTGTTGCCCCTCCGCTTTTATTGCCGAGGCTCGGGCAAAACACGAATTTACGAGGGTCTGAAGCATTTCTCCCTATAAGATTATTGTCCCGGCGCGGACCTGAAGACAATAATCGAGAGGAGTCTGTATTACGCAGTCTCAGTAGCTCTATAACTTCAATGCATTGGCTAGTAAATCCAGATAGAAACTCATTTTCTATATGACTCGTTTATTTTGAACCTGGTGTAAGTCTAGATTTTCATCCTCGTTTATTTATAATTAATTTATATTTGTAATCATAGCAACCACCTTATCGATTTTCTCAAAACTGGTCTTACACCTACTTTCCTAATAAACCAGCTCCTACGTATATCGAATACTTGCACGAGTTACAAAGAATCAAAACGGCCATCGATCAAATAAAATCCACGTTTCTTCCAGGTCCAAATTTTTTGGCTCCCGCTATATTCCGTGTCCAGTGGTCCGCATAACCGCGGTGTACACCGACGAGCAAACTCGGCTTCCGCTAAGGGAAAATGTGAGGTTGGCGAAAGGCCTCCTACCATTTAATTTTGGGAGTTACTGAAATTTATGCCATATTAATATTCGGTTTAACACTTATTCCTGTACATGAAATAAATTTAGTAAGTGCTGGGAGACCCATCTACGTCACTTTTTTCCCTAGCGGAAGTCGACTTTGCTCGTCACTTGTACAAGTAAAAAAAAAAAAACGATTCACGTTCCCGCCGCGTTTTTCGTTTCGCGAAGACAAGGCGCTTCAGTTTTTAAGGGCACCAGATCATTTCCGTTGTACCGATCGAAATTCTGCATGCTTAGGTGAATTGTCCACTGTATGTAGTGCATGTGATGAGTCGTAGCGCCGCGGAGGCAGTGGAGACCGCGCGTAAGCATGGTGTATGCGTCTACGGCGAGACATTGGCGGCCGCAATCGGCACAGACGGCACGAACTATGCGCACAAATGCTGGAGGCACGCCGCTGCACATGTTTTGAGCCCACCGCTCAGGCCAGATCCGGATACACCTGGCATCCTCATGAACATGCTGGTCAAGTGAGTCGACGACAAGCCGTGACAATTCTCGTTCGGGCGGGCGGGTCACCTTGACATCCGGGGAGAGTAACTTAACGGACTTCTGGATATATATTAACCCCCCTCGCTCTCCGTTGGCTCCGCTACGGGGGCAGATATACTATACTGGGTGTTCATAAAAACGTGGGACATTTTCATAGGGTATATTCTACATGCAAAACTAAGAAGAAAGTCAAGAACGACGAGGCTTACTAATTGAATATTAAAATTAATTAAACAAAATCTAACTAATACCAGTTTTTTGGAGCAGATTTGTTATTATTAAATGGAGCACCGTGTCATACGGCTAAATCAGTGAAAACATTTCTCCAGGACAGAAATATTTCGTTACTGAATTGGTCAGGAAATCACCCTGAGCTTAATCCTACTGAGAATGTTTGGGAACTTCTGGAACGAGGAGTTTTTAAAGAAAATATTAGAAATAAGAGGGTTTTAATGGAAAAAGTTATGTATCATTGGAATCATAATGAACATTTAAAAAAACAAGAAATGTTTAGAATGACCTGTCGAGCCAGACATATTCCACGCGTATTTCGTCCGTACTTTCAACAATTAATAACTGCCAAACGAAGCCACGAACGAAATTTCGTTACTCTTCGTTTTTGTCTCAGTTTGGCATGTAGAATCGATCCTGTGAAGTATCCCACATTTTTATTAACACCTTGTATCTGAAAATCGTGTTCAACCGAAAATCAAGTTTTATCGAGTGAACTCGTCCTTCTCGGTTAACAGGTGGTTCTTTTCGGAAGATGATCCGCTGAAACATTGGCGAACAGAATGTCCGTTCGACCAGCGAAAGTGATCAACGCCCAATTGCTCACATTATCGATCGAGAAACGTTCGAGACCGTTTATCAAACGTAAAATTGTGTGTATCTAGCTCGACTTACGGGCACCGCGATACGGGTCACGGATTGATGTTAACAGCGCGATTCAGGGATTATCTACGTCAGACTGAACCGATACACGCGAGCGAACATTAGCCGTTCCACGATGTTGCATGCGCCGGAAATTATATTTAGAAATTCTGTCGAAATTCCCCCGTGCATGCACGCTGTTCGTAGCCGCAGTTTAAATTTCTTTCGCCCAGATTTCTTTTTCGTCTCGGGCTTCGCCTGTTCGTACACGGTTGGCACGGTCTCTCTTCTTTCGATGTGCACCCACGTAGCCGTAGTTGAACGTGCATTCGCTAGACACTGTGCGTGAACACGGTTGAAAATGCTTGGAGGGCTGTTGAGTCTTCCAGAAATGAAAAAAACATTATTATACTCCATCGAATAGAAAAATAGTGAAAATTTTAAGTATGCCTGGATCGATTAGAAAAATGGTGAAAATTAAAATTTTCTCACAATTGTGACATTTTTTGGGAAGAACATATCACATCGGATGACGTGAAATACGTATTGTTGAATGGTATCAAGAAAATTCGTTCAAAAGCATTTGAAACGGAATCGATCATTGTGTCTTCTGAGATGTTCAATTATATTGGTAATTCTGAAAAATTAGAGACAGTCAAATTTAATATTTGTGTACGGAGTTTCGAGTGAGGAGTGAAAGATGAATTACTTGTTGCTCATTTTTGTTGATTGAACAAGCTTACCTGGTGAGAGAGTGCTGCGCCGGCCCCAGAAACATGCTACCCTCTGCTTACTGAGAAAATGATAAAAGAGAAAAGAATTTGAGTGAACATAAGAATTGCAATTACCGAATAATCTGTTATTTCAATTTGAATGGACATACGTACTTAATCAAATTAACTGTTAAAATCATCTTTGTTAAAATCGCTACTGCTTATTATAGAAAATATCAGTTTTTAGAACTGAGTTGCCTCAAATGATCTATGTACTGTGATTCGTGATAAGGTGTACACCATTTTTTCAACCGTGGTCACAGGTCGATGTAATGTCTGTGGTAAAAGCAGGACGAGAAAGTAGAAGCAGAACGTTTTGGCTTTTCAAAGTCCTTCCCCAATTGGGAACTTTGTTTCCTCCTTTATATCATAGTTCGGAGCACACATTTAATATTAACTAAAATCAGTTGTAATTCAAATTCCTAACCAGTATCAATTCTAATCCTTATACAAACAATACATATGTCTTCTTAAAATGGTTACTACACTACAGTAAATGATCGATGAGTGTTCGAAGGATCCTCGGCATTGAACATTAAATATTTCATAAACTAACGGTTATATGTGACTGAAACAAATATCATTGGCTTCAGAATTCCAAGCTCTATTACCATGCTAAACCTCATTAAAAAGACAACGTTACCCTGAAACGTTCTTCATAGAGGCCACTGCATTAACAGTTTAATATTATTTAAAAAGAAAATATTATTTTCGTAGATTTAAAGTCTCAGTTCGTATTTTGCGTTAAAGTATATCTGTCAACTAGGTTTTGCACTTTCAACATGGTATTCAAAGTGTCAGTTTGTGGAGCGCATCCCCGAGCTATAATGACGTTGCAAGAACAGTAGAGATTCGGATTTTTCACGCCTTTTAGGGTTCCGGTGGCAAGTCCAGCGTCCAGGGACGGTTTGGACTTTTTTTGAAGAAGTAGCAAATGACACATTTAGCGGCTTTTACCCTCAATGGTATCACATAGCACCCCCACTGAGAGGGTCACACCAAAAATCACTATAGCTCGGTGAACTTTTCCATTTTAGCTTTTAAAGGAACGATGAACCGATTTTACACGACAACCTAAATATTTAACCCTCATCCGTCCCTCATTTTCCCAATTAAATTTGTCCCTTTGTGTCAAATTGCCCCAGTGATAATAATTAATATAATGAAGTTATAAATAGTTAAATTTGCAAATTCTTTAAAGTCACGAAACGTCCGTTAAATTGATCTAAACATGAAAGAAAAACGTCATTTCTTAGGAGAAAACTGTGTTAAATTGACACAAGGGATGGATGAGGGTTAATCAGTGAACGTAATAAGGATTTAAACGATGAAATAAAGGAAACATCCTAATGACACATTGGGAAATAATTGCTGTGACCTTGGGGTAGCCAACACGTTCTGAAAGGAGAATAGAGCATTGAGAGGATTAAAATGTCGCGCGTTTAGGTGAATAGCCCGCTATACGTAACGGCGGTGACGAGCAAGTCCGCCGCCGCCGTTGTGTCGGAGAAACGGGACCAGGGTGTCGTTCTGTTCGGGGAGACACTAGCAAGCGCCCTCGGTGTCGACGGTATCGAACAGTACGGGAAAGATGTCGAATTAGCGAGACGTTACATTACTAGCCCGCCGTTGAGACCCGATTCCACGACACCTGTTTACCTAATCAAACACCTAGCTGGGTAAGTAGTTCATAACTTCAGAACTGTGATCACCAGACTGTGGATCTTTCTGCATTTATAGTATATAAAAGTATGTGAAGTACAGACAAACCTTCCATCGAGTTTAATAAATTTTTCATTTTATTCTCAGCCTGTTTAAATCGTTAACAGGATGTCGAATTTTCGATTTTTATTTCTATGTGTACTTTAGAAAATTCCATTTTGTATAAAAATCCGCAGTCTAGCGATCATATTACCCAAATGGCGTACGACCTACGTGTGGTAACTGTTTGTCGTTTTATTCCGATCCTCTGTTGCTTTTTAATGTTTCGAGCCTACTCGTACAGGTTGAAGAACCACTGGAACTGTCAACTGGGAATGTTCGATTCCGATTCGATTCTTCGGAAGATTGATTCCCTTGGGTAACACGCCACTGCCATGCATAACACATACGCTAATGGCCAAGAGTATGGGAACAGAGTTCGTGATTGATGGAACGGTAACTCATTATTCTGTCACGGGAAAAATAAAAGTTATGCAATCAGTACATATACAAATCACTTCCTATCAGCTTTGACACGTTACCTTCATTAACTCTCTGCAGAATATTTTATTTTCTCTTTAATTATCAGACTTGGTCATGGGCGTAGCCAGATTACCAGTCAGAGGAGGAGGGGCAAAAATATCAACACATCGACTGCCACAGTGAAAAAGGCTGTACGTAGCCAGACAAACTTATTTTGTTTTTGAAGTCATAAATCTGTTGGTCCTGTTTCAAATTATACTGCAATATTAAATATTACGCAAAAATTTTGTAACTCTGGGAAGGGGGGGGGGTGGCAAAATCCAATTTTTTTTTCTTGTAGAGTTAGGCAAAAGCCACTTTTTTTCCGCTACTCCCATGGACCTGGTCCCATACGTTTGGCGGTTAGTGTATATGTTATACATGGCAGTGATGTGTTACCCAAAAGAATCAATTTTCAGAAAGAATTGAATCGGAATCGAACATCCTTACTGTCAACGATGCGACATACAGAAGTGCAGTATTTCCCTATTTATAGTCTAGCTGCTCAGGACTCACTGTGTTATTACAGAGAGAAACGATCGTTATTATTCTTTTACTAGATAACAGGACGTTCTTTATTGGACTGTCATCCTTAATATTAGGTCTACCGGAATGTTCTGTTCGTTTTTTAATTAAAAAAATAATAATACATATTCAACACATTTTTCAAAATCATGAAAAAAAAAAGATTTGACAAAAAATTTGCTATAATCACGTTAAAGCTCTCTTGAAACCATGCTATACCTGATAACATTTTCGATAGGACTGCTAATGACAGAGACTAAAGACATCTCTATGGATCATGATTCGAGGTTCACTCTGTATATTTGAAATAAACACGTGATAATGAGATGACATTATCGGACAGAATATTTCAGTAGACCTAATTAATACGTTTCCTCGGCGCTCCTACGAAATCGAAGAATGATATAGACAGATTCTGGTAATGACTGTGTTACCTTTGATGGAAATTTCGAAATGCACTCGAAGACATGCCAACGCTACTGGGTCAGAAACGACCTGGGGGCGGAATAAGGTCAATCAGGTGTTTGTTAAGTACACTGTGAACACGAGTGTTTGCATAAACACCCGCAGTCTATTACGTGTTCACTGTTTTTCTCGCTGACGATGACTGACGACACGGTCACTGTCCTTCTATAACGATACCTGACGATGCAGTCACTTCTCTCTCTCTCTCTCTCTCTCTCTCTCTCTCTCTCTCTCTCTCTCTCTCTCTCTCTCTCACTGTTCACAAAGTCTATTTACTGACTTCATAATACTCCGGGGATAGCATTGCTATTATAAGATCCACGCAGTGCGCTTATAGAAAGGGAATACTACACTTCTTTTTACGTTTCAGTAAAAAACTTTCAAATTTAATTTCCGTTGTGTCGATAACGAACCTAGACTAGCTTTCTTTAAAACAAAAATTCCCAAGTACCACCTTTTTCCAGCTATTAAAGGATAAGGGGCCTTAAGGGGCCTTAAGGGGAACCTACTTGGGAATTTCTCGTGAAGAAATTGTTGAACCAATCTCCTTGAAACTTTGAGAATACTTTATTGTACAACTAAACTGAATACAAAAATTTTTATTTTCACGATAAATCCATGAATATTATAATTATAAGGACTTATGTATATGCAAGGCTGGATCAGTTGGTTGAATATTCTTTTAGTTACATACCCCAGTGTGGAACACCTTTTTTGCTCACTGGCTGCACATTTGTCCTTATAACTATAATAGTTATGAACCTGTCGTGAAAATAAAAATTGTTATATTCAGTTTAATTGTATAATAAAGTATTTACAAAGTTTCCAAGAAATTAGCTTAATACTTTGTTCACAATGAATTCTCAAACAAAAATTCATTCAATTTAACTGTTTATATCAGGCTCTCGTGTACTTCCAATTCGATCATTTGGAGATTTTGGCGATCGAAACTGGCCGGGATACCATAAAGTCACGGCGGCGGGGTTGCGTAACGAGGGCATGCGTTCGCGTCGCCGCGAGTATTCAAATGGCGGCAATAAATTACGGCAACAAATTGGCACACACGATGTTAGCGTAACTGAACGTAATTCTAATAGACATCGCGTGGGAAGTCGCTTTTATCTCACCACACGCGGCATTAAACTTAATTAAGCCTGTGGAGCCGGAGGAAAAAGTCGTTCAAAGCTGATTCGCGAGAATGGTCCCGGGCGGGCGCGTTATGGTCCGCGAGATTTCGCTCGATCGCGTGGGTACTTTTGATAACGGGATCGATTTAGCTTGTCAGATGTCAAGGTAACCTTTTACTTTCCATCGATTTTTCCTTCTTTTTTTTTTTTTCTTATTCTCACGCCCCCGCGAAAATAGTTACCGTTTGCGATTATTGGGCGTAGGTGATTATGTTACCCCAGGGATGTGGTAGTTTTGGTACCGGACCAGGTGCAAATTGACCGAAATTTTTTAAACTTATGATAATTTGCTTTTGTCTATGATGACACACAGTTGTACTTACTTTTTTGCAATGATTTTTCGTTGTGTTATGTTTGAAGATACTGGGGTAATTTGGTTAGCCGTTTCGGGAAATCCTTTGCTGTCCAAAGGTCTTGATGCTAGATAATTTGACCCCAGAACGGCACTATGTATCAGTCCCAGAATGTATCGAGCCTTCGAAGATTTGAATGTCCAACTTTTATTTTTTTTTTTTAATTTTTATTAACCCTTTGCACTCCATTGGCGCTGCTACAACATAAATCACCGTGCAATCAATGTCTTATTGGTTCAATACAAACTAAACTAACGAATAAAATTTCAAATACAACCACTTACAAATCTTCATTGGGAAAACAGAAATTATTCAGTTCTTACTCAATCTTAGTCACTAGTCATTCAGAATGAAAGAGTCTCGGTGCGCAAAGGGTTAATACCTTTGAAATTAATAAATACTGTTAAACAAGCTTCGCACTGCCATAAGAAATGTTCCATATATTGTCACACTAAAGCGACCAAATAGGCTATAGACAAATGCAATTAGTGGTTTATCATTTCGTAAGCTGTCGTCGACAATAGAAAAAAATAAGTATTTTGGATCTAAACTGGCATTGTACAGCATTAAACTGACATTGTACAGCATTGAACGTAGTACCTTATCTCCCCTTTGATCTTCCAAATGGATATTCAGACGCTCGAACGGTGTGTTCCATTCCGCTTGACCGATTTCACGGCAGCGTTATATCTTGGCGAGTACTATACCTAGAAAATGACAGGACGTCGTAGAAGGGTCACAATCTTTGGTTACCGCTAACGTGGGTCCCATAGTGTCGTTCTAGGGTTAAAGTCGGGATTAGCGGACGAATGACCTCGGGCGTTTTGTTCCGTTAGAGATAGCCTCCAGGTGACCGGTAGCGACAACTGCACGTTCAACGCCGAACAGAAGGCACTCGGTAAGGACGACTTCACCAAGATCCCGAACGGCGTAAATGGCGTCGAAGATAGGATGGCGATCGTTTGGGAGAAAGGCGTTCATGCTGAGATAATGGACCCGACCAGGTTCGTCGCGGTGACGAGCACGAACGCCGCGAGGATTTTCAACTTGTACCCGCGGAAGGGGGTGATAGCAGTCGGCTCAGACGCTGATATAGTCGTATGGGACCCCAACAGGAAGCGTACGATTTCCGCCGAGACCCACGTGCAGGCCGTTGACTTCAACATCTTCGAGGTGAGCCCCCGATACGTATACATTATGCTTTAATAAAGTCCTTTGTTCGTCGACCGTCGCAGAATTCGCTTTTCGCTGATCGTCTGCCGACCCACACCGCGAGCACAGGAAATTCAATCATCTAGCAGGGTTGATTCGATACCCACCGTCAGGGGTTGGCCTTTATTTTCTTGTCCACTTTCCTGGTTGGTCAATTAAGCTTATGTAGGGGAAAGGTGTCTAAAACGATCCCTTTAAGGCGTAATTTATATGAGCCGTTTTTTTTTTTTTTAAAGTGGTATAAGTCCAGTTTTGGAAAACAATGAGTTAATGGTAATTTTAGGAAGATATAGATATCCTCTTTTTATATTTATAATCATACATTCAACGGAGCACGGTTTCTTGATAAAGTAATCAAAGAATTTTAGCTGTATAATGTTATTGGAAAAATATTTATTTCGAAAGTGGAATAAGTCCATTTCTAATAATCATAGTTAAAACAACTTTCTAATTGCAATTATTATTGGTTATTACGACTTCAGTGTGCACTGCCCTTTAGCAGATATTAGCTAGTGCTTTAAAGACCTAACCCATGCATCGTTTGGCTAGAATTAAAGAAGAATCGGGGATGAATCTGTTCCAGGGTATGGAGGTCCATGGAGTACCGGAGTACGTGGTAGTGAAGGGTCGTGTCTGCGTGGACGAGTGCGAAGTGAAGGTTGTCCACGGGTTCGGAAATTTCATCGAGACACCGACCCACGCTAGTTGTGTATATGACATGATAGAAGACAGGGAGAAGGTACGTTATATCTGCTTTAAAAATTAAATAAGGAACAACTAGAATATTAAACAAAATTTCAGTTTAGAATTTATCTAAGAGAATAATGGAAATGGTCTGTCTATTAAGAGCTACAATCAAGTCAATCTCGTAGTGAAGAAGTATGAATATTCCATATTGAATTTACTAAACATGAATCGTAGTTTCAGTTGCATAAATTGAAGGAAAGTCCTATTTTGCTGATATTACTATTCATATAATGCAGATTACAGTTACACTGGCAACTTTCTTCTGACATTAGCAACAGAATTAATCTAGCGAGCGCACTCGCTGCAAAACACTTAAATCTCCATCTTTGGATCTCACCTGGTAGAAAAAGTGAAAATGGTACCGATTCGCCGTAACAACAGGTTTCCATAGATATATAGAAATCGCTGCAACTAGTTCGATTCAACATTCCCTGTAAGACTTTTCACAGGATCCTCTTGCTTTCGATACACATGTTGGTTCCTATTGGTTCAAGAAATACGCAAAGTGAAACTTTGTTAAATAAAACTTCAAACGTATCGATTCAACGAAACGATCCACGAATCACGGTGAAACTGTTTGCTCTGTTTGTTCAGAGACCGCGCGGTGTGGCGAGGAGCGAGGTCGAGGCAAAGCAGTACGCCGAGGAGGACGCCATCCTGAACGCCTTGAAAGAGGCTAGAGCTGCGGCGGCAGCAGCCTTCGCCAAGGCCCCTCAACAAAACGACATTCACGAGAGCCCGAAACCGAAAACAATCATACCCGATTGCGTGCCGACCTTACCGGAGTCCGCTGTGGTTACGCCATCCTCGAAAGGCCCACGAATGGAAGGACAGAGAAATTTGCAGGATTCCACTTTCTCCATCAGCGGTGGGTAGCTAAGTGGTTGCTTGGACGACTAGTGCTGTCAAGAAACGAACCTGGCTCTAGAAAAAAAAAATACTATCGTCTTAAAATGTCGATGTGGACACACCAATGTATTGTAGGTGGTTAAGTTGACGCTGAACAGTCTTCTTTGTTAACACTTGATTAGTAGATAGTTTGTATCTAAGTTAATTGTACACTTGAGAAGCAGTTTGATATGGAGAAATGAAACACTAGGGCTAAGATAGGTAACTTTAGAGAAGTAAATCAACTACTTCGACTGGATAATTTCATATCACAGACAAACGTCGAAAGGAAAATTCACCCAGAAGTATGTTGAAGAGTTCTTTTTAACCAAAACAATTAAAATTGTATATTACTGGTACAATGAAATTGATTGAAAAATGGAAAGAAATTTTTGAAAGAGTGATACAGAATAATATGGATTTTAAATCTACCCTTGAAGATACTACGAATTTTCCGAACAACCCAATATTACGTTTGTTCACACGTTACTACAGACTAGAATCAGCAGTTGCGTACGCGTCGGAGTAGTTGTACCTTATCCCGAAGAATATAATTGAAAAAGGACTGAACAGATATCTTATGTTTCTTTGCAGAGGACGTCGAGGAAGCGAGAAGAGCCTGCATCCGCGTGAACAATCCACCGGGCGGCCGCAGTGCGGGAGGTTTTTGGTAATTTATGAAAGAAAAAGAGTCAAGGTCCGCTTTGCATATAGGGATTTTTTATTACGAACAAAATAAGGAAATCTCACCCACTCCTTCGTCACCCTCCTTATCATTCACGTGCACACACTCGTCATCTGCCCCTCCACCTACGTAACTATCTCTCGTTTCACGTTCGAGTATCGCGTCAGATTCGCTTTCAGGTTCGCTACTTTGTCACCAAACAAAAAATATTAACACTTAAGTTCAGTCGTTTCCGTTGCTTCGTCACAATTCACGTAATGTGTATTCCCTCCCATCGATCAAGGTCTGTTCCATTAAAGGAGGATTCGGACACCACCGGTCAGTAGAGTTGTGTACACTTCATGTTCGCCTCTCTTTACGTTCTCCATTTCTTCTCGCTTTATTATTCTCTCTCTCTCTCTCTCTCTCTCTCTCTCTCTCTCTCTCTCTCTCTCTCTCTCTGTCTGTCTGTCTGTCTGTGTGTGTGTGTGTGTGTGTATGTGTGTGTATCGTACGCTTCATTCGTTGACCTTGGAACGGAAGTTCCTTCCACGCGGAAGTCAGATCCGGCGCGTGTAATGGACGTGCGTGCAATTCGTTGATTTTAATCGACCGTACAGAATTTTCTGGTTTGCTTAGTCTATACACAAGTGACACTGGAACTGTAATCGGTTGATCGCAAGACACATATTAGGTTGTCGCATATGAAACGTCCCTCTTGCATTTAACTTCCTAGCAGCTTGTAGCTTGACTACAGCTTCGTGTAGGAGAATATTTTCTATGTGATTTCTTTGAGCATTTAGTAGAGTCTGAAACTATATTCCGTTTTATAGGGTACATCAACATGTATTCCACTGTTTTTTTAATAGTATTCTGTGTTAAATTATGGAAATAATTGTGCTATCTTCATTGTACTCTTCATTTTTCCCCTTTATCTGACGCCATTATGGATTTAATAACTTTATTGAAACACTGTAAAAATTATAGTGAATTACTTATTGATACAGCTACAGTAACTTTAGATATATCCAATGAAATTGCATTTCTGTTAGATATAATCTAGAATGATAGATAATACCTTTTATCGCATCACTCTAATAGTATGGGATTCAGAGCACAGATAAGACGATTCATATGCGCCAGCCTAATGATAGAAATTCCCAAATATTTTGACCGGTAAGAGAAGTTGAAAAGTTGTCCAATGTGGTAGTGGAAATTGTGACCATAGTAATGTCTCGCTACTAGTCCCCTCTTGTGTGAAATACCAAACTGTACTCTACAGTTGAGACATTACTGGAATTTAAAAAAGAGGAGGTATTTTTTTTTTTTAAAATGCACATCGACATTTTTTAAAAATGAACATCCACATTCGATTACTTTTACTGGTATGTTTAACATACAACTGTGCAAAACTCCGAATTTGTGCAATAACCGAGTCTTCTTGGTGAACATCTTTACCCTTGCAATCTTACACTTTGTACACGTTTGTACAAGCTTTACAGAATTGCAGAGCACAGTTCTGTTCGTTTCTTTCCTGAAAGTTTTTATCGATGAAACGATGCGTTGTAAATTTGTTAGTCTTGTAATCCAAGGTCAAGCTTACGAGCAAATTATTTATTGCGTATACATGTACAATTTATGGTACAAAGGAAAGTCAGCATCTGTAATGCAAGATCGCGGATCTTCAAAGGTATTTAAAAAGAGAACGATTAATGTTATCGCGAATCGTAAGTTGTACATTAAACGATTGTTAGTCGGTTATTGTTATTGACTTTCGTTCCCGTACGATTATATTTTCGCGTCACCCGATTCTCATCGTCACGCTGACGTCATTTAACTGACCACTGGACTACGGATGTTTATGCAAATCCGAAATTTCAAAGTTCATTTAACAAAAAGAAAAAAATTATATATGAAGATATTTCTTACGTTAAAAAAAGAACAGAAAATCCACAGTCTAGTGATTATTACTGATCACTAGATGATTTGATAAAGTTGTATCTTAAACTTTATGGAATCATTAATAAACTAAATATGCTTCAAGTTTAATCCCCATCGTTTGTAAATGTTCCAGACAATTCTGAATCTGCATAAATATCCACAGTCTAGAGATCATCAATGCAAATGTTACATGACCGGTGTAACCATTTACACACGGAAACTGTTTCTCGTTCTCATTTGATCAAGGTTTCCCCGGCATGCACCTGTATCTCACCTGGACATAATATGTTTTATAAACTATCGATCACGTTTAGCATAGATCACGCCGTAAGGTTAATCGTAAGAGTCAGTTTACTTATTAAACGACGATTGTTCTGTTTTTTCCATCGCGTCCCAATGTTAACGACACGATTTTACTTGTAAAATGTTACGTTTCACCGGTGAACAATAGAGATATGTCTTCAGTTAAATATGTATCTGTTAATTGTACCGTGTGTGTGAGTGTGTAAATACTTAAAGCAATCCTCAGTTCGCAACTGACCCCCGAAGAAAACACTTCTGGACAGTTTTGTTGGGAATCGTCGGAGGATCGTGAAACTCGAACCTGTCGATTGACCCGTGGAGATCATCGCGAGAAAACGGCACACAGCTCAATTGTCGTAACGGGCAGAGAGGCGTTAAGCGCCCGAAGGAATGAAAACAAAAAAAAAAAAAACAAAATTACAACTAGAGGAGACTTTTTTTAGATCTTTTTCAGCGCGTTTGTACCCGTGGCAGAGAGGTTAAACGAATTTTTAGAGTAGCGCGATCGAGGGATCCTCGATGTTCGGCAGTAACGTATTCTAAAAGTCAAAACTTTGGAAATTCGACTCTTTGAGTCGCGACAAAACGGAGTTTCAGCGACACACTGCATGGATCCGCTAATCAGCGGATAGATCTTAGGAAATAGCAACTGGATTACGCACAAGTTTATATAGCAAGATAAATACAAGTGAGTTACGAATACGTCAGATTACTTTGCTGTGCTGAAAGTGGAAAATTAATGCGACGATACGCAAGAACGCGCACAATTATCGCTGAATTATCATATAACTTAATTGCATGAAAATTCTGTTATGGGCTGATAAGTTAGGAAAGAAGAAATACGAATTATTTCAAGTAGAAAGATGATACCTCACGGAAATAATAGTTTTCGTGTCGCTATGAAACCCTGGAAATTTAGACAATTAAATATCATCTTCGTCCATATTGTTTTCTATATTTTCTATAATTTGGACTGACTAAATAAAAGAAACGATAAGTCACTTAAATATGTGAGATAAGACAGAAACTTAAATAATTATATAATCAGTTCTATACCATTTTGAAATTCATGAATTTAAAGTATTAAAAAATTGTCTGAAACATCTTCTACATCCATGTCATATAATTTCTAAGAAATTACTAAAATACGAGAATTTATACTATAATCTATTTTTCAGTCAGTTATGATAACTTAACAAGTTAAGTTTAAGTAATCATTTCTAACTTATCAAGCTATAATTCGTCGTTATGAGAACCCTACATTCCGAATCTTACCATGCTGCTTAAGATCATTATTCTTTTCTGCCTTTATTTCCTTTCCGAAGAAATAACAGACTCTTCGTTTCGACGTTATTTTACTCGATTATAGAGACGCGTACCGTTAACGCACGCACTCGCCTGCGAAAGTAACCGATAACCAATTTTAACATGGTAAAATAACGTTAAGTGTAACGATATTAACGATAATAATCAACCGCATAATAAATATCCGTCACGTGCTCACTAATCGTGTAAGAGCGAACCGGAAATATACTCCGACTAAAACGTGCAAGCCTTCTCTGAGCTACTCAATAAAACGACCAAAAACCGTTCTAACAGTTGTAACAGAGAATCAACAACCTCATCGTGCGAAAACCTCGTTGATAGGTGCAGCTTCTGATGAGGGAGACTTTTTCGATCGCATTTAGAGACGAGTCCGTGGTGGTTTTTGAAATAGATTTTTCTAACGTAATTTCGCGTACGTTTCTACGAGTTTCTACACGTGAAATAAGTTAATAGAGATAACGGAGCGTGACTTTTCATTATTGGGTATAATTACGGTAAGGTACGGATTAGTGCAACTGAACAGGGATCGCTAGGTGCCGCTAAACCGGGGAGAACGGTCACGATTCTTGGAGTTTTTAATGCATTGGAATAGTGGATTACAGACTCTTCTCGATTATTCAATAATCTTTCAATAATCTTATCGAGAGAAATGCTTCAGATCCTCGTAAATTTGTTTCTTGCCTGAAGTCCGAGCCTCGGCAATAAAAGTGGTGGGGCAACAAAGTATATGCTTGACAGCCCCCCTCTAAAAAAAAAAACGTTTGGACAGTAATCGTGTAAAATTAGCGGGACAATAATCGATAGGAGTCTGTATGTTACAATTCCTTGGTTATTTGAGGCACACATTGATTCGAATAATTGCCAAATAACCGGGGTCTGATTTTGATAATAAGCCCTAACCCAGATTCTACTGGTATCTATAGTTAGTACAGACTTTGAATGAGAAATAACAAGAGAGGATAGAAGAAAGTACCAAGAATGAAAAAAACCGTTTCACTAATCCGGATCTTAGTGTAATAGTATATAGATATCTAGACTGCAATTACTTTATTAAAACGACTCACCGTTTCCCGAGATTCGTCATCGCTGTACTCTGTTAATACTTGTTGGATTGGTGCATACGAAATATCTGAATTTTGTAGAGCAATGACATCGAGTTCCATTATACTTGACTATTTCGTATACATTATTCAAGGGAAAGAAATATTTTATGGCAAATTGATGTTAAGTAAACACAAGATGTGACAATGATTCATAATAATTTATTTATTTATTTACACTGTAGATGATTTATGCAAACACAGATTTTCAAAGCTTCAAGAATAAGCTTGAAAATGAAATTTGGTTCTTTTGTTAACAGTTTTATTTTACTCCCGGAAAATCGGACAATATTATGCAGTTTTATTGCATTTATTTTTTTTCATTCACGTTGCATGTGTTCCCATATTTCTCTCTGGTTTTTAAAATCTCTAATATATACTACTATTCTATATATAAAAAAATATCCAAACAACAATGAACCTTGTGACTTTATTAAACATTTTTCATACGTATTAATTGAAACATTTCATATGCACCGATCCAACAGAAAATCGGAGGTGCATGATTACATAAGACTGCTTCACGCCTGATTGATCGAGAAACGGTTTTATTTCACTTATTGAAGACCTGTTGTCCTCGTTTATACAATACTTAGACAATTAACAGTTCGTTGAGTCTTTCGTCGTTATCGTACACGTTAAATTCGTTTCAAGTCGACTATCCTTTTCTTTTTCTTATTTTTTAAATAAACGTAACAATTGGCGGTTTTAACAACGGGGATAACCGGATAGTGTATCCGTTCGCTAATTTGAAAATCCGTATTTTGCGTAAAATGGTTTCCATAGGAATTCACTATCCGGAACACGCGAGGGCTTGGCAAACAAATTTACCTTTATAAAAACGTAATTATCAATGTGTTCACGTTGCGTGACCTCGAGTCGAGTATTCGAATAAAATGTATAGTTTATCGATATAATAAGTGAAACAGCTAGAGTACCTATTTATGTCTGTTACAATGTATGTGATCGCTTGAAATAAAAACTTGACATCAATATTAAGCCCCGTGGTTCATTCGTCTCTGCCGTACAGAGAAATATTATTCCGTTATTTTTCAATTTTTATTTCATATATTAGTTCTTTTTACGTGATATACGAAACACACGTACATATATATATATAGATAAGTCTTATTATTAACATTGTAAATGCGTTGCTGTTTCAAGTTAAGGATCCTCTAAAAAATTTTACACGAATACAAACGAAAATTACTCGAGCTTGTGATGTAAGATACTAAGCTTATCTTTCATTTAGTCTTTCTTTTACATAAACATAATTTAACATTCGTCTGGTGGAGTCCACCTACACTATATTTGTATTGTACTTATTTCTTGATGTATCGAAGAAAGTTAATGTACCAGTGAAAAAGAAACTATCACTGTGAACATTATACATGATCCTAAACTGTTAAGCATAATGTATCCTTCGAATAATACAATCACAGAAAAATCGTAAAATCTCATTTAAAGTTCTAATTGTACACAGACCGGTGAAGAAAAGATTCTTGCCAAACGAGTAGCAAGCTGCCCACACATTAACGGCAAGAATCATTCGGGCAGTGGAAACGAATGCTTCAGTACAAATACGTAACTGTGGACGTAATATTGCTCGCGATTCGAAAATTACATCATCACAGAATTTCGTAGAAGAGATCGGTAATATTAGTATCGCTTAATAATAAATGTAATATTTCATTACATTCTTTATACACACACCGTCAAGACATGTATTCGTTGCAATTTCCTGCTCTACTTTTTCAAGAGTATTTTTTGGAAAAAGAAATCTATTGTTCTTCCGCCCTGTGACGAGCTTTCACTAGTATATTCTTCAATTCTGATGTTCGAGGACTTTTCTTCTGCAAGAAATATAAGGAACTTGAAATTCTATTTTTCCAATTATTTTATCTTATGTTCACTGTAGGTTACTTTACCTCAGATTCGCTTTTTGCTAAGGTGATTTGACTGAAGAGTCTGCCACCTTCGGCTATGCCGCAACTGTGCTCCAATTCTCGTCTGGTCAAATCAAAGATGTCTGAACCAGTCCTGTCCCTTAAGTGTTTGCAAGTTCTGAAAGTAGATTAACAATTAAGTGTCGTGTATTTCTTTTACTCAGGCAAGCTACCCCCTCAGGGTTAGTCAAACATTTACTTTTACTTGAATACAGGAAAAAATAATAAAGAAAATTAGTTCACGAAGGTCTTAGTTTAAGAACTTTTCATGATCTTCTACCTTGTTTCCAACATAAACACGTTAACGAAAATGGAGAAAAAAAGTAAAAACATAGAAGATTAGATGTTTCTGAAACTAAATTTCTTCTAGTGCCATTTAAATTCAGTCACTTAGTCCCAATTGCTTCACCAACAAACTACGTATCATCAATAGCAAATAGCACAAGATTCCACAATTATATCATACTTTTCTGAAAATCCTTTGGCAGTCAGCCAGGTCTGGACTTCGCTGGGGCTGGAACACTGGTCCAAGATAGCGTCACGAGTGACAATATCATTCTCGTTCTGCTTCTTCTCGCGGAATTTCATTAGAACGTACTTTAGCTCCTTTTGCATCTCTTCTTGGTTCATCAACCCTTAAAGAAAACAACAAATGTAGTAACAGTAATCAATTTCTCTGAATAATGTAAATATAAATCACACCACTAGTGGACTTTCTGCTTTTGTAAGTTCCTGTTCTGCTGGAACTGGTTGAAGAAACTGATGTCTGAGACTGCAATGGTGGAGGCGGAGGTGGCAGGGGTGGCGATGATCTGTCAGGAACAACGATTTCTTCGATTACGCCAGGGGGTGGAGGGTGGATCTCAACGATTTCCGTCATCTTGTTCGACTTTGGTTTCGGACGTTCGTTCGTGTGAGACAAGTCACTGGTATCGGTGCCATTTGTTGTGATTGTTACCTTGTTAGTTTCGGTAGACTCGTCTGTAATGATTCGTGTTAAATAACAATTGCCTTTTCTCAAGTACAGTAATACCCCGAAGTTACGTCATGGGTGGTTTTGACATTGGTGGTGTAAGTCAGGGTACAAATTTCTATACAACTTTATATTAATCTGAGCTAATCGGTTCTTTGTTAGCAGATCTAAAAATAAAATGCTAATTTATTGCTAATTTATACTGTTTTATTCATTACATTAAGCTATAGAAATACTTATGTGACATACAAATGGCAGATAAGAGATGGGAGAGGAGGGGAAACAATGTATGGCGTAAATGCGTATTCGCGTAAATCGGGGTATTACTGTATTCGAATTGTATAGCAAACTTGGTATTATTTAAGGCGTTCAAACTTACCCTGAAGTCTGGGGAACGTACACAGAAGACTCATTTCCAATGGACGATCACATGGAGAAGCACACTTTAAGCAAACGCAACGGCACGACAGTATAATCATCGACGTAAAAGATCTACGATAATATACGGCAGGATACTCACGTACAACAGAAGCGTTTTCACTTTCTGTGAAGATTAAATGTCTTCTAATAATTGAGCTTCTCGGAAGTTAGACTCATCTAAATATTTTTGATACGTATATTACGACGCTTGCTGTATCCGATGGAAATTATTTTACACCACGTATTAATATAAATATTGTTTAATGTGTTCAAAAAAATCTTCGGTAATTTCATGTTTTCTCAGGTTTATTAATTCATCAAATTTAAAACAGCATTTCCTAGAATACCATAATTCTTTTCTACTTTTTCTTTTACATATAGTTGATCAATTGGCCTACCGTGAAGCTCAATTAAGGGATAAAATTTTAGAAATCTCAAGAATCTTCGCACAAGTAGAAATGCTCTGCAATGAACAGACATGCCCAACAAATTGAATTCCACGATTCTTCACCATAGACTTTCTCGAAAATGCATAGAATCCTGTATAAGGAATTTAAAACGATTATTGTATACGCATCCAGTAAACTGTTCCTTATTTTTTATTAATATAAACTACCAAAACTGTGCAAAAGGTTCTGGAGATTTTCTGTACTATGTAGGAAGGACGAAAACATAGCCGGAGACAAGTACAATCAGTAACCGAGTATATTTATTAATAATTGATGTACATAAATTACAGTGCAACGAAATACTGGACGGATTGTACCCCCATCCCGTGGACACAGAACAGATAAAGGGTTAAGGGTTTTTCACTCGCTCGAGAAGTGGATCGCATGATCGTGCACACTATAAAGTATCCTCGTGGAAGACTTTCATGGCCCCCCCCAGGAGGCTATTAAAAGACATTTAAAGTGTCTTCCTACCTTTTGCTGACCAAAAAAACCTAATTTCTATCTTTCTCGATAATATAGAACACTGTATTTTAAAATTGTACGATTTCTAACGATATCTTTTCCGAAACCTTGTTTTTCAAGATGGCGGACACGGTGTTTCAAGAACCACTGAATCAGTTGACAAGGAGAAGAACAAAAGAAAGTACTTTCTTTTGGATCCTGCAGAAAAAATTAATCAAAAACTATGAAAAACAAGTATCATTCGCCTTCAGAAACATTGTTTATCTGCATTTTTTATTCTAGGAATAGATTAAGTCCTTTGAATCAATGACCACACCGATTAAAAATTGTACGGTGATGAATTGTAGGAAGACATTTTAAGAATTATAAAAAAAGGCAATGAAGAGGAGAATTTAGGTATGCAGCTTGGAAGCGCCGTTAAACAAGCGAAACGTCCTTAATGGATGGACTTTTCATCGCGAACCCAGCGGAAACGCAGAGCAGTTGCGTTCCACGAGTTTCCACGGGTTTCATCCGTGTCCGTTTGCCTGACCTTTTACACTTTCGTAGGAAAACTATACATATCGTTCTCATCCGTTAAGTGTCAATTATATTTATATATGTATATGCTAAGATTTGGTTAGTCGATAAATATAAAAAAATATGGTATCGTCCGCCCTACGGTCGCTAACAAAAGGTACGGTGTTAAAATGACCCCGAACGCTGATAATGTCATGCGGTACCGGGTGCAAATGTCAGTTTATATAATCCTCAAACAAACGTGAGAGAAAAACATCGATAGGCTGTCGATACGTCAAACAATAATTTAAACGTTTCGATTTTCGAGATTTCACCCACAGCGCGCGTTTCTGTGCATTATTTTCATTGTTAAGCCGCGCGTGACGAAGTCATCATTCTCTTGTCCGTTAGCATAACTTCCGATTTATATGGATATAAAAGAGACAAGTAATCGATTCGTTGGAAATAAATTATATCGAAGTGTAATTTTCGAAGTTCTTTTTTGCATCCATCAATTGGATACTGGAGCACAGAAACATTCGTAAAATATCACTCGAAACATTGGACAAGATCGAAGAACTTGGAAGAATGGCGCCGGAACATTCCAGTATATATGATTCTTCCGGTTACCATTGGTCCCTATCGTGACTACGATGCTGACGATTCGATCGATTGCTCGCATATACCTCCTTATATATTTATATTTATATATATACACACCAGTAGAAAATACGGTATTGACATAAAAAAAAAAAAAGAAAGAAATAAGAGTCGGACATCGTGGAATGATTCGATTGGACAAAACGATACGACGTGTACACGACTGCTTCGAATGATACTTGCCGCTCGTGGCTAACCGTTTATGTGTCCCGCGCGGCAAGAATCATTTGCGCACGAAAAGATGAAGACACAACATAAACACTGATTATAAATAATATCAATTACGTCACGACGGTAATGCATTGGACGGTTTACCATTAACGCAACAACGGTGACGTACTTTGCGGTTAATGCTACAGCCATGTTTCTTTTTATTTTTTTGTGGAAACTAATCTCCCGGAATAAATCTTAACGCGTTTTCTTATGGTCCTGTTGAAGCTGGGCGGGAATTATTTTCCAAAGAAGCATGGCTACACACTCGACTTTCAGCTATTAAACGCAATTACCTACAAGACTCAATCAGATCTCGTGTCTCGGTTTTACTCGACGGTTTTGTTCGATCTTCTAATATCATAGACTATCCACCGATTGAAAGTGGTTCCCCTTATATTCAACACAACGATTCCTCTATTAATCAGGCAAAGGAGAAAGCCACACACTAGCCTGAATCACTAGACAGCTTAAAAGTATCGGAATTCACCTTTTTTCCCGAGTCTCTCTTTCCTCACCCAATCAGCGGGCGCCGGCGGTGGGATAGCGTGTGTCCGATGGGTCGCTTCCGGTCCTGGACTCGTGCTGGTCCTTTCGATTTCCGAGTCCTACAAAATCAAATCGGTATTAACAACACGTAATGACACGGCGCAGATTATTTAATTCCAGGACTATTAACTAAATTAAACTACAGTAAATCCTCGATGAGTGTTGGAAGGCTTCTCAGCACTTACTCGGAGATCTCTCCAGGTGTAACGCTGACTTTTTAATGAGGTTTAGCACAATGATAGAGCTTGGAATTCTGAAGCCAGGCCATTAGTTTATGAAACATTTAATGTTCAGTGCCGAGGAGCCTTCGAGGACTCTCTGTATAAACTCTAACAAAAACACGCATAAAACAAACAAAAAATGTTACAAAACCCCATAACCGTCACCCATAAAAGCCCCAGGAGACAATGTTCCACAAGCACCATTCCGTAATAATCGTAACCGGTGACACAGATTTCACAACAGCAATTACGAACAGTTCAAGCGGACCTTTGCCATCCGAACGTAACTACAATTTCTCCGTTGACTCTCTCTCACCTCATAATTATAGCCGTGCCCCTGTCGGGGGTATCGGCTGGTGTACAGTGGATTGTTAAAAACATCGTTGTCGGCCGCGTGGCCGGGATTATGGGGCGTGACAATTGTGTGGGGCACGTGGGCGACCTGGCCCCTCGCGTTCCTCGCCTTCCACCATTTCCGACTGTCGTCGAGTATCTCGAGATACTCGCCTCTGACCACGGTCAGCTCTTTGTCGTTGTTCGCCGTACGTGGATAGGTGACTTGCACGATCTTCGCGTGTCTGGCCATCAGATCGTCGAGCCATGCCTCCTGGGCACGATCGATCGCCGCGCCTCTGGGTGTTCTCTCGATCGAGTCCACGGATATATCGCTGTGTGCTCGTGTTTGATCTACCACCCTTTCCTCCCTCGCGTACAGTTCCGAGGCGGGACCGTAATTCCTCTCGAAGTACTCGTTACCGCCACGTTCCTCTCTGCTTTCGTACTCCAAATAGTCGCTGCTGTAGTGAGACTCGTCTACCTCACGGTGATTATAGTAAGGATCGTTTTGTTGCTCCGGTAGCTCGTCCCTCTTCTGTTTGTCCGCGTTCAGCAGTGACGCCAGATGATCGTGATCCCGATCCTCTGGTATAGGGTACTCGGGTGACCAACCGTCCATGAAGATCGGATGATAAGGCGGTACGTGATCTTTCCATTGGTCCCGTGGTATCAACCATGTATCGCCCAACGAGTGCCAGAGCTCGGTCTCTTTACTGGTGACGCAGTTCATCAACAGATTCACCGCCTCTCGGGTCAACAACGGCGACACCACTTTGCTAGGCAGATTCGGATCGTAATTGGTGTCACGTGACGCGTCGACGATCAATGCCAACGGGGTGAACAGAAAGTGGACCAGCTCGGGCGCGTTCGGATCGTGGATGTGCGCTTTCAGTTTCGCGAGCAGATTGAACGAGAGCTTGAACTTTTGGAAGATATCGATGAACTCCATCTCCGGCGGCGGTTTCGCTCTCATCGTTAGCATACCGTCACCGAGATTCCGTTTCTTCGACTTGCGGTTCCGTCTGCGACGTTCGAGCTCCTTGGACGCGGCCGCGGCGTGCTGCAGCCGGGCGATAAATTTCTCGATGTCATCGAAACAATGGTTCAGAATCGTCACGTCCCGTTCGTATTTCTCCGAGGACGTCGAGGACACCTCGTCGTTGTTCTCCTCCCGGGATATGTCGTTCTGGCCATCCGCTGTGAGCAACAAGAGAACACAGACGTTATATACATGTACAGATACTTACACATTGAATTATTCCGGCAGAACGTGACTGGCTCATGCAATATTCAATAATGGAAATAAAAGAAAAACAACTGGGCGGAGAATCGATGGAGAAGAGAGGAAAGAAAACAAAAGAAAAATGAAGAATGGCGGCGTACCATTGTTCGCGTTAAAGGCGGACACCTGTTCACGGACGTTCACCCCGTTCAGGGGTGGTTCCGGTGGCGGGAGAGTGGGGGGCGGCGGTATACGACCCCTGGGCCCCCTGGGTGATCCGCCAGGGACCAATTTGCCCATCTGTAGCATCTTCAAGTCCTTCACGAGATCCTGGGCGGATACGCTCTGACACTGGAATATATGCATCTCGGCGCGCTGCCCTGAACCGCTGTCATCCGCCACTGTGAAGACGAGAATGTTGTTATACATCTCCATAGGGTCCCCCGACGTGAATGCGGTCGGTTCCTGTATCAACGAGGCTGGGAATCGCTCCATGACGGCCTGCATACGAATTTATCAACGATGCATTAAGTGAAACTCAAACCTCAAAACCGCCGGCTAATGTAATTTCTCACAGATGTTCCACTTTGTTACATTCACGACCGAGTGCTTCGATGCAATTAATAAATTCTACCCGATGTGCTCGTGTCTGTATTGCCCTCTTTAGCTCAATTATTGTTCTAACAGTTTCAAACGTCCGAAAAAAAATGTGGTCTTATAATTTTCTTTGTGCCGTACTGAATTTTCATCGTAAGGTATCTCCATATAGGAAACGGTTTAAATTATGTTTCTTGTATTTTTTTGTTCACACACGGCATAAACGTAAATGATTTACTATCAGAAATGTCTAATTTAGTAAATGTTACATAAGACAACATAAACTAGTAAAATCATCTGAAAATCAGTCAAGTCATTCTAACTTAAATAAAACAGTAAAAATTGCATGTAACTCTAAATATTTCGAAAAATCATGAATAAGTATAATTTGTTAGATAAGATATTTTAACTAAGGAAGGCAGTGTATGTGCCTCTGGGTGTGCTTATGTACGTGTACGCATAGCCGGTATTTTCGCTAATTTCGTTAAAGTGATCGTAAACGGTTCTTTATTTCTTTTTCTTTTCTTTTTTTTTTTTTTCATTCTTTCGTACGTTCTTTTTTCTGTGTCAAGGATGGATCTTTACCCCCGTCTCGTTGTCCATGATCAGGACCCAGTTCCGTTCCAGACGGAGCTGCATCTTTTGACTCCAGATGCCGTTACTCTTCTCCAGCTGCAGAAGTCGCCGCATACCGTCCGCTGGATAAACAATACCGGTTTCCTTCGTGACCGTGAACGTGGCCAAATGCTCCATCATGTACGTCGGCTCGGAGCCGCTGACTCGGCCGCCCGATGTGCTCGATGGCCCGCTCGATCCTCCGTCTAATGGATAGTTATTCATCATTTAATACACCGATTATCGTTTTAACGGCCTCCCGTTATATCGTAACATTTCTCGCGCCGTCTGACGCGACTATGACGCGTATCCGCGTTGGTAGTAGTTATACTACTGTTTATTCGTACGATACACAAAACTCGTGCATCATCGTTGCTTACCTTTATTATAGGCGGAAGGACTGTGCCCACTGTTATAGTACGGCATCCTGGCCAAATTTAAGTGTACCTCTTATCTGAAACATTCAATTAAAATGAACTTTTTAACGAAACCTATAACAATATAATTATTATTTACTTTTTATCAAACGAACGGTACTATAATTATCCACTGTCATCGTGTTTTTCCTTTTAGCAACAAACATTTCTGAACAGAGTCCTCGTCCATATTACGAATTCTTTTACAATCTCGAGATCACGATCAGCTTTCGTTTGAAAGTTCATGCACGGCTATGTATTTTCTCTCTCCGTAAAAATTCGATCGACATTAAAAGCATGGTCCACTTTTTTTCGTCCGCTTATTCCTCTCGTCGGTACATCCAGGCGACGACGACATTCGTACGCGGTTCAATCGCTTAATGACTGACTGCGGCCCGATACTTGCACGTCCCGTGTCGCGTATCCGGCTACCGGGTCATGGGGACCATACTTGGCGGCACGAAAGCCAGCTTGTAACCAAAGTGAAATTCCAATGAGCCTAATTCGCTCGCCAGACATGTCGGGAATTCCTTTCGCGCGCCATCCACTTATCGAACCTCGTCGACCCGAGCTGACGTTCCTCGGAGGACGAATCGAACGATGACGGTTTTTCATTGACGAACGAGCTTCGCGATCTATAGATCGATCGATTCATAGAATCCTGACCAGAACTGGTGCAGGATATTTTTCTTTCGTCACTGTATAGCGATAAGATTGCTCTCGGAATTAAATATACAGGGTGTCCCACCTAACGTGAACAGTTTGAATATTTCACTTGCTTTTAATTTGTAGAAAATTTAGCTAGTGCTCAAAATGAGATCCTTCAAGTTGGATACATTTTTGGAGTAATCCCTCTATCGTAGTTATTTTATTATTTAAATCTACTCTCTTATATTTGTGCAGTTTTTGTATTGGAATTCACATGGAGGTCATACTATTTAGGTCATTGGATTGATCTTGACTCAACTATCACATGATTATAAAATATGTAGTTCCATTTAAAGAAGAATCAATGACATTGAAATTTCGAAAAATATGATATTGAGAAAAATGTTTGCTTATTGTAGTATTTGCTCGTTCTAACCAAATAGTACTATGCCCTCACATTTTTTTGTATCTTCAAAAACAAGTGAGATGTTGAAGGTGTTCACGTTAGGTGGGACACCCTGTATTTCGACAATTGAAATTATTTTCTGTCTAGTTTACTTATATGTAATTTTATCAAGAATCATTGCAAAAACGCAGACTATATCAAGTTCACTAATCGCAATTGAGTCAACTATTCGAATATCAACAATTGCGTGTGATAGTATCTAACATTTCGATAACAAGTTTGATAAATTTACAGCACACTTAAATCGACAAATACAATTAACAAGGTCGTCAATTTACTCTCAACTTAACGAAACCCAACGATAAAGACAATCCAACATACATACAGTGGGGGACAAAAATATTCGTACACTCTTCAAAACGGAACGACTTTTTTCAAATTGGTCCGAGTGACTTAAGTTCTTTTGTCAAGTTAGGAACATTATTTTACTAAATGATGTGTAAAAAAAAATTGCAATTGGTCCGAATCGCAAAGAAAATAGTAAAGATTGCTTTTTACAACTTTTTTACTTGAGACTGTAATGAAAATTTAATAAATACATATACAAAATCAGTTAACGTTGTTATGAGATACAAACGATTGAAAATCGGACCAATTTGAAAAAAATTGCTCCGTTTCAAAGGATGCACGAATACTTTTGTCCCCCACTGTACATGTACCAGTTCCTTTCAGTCCAGTCTACGGTCTACGAAAATTCGATATCTCCCGAAAACATCCTTCGATTTCTTTATTTCCGTACCCGCCTAAAAATAAAGCGTTCTGTAATCGTTAATTATCGTGCACGGAGAAATTCGCCCGTTTTATCGCGGCGATCGTACCGCGACAGAAGTACACGCGATACCGCGAACAAACACGGCCAAACGTCACCGAAACGGAACGGCTCTCGACGGGCTCCTCGAAACGATTTACGGTCTTTATGAGCGAAATGTCCCGCTAAGCCCGCATCGTCGGGCCTTTTATTTAACACCTGGCGAAACTGCCAGCCTCGCGGCGACTTTTTGAATCGTATAGGTTTCTCTCTTGGAGCAAACACACAATTTCACATTCCTCGAGCAGAACTATGCAAAAGAAACAACGAGCCTATCCCTACGGATCCTCTTCATTCCTGCGGCTTGAAGTGGTTTGAAACCTCGAGTACATAAGAATTTACCATGTGGCTACTCGCCGAAGGCAGCTCAATGAATGAAGATTCTTTGATGCGCTTGACAGAAACTGATCAAAGCATTTGGGCCGTTTTTATTCGGTCGATCAGGGACTTCTATCGAAACGTAAAATACCGGTATTATATGGAAAGGGCCTCCTACCACTATGTAAATTTATTTCAAGTACTGAAACAAATGTTAAATCGAATGTTAATTTGGTTAACATTTGTTTCAGCATTTGTTAACATTGTTTTCAAGAGAGCTTTAATTGAAACTGTTTGAATTGCATAAAGCTCTTCAATCGTTATAGTAAACATATGGAAAGATCCTCTGTCGATGGATTCAAGTTCGAATCTTGAGTATTCTTAATTACATTACCCTCGACAGAATGCCAACAAACGTAAAGAACGCTTAACATTCAAATTCGAAACGCAGAAAATGGCGCCTGTTGGCTGTCCAGGGGAATGCTTTCGTTCTGCCAGGGGATTAGCCACCGTGGGAATCCGCATAACAGAGGAGGCATTGTTACACGTTCTATCAAGTGTCGTCTCGTATAGTGGAATCGTGCGTACAGTAGGCTACGAGCATCCGATTGCAATTGTACCTTCTCTATACGTTGTTCTACAGCTTAATACAAACGTGATTCTCCAAAGGAACAATGTTGAAATACAAATTAGACACTTTCTCGTGTTCACGTATGTATTTGGACCTCGATCACTTGAACGCTCTTGGTACTTAAGCAGCTTAGGGCCCTAAGAGCTGGGATGGATTTGACCACTTTTTTTGTAGGTATGCTAATTATCGTGTTATGTTTTTGTTCAGAGTTTTTCTGGCTGGTAATCGTATAGATTAAACTTCATCAATCTTTGGTAGTCAAAATGAAACGAGGGGAAAGGTAACAGAGAGGAAGAAGTGAAAAGGAAAGGCGTTTCATCTTGGACCAGCTGGTAGACTTGTTAGTAAGACTAGCAGACTCTGTCTTAACCCTTGGACCGCGGTACCTGGGCCTGTTTTGACCCAGAATTTCAGAAAGTTCACGTACTGTTCCAGTTAACAGAAACTAACTAAAGTATACAGTTGATTATATATCAGCATTTTATAAAAAGACCAGTTTATTTTCAAGAAGTTTGTTCCAAAATACATCGAAAGACTGGTGAACAAGGGTCGTATTATAGTGTTACGTATAAAGAACGTCAAGTGCATCCAAATTTGTCCTGGCAATGTAAACCGATTCACGTTTTACAATTTCATGTAGAATCTCCTCAAGATCCTTAAAAAAAATGGCCTCCACGTTTGTCCCTGTCGTTCGATAATTTCATAAAAATTCTGCCCACCGATTCAATTTATGGGGCGTGGTTATAAGGCGAGCAGGGTGATTTTTCGAGACGCGAAAGCTGAGAAAAAAAAGTTTGAAAGCCAAGCTTCCACGCGGAAAACTGAAATAGACGATCGAAGAGAGAAGTGGAGTCGACGGCGGCACAGTTCCATTTCAAGTGTGTATGATTTTACGGTGACGGCGGATTTGGGTCGTGGAACTATATCGCGATCCGTTAATGGTATTGCGCAACACGCCGAGATACGTGACTCGATAAAAATGGCTGTATCATCGATGGTGGGAATTCACAGCCGCGTTTCCACGCGCGCGCTCCGTCTCTTTGTTGCCTTTCCATCCTCTTTTGCTCGGAGCTGAATTGGTACTTACGAACCGCATTGCAGCTCGAAGTTCGAGGGGATCGTAGAAACGTTTCCATTTACGGAATGATCGTGGACGAATGATTTTAAACGATGTTGAACGAAACATGGCGATTTTGGGTCATTTCGAACAGTGACGGTATCTCGAAGAGTAATTTATGAATTAATACCAAGAACAGGGGAATGTTTGATTGATATTACAGTAATGTCTCGATGAGTGCGACGTACTTGGGTCCGCTTTGGAGCATTCATTTTTCCTGGACGGAAAAAAGAGGCTTTCGTCCCACCCTACAAAAAAAAAAATTGGATTTTGCACCCCCTCCCTTCCCAGAGTTACAAAATTTTTGCGTAATATTTAATATTGCAATATATGTAATTTGAAGCACGACCAACAGCCTCTATTAACAAAACACATAAATTTTCACTATGGCAGTCGATGTGTTAATATCCCCCCCTTCCCCACAGGCTACGCCCGTCTCTCCAGCCCCTCATAAATTTGTTTTTTACCAAATCTGCTTAGCTTCTGATTAATCTATTTTTATTGATTTCAGAGGGGGACCGCCCCAGTGGTGGGGATAACGCCGTTGCTCGTGTTGCATTCATCGAGGAATCACTGTATCATAACCATGGGCGTAGCCAGTGGGTTACATTTTGGGGTGTTTTTTGCACTACTTTAGAAGACAAAAACTAGACTTCGTCCTCCCCTTCTCAGAGGAAAAAAATTACATTTCCTCCCCCTGACAGATAACCTGGATACGCCTATGATCACAACCAAACAGAATACACGAACCTAACCTAAAAACTGCAAAGGGCCAAACTTCGCTCGTGGTAAAAGCATTTTCACATTCCTTCGATCGAATGGCATCCATTCGATGGAAAAGTTACCATTTACTTAGGCGTGTTCCATTCTGAATAATTACACGCGTCGCCCGTTTTCATCGTCGAACAGGCTGAGAAGGTGTGCAAGGTGATCAGACACAGACGGTTCGATTTGTTTGTAGCGCCGGCGAACCGGCGGATAAGCGATCGCCGATGGAGCAATTCATTCTCCGGAGGCGCGTTGAGGTCGTAACTGCGGACTTAGAAATGTCGTAACTGCGACCTAATAGTAGCTACGGCGAAAAGGGAAGGGAAAAGGAAGGAAGGTGAGTGGGCTTCGTTTATATGCCTTCGAGATCGAAGCGACCGATGCATTGCCGCGAACGCGCGAGCCGTGAATTCCTCGGCGACGACGCTCCGAATTCCAGATTTCTATCGGTTTTCATTCAGGCCGTGCCTACTTTTGCCAACAACCTCTCGATCAATTGGATCCACGGGAATCTTTCTACACCTCGAACGAGCTCGATGGATCCGTTCGTTTTCGAGAATTAATTCTACACCGGTGAATTTGAACACTCTCGAACGCCGCCATTTTGTTTGGAAACTGTACTTTGTCGGTGGCCACGGTTAGGTTTCCAACATTCTATTCAGTACAGTGTATTTATGCTATTAAGTTCCAATTAAAAGATAAAGACAGTAATGGTAATATCGTTAATACGTCATTACCGATTGTGTCCACACTCATAGCACTCGTATCTCTATTATCTAGGCTTTGAGTCCCAAAGATTGCAGAGATGAGGTGAACAGATATAATAGTAAACGGTATTTCGCTGAGCTGTAACCTTTCTGAATCTTTGCGAAACTAAATGAAATAACTGAATAGGAAATTTCAAGAAATTCACACTGGGGATGATTCAAATATTTTTCCTTAGTCAACAAATCTTGATAGGTAGATGACACTGGTGTCATTCGATTGCTGCATGGTCCTAATTACAATTTTCCTGTTATCTTCACTATCGAGAGAATTCAGTTTGTTCTTCTTCCTGAAAAATTTACTTTTCCATAGATGTGCCCTTTTAGAAATTTCCTATTCAATTGTAGAGGGGGTAAACCAACCAGTGAATGACCGAATTGCTGAATTTATGGACGTTTCAGATTAATACTCGAATGTATTTATTTATAAGAACAAAACAGCCGTTGGAATTGCAATTACGTTTATTTTTCTTGAAATTTTTATAAGAACAACTACCTACGCTTATCGTAATTTCTGAACAATTATTTATAAAGCCCAGTAAATGACTGCTACATTTCTGAAACATTTTTAATAAGAATTGTACATATTATGTAATGTTTGCTTAATACGCTAAACTAAAAATATCGGATATTAAAACTGCAACTATACCCCATTTATAAACATTTAATAATCATAAATTTATAACTTACATTTCTTTGCTTAATATGCAGTCAATTACTGGTTGATTTACACACAACTGATGTTCTTCCATTCTGAAATCATCGTTTCAATCCCATCTCCACGAAACATCACACTTTTCTCATCTCTAAAAACAGGTGTCCGAATACCTATGAACGCTCCGATATGCTGGTAGGGAACGTGTCACGGAACACCGTTCGATTCAGAAAACGTGTGGAAAAATAGAAAGTGAAATACTATCGACGATCGCCCGGTCCCGTTACCGGTCGATCATGGCGTCCCGCAGACGGGACGCGCAAGAACACCAATGATGGGTCCACGGGGCCCAAATGGTGGGAGAAAGAACGGAAATTCTTATCGGGGCACGTCGTCGCCGGCGGCGGCGGTGACTAAATTATGCAAATCTCCCCAGGAGTGTCTGTCGATTGTACGCAAAAAAAAAAGCAAAAGAAAAGAAAAAATAGAGGTGAGTTCGATCGATCGGAAGGACCCGCAGGAATTCGATTACGTGTGGCCGTCCTCGCGGTCTCGAAGAGAAGGAAAACAAGATATGGAAAAAAAAAAGGCAGCCCGAACCCGATGCCGTATGTATTACGTTTACGACTCAACGACAAGGCGCGAGCCGTAATTGCTTATGGATGCGGACACGCCCTCCGAGGAAAAATTCATCTAGGGAATGCGCTGAAGTAACCGCGTCCTTGACCGTACTTGACGGAAACGGCGTTCGTTCTTCTGGGATACCTTCTTCTTCTTTTTCTTCTTCGACGTCGCCTAACATGGACTGTACGATCCGGAGGATCTCCTTTTGAATTTTGCGGCGAGACGCGAGCTTGCCCATCGCGGATGGAAGAAGAGAAGCTTTAAATGGAAGTCCTTCGAAGATAAATACGAGGCTCGACCACGAAATAAAGTCTGGCCGGCAATTTAACCAGTTCGCTACCCGCACATTATTTCGAAAATATTCGTCACAGACTATGCTAGATTTTCAGTATTCTATTCAATGGGATATCTTTAACCTTTTGATCAGAAATTCAAAATACACAAAACAGAGACAATGGCTGACCTATTCCCTTTTTTATCTAAGAAAGTATGCTGCCATGGAACTGTGTAGCGAACAGGTTAAAAAACCAGTGGATGGAAGAAAAATTGGCAATTTATGGCGAACAATACCTGCATACATACACTAGAGCAGGCGTCGGCAACCTATGATCCGCGGAGTCAATGTTAATTTATTATTTATATTTTCTCAAAGTGTTTGTTTCGTGTATATGTTTTATAATTTATTTGTATATATTATACTTTATTTGCAGAACTCAAGCAGGTCATTTGACATTATCAAATGGGTCTAGTAATGATAGCCGAAAAGTAGCCGAAAATGAGACCCATTTTTTTAAGCACGCGTAATTCTCGATTCAAAATACTTTTATTGAAATATGATGCACGTTTTAAATGTAAGATGTGTACACTTTTACAGTATATTTGAAATTATAAGAAAACAGATAGAGTTTCATCATAATAAAATTAAAAGTAAAAGTATGGAAAATATGAATTCCAAAACTGGTCGCCTAATATGAGATTCAAGTTTCATCTTGTCAAAAATGATTTTTTCTCTCTTTTTTCACACATTGGGCATATCAAATTAATTGCGTCTGTACCGCAGTCTTCGTGGACCAACCGGTTTACATTTGATACACTGAACCCATTGTTCACCATGTACATCTGAAGAATAAAGTCCTGTACAAAACAAGCATTCTTGAAAGAATTGTTTGTTCTGTTTTAAAGGTCTGATTATGAAATATTACGACACCTGTTCTGCATAAAGAAAATATGATGTTTCGTAAAAATCATATATTTTAGGCACGTTTATTACTTTATAGTAGCATAAATGTTGTACATCGAGCTTTAATTTCGCCTAAAGAATATTTATTTCTAACTTTCCGTATTTCGTAATGCCTTGTAACATTAACCTTATTTATAATCGCCATTGACTTCTGCACCTGTGGTGTATCTTTGCCACAGCTTTTTTAAATCGGCATCAAAAAATCTTCTGCCACCGACATGAGCCAGTTTGTCACTCCTGTCATTAGTCCGTCATCATTTTGAATTCCTGGTACGTAGTACAAAACCTTAAAGAAACCAAGACGCGCCATTCAGAAAAAAATACTGGAACAAAAAAGCATTCAGTGGAATGCTGTCGTTTGGGATGGTGTTTTTGCACGATAACTCCCGTTCTTAGAACGGCACGTTCAGTTTCTTAACACTTTACTGACTGGTAGCCTCTTTGATAGAGTTTTAAATTTCAGTATTTATAGATAAGAAGCCTATTAATATTAATTTATTCTTAGAACAGGGTTAAAGAAGAAATTGTTATGTTATTCTATTAGAATTCTTGTTATTTTTCATGAATGTAATTTGCTACTATGATTGAACTGTTTAATAATAGTTTCTTGCCTGTTGATCGTTCGAACTAATAATCCTTTTAAATAGCAGCTAGTAGGTAATGTGTTAAAAAGTTTGGATGAGAAATGGTTCGATCATCCACCTCGCACAATCCAGATCTCGTGCTAAGTGACTACCATCTGGTCGTTTACTTAAAGCAATGGCTCCAATTTCAACGTTTTTAGAATGATGACGGACTAATGACAGGGGTGACAAGCTGCCTGAAGTCACATTATATTTTTTTTTTTGCGGATCTTCAAAAGCTGGTGCAACGATACACCAAATACGTGGAAGTCAGTTACGAGTATGTAGAAAAATAATTAATGTATGTAGGTATTGTTCTCCATAATTTAACATTTTTTCCTTTCAGTGGTTTTCTAAATTACTGACCGGAACTTACTTTGTGGATGCGCCAGGTATTTATGGAAATCGTTAGTTGTTATTCATTATGTTGTTAGAAGAACGAGTTTTCGTGCTGAGACTTTAACGCAGGACGTACTTAACGTGTGCAATTGAGCGTTACCATCGTTTTGATCGAAATTATATAAATGTGTGATGGTAAAATATTTAAAAATTAAATAAAATATGAAAAGTGTGTTCATTATAGGTTCTTTGGTACGGGACCAAATTAAATTCCGTTTGTAGATGAAACCGTGAAGCTGTTACTACAGTCACCTTGATATTTAAATGGCACTAGGTATGTACCTTTGAACACCTACACTCCTGACTCGTAATTCTTTTTTTACGTCCAGAAGAATTTCGAAAATTTAGAATGTATATTGTCAAGGAAATATCGCGACAATGGACAAAACAAATTGTTAGTAAACAACAAGTGACGGTGGATAAAAATGGTTGTATGAATTCAATCTTTTTGGGTAGAGTGGAACTCCGACAAATATTGTTCTCGCAGTTTGATAACCTGTTTAGGTGTTCTTCTTCGATTATGGAAGCATTGGAGAACGAATTTTTATCTCGATTCTTTCAAACTACATAAATACTAAGTACAACAAATTACTAAAAATACTTGATTTTCCTACGATAATCAAGTAGGTCTGGGTTAGGTTATTAATTAATATTATTAAATATTAAATCTATAAGTTATACCTAGATACATATAGGCCACAACTCATTGAAGTTAATAGAATCCAATAACCTTCCTCCTCTGTTTGTTTAATAACGAATATTAGTTTGGAAAGTTCACAATCTTATATACCCATGAATTATGAAAATTTTTATATTGTAGATTGTTTCAAACAATTATGGGATCGCTAGTACGAAAGAACGAAACATGAAATCTGAGAAGAATGAACTTATTTAGACGTGATACTACACACAGATCAATGTACCGTCTTAATTACGGTTTCTAAATTAATAAACAGTACACAATAAGTGTGATAACAAGAAGAAACACAAAAACCATAATAACGTGTACTTTAGTAATTCATGGAAAAGGAGAAAATTTATATTTGTGGAAGTAAAAGAAACTCCAGAACACTGAACACGCTTACTTTCACTGATCATCTGGTCTACGTACTCTACAGTACTGTTATAGATAACAAATAGTTCCCTTACAAAAAACAAGTAAATATTTATGCCTCGAATTATGTACGCATTATGAAGACGACTATTCTATTACTAATTATGTTTAGAAGACTGTATACTTTACTGTTTCGAAATCGAGTGCTTTTTCGTATAATTCGATGGAACTGATTACCAACGACCACCATGGCAGACAACGTGTTAAATGGTAGACTAAACATAGACAAACAGTAGACTAAACTCGGAGCACTCTTCACTGTTTAAATCGGTATTCTAAATCAACTTTGGCTGAACCTTGTTCATCAGACATTTTCATTTATATCCTCTGAAACTTTCTGTTTGCATGTTACTTCTTCATTTCACACTTTCTCTCGTCCATTTTGCTTCGTAGTAACTTTTTATTCCTGTAATGAGATCGAATTATTGAACGAACAATGTTTCCTGCGTACACATACTTAATCCATTAAGAACATTGCGTATTAACACCTTTCTGACCGGCAGCCTATTAATAGGCCTTTCGATTTCACTGCTTATCGATAAGAAGCCTGTCCATTTATCGTTAAAGCAAGATTTAAAAATGATCTGTTGGATTATGTTATTAGGGCCCATTGGTATAATTCCACGATTATAATTTGCTACTGTGCCCGAACCGTTTCTTAAAAAGCACTTGGCTATTGATCATAGATAAAAAAAAACCTTTAAACAGCTCCTGGTAGATGAAGCATTATGAAGAAATTAAGTACAACTTACGGCGATGATTTTACTCGTATCGTAAAGAGCGCAGAGTGCTCCAAGCCCTCGAATGTACACTATCGTTCGAAAGTTTAGGATCATCGATCGTATTAATGAAGGTATCATAAATACTCCAATGTTACGTTCTTCAACAATATCATTTTTCTGCAGTCGTACGAGGTCATCCATTATAAATAAAAGCCGTACTATCTTTCATTGGATTAGTTAGTACAGTAGAACCTCTCATATCCGAACTAGCATTGAGGCACAAGTCTTCGGATATTGCAATTTTCGTATAATGGAACAATCACGTTTCTGATAACTAAACCTCATTATTTAAATAGAAACCGAGAAAATCGATAATTTGTTTAAATATTCATGGATTCACACGTTAACCTGTAACTCTTCGAAGCATAGTGGTATGAAAAATGTCCCACTTTTTAGTGCATAGTGGAACGTTATTCCTACCACCAATCGTGAAATTACTAAAAATTAAAAATAATTAAAATAAATCTATTTGTCACATTTTATACACACAAATAAGGCCATAAAATCCTCTGCTTCAAAGAGATAAGGGGTAGTTTTCCCCTGCAGAACCAAATTGCCCTATGGAAGCCTCTACAAACCAGCGGAATTTTTTAAAAATCCAAATTTTCGGGGTTCCCTTGTGAGTCCGACTCGGTACGGTAGTTCGAAGGGACCCTGTCCACGTTTTCCACAAGCGGTACATTCGTCGAGTAGCGGTGCCGCAATTACACTCACGTAATGCACGCGAATTACCAAGGAATATTATGGTCGGATCGGTGGACGGTGTGCCGACGATGGAAAGAGATTTGCAGGAGCCAACGGTCGGACATACGGGAAAGGCTGGTTGCATTCTTGCATTTTCTCGAGCCCAGTCCTATCGGTTCCCGCCGCGTATCAGTTCGACCTCGCGCATCCCGTCGCATACCGTCGAGGCGAAATTCCCCCGCAGGTGTGTGTAACGCCGTGGCTCGATAAACCCCCGATATTCCATAAAGCCGACGCTCGGATAAAATTAATTGCTCGACGCGAATTTACGACCGTCCGGCAATAAACGCGGCGCGACGGCAAAAAGAGCCGGTCGCGCGCGAGAAACTCATTTATTCGGGCACAATTTACAATCACCACGCGCCTGCTGCGGCTTCGATTCTTTTCGTGTAATAATAATAAACATCGTGTTTATTACAGCGGTTTGAAGGGGAAGGATTAGCTTGGATGACAGAAAGACTGACCCTGGTGTGGGAGAAAGTGAGATTGTAAACGATAAAATATCGAACCAACGTGCAATAATGTGTAATGGGTGATATACTAGAAGATGTATTGATTGAGATTGGGTTAGAATTGAGGATTATATACAGTAGCGAATAAAAGTGTTACCAGTTTTTCGATTTGGTTTGTTTTTGTTATTTTTTAACGGAAACTAAAAACTTTTGTTTGTGTTTAATATATTATATATTCTGATAGAGAATTAAAAACTTCATAAAACGTAGTGTATCAAGATTTTAGGTCGATGTTAAGAAATAATAAAAATAAAAAATCAAGAAAAGTGGTAAATTATATTAAATGTATATCTTCTGATAGAGAATTAAAAGCTTCTGAAATTCAGCTTATTGAAGTACAATAATGAACACTATTATCTGAATTTTTCGAAAGCAAATAATAAAATGTAATAAAATGTACAATAGTTACACCTAATAACTAAAGATCGGTAGCTAACGAATAAAAGACAAAAAAATCGCTCAATTCCCGTTCGACCCCAGTGTAATCTATATGTAATCCCAAGAAAAATGCAAAGCCTCAGCCTTCCATGATAATTGCACGTGCTTTCTATCTTTATAGATCGCGTTAACATTCCACATAATGTGTACGACGATATTAACACACTAGCATTATACAGTATTACATATTTCTTCCTGTTTACAACTGTTCCCAAGAGCGGCCGCCGGAAAACTCACTTCCCCACAGGCTGAATTTACGCGTGACTCTCCACGGCTTCTTTCCAGGCTTCGATTTTTCTTGCGACTCTACACTAGCGCGAAAAAGGGGAGGAATTTATACCGTCGTTAACGTAACGTTTTCCCCCCTCCGTGCAAGGTGGTTACAAGCAACATCGTAAAACCCGCGTCTTCCTGATTTATCATAGCACGAGCAACAAAATACCTTGCTCGCATTCCCTTCCTCCGCTAGTGCGTGGAGTATATCCCGTGCCCCAGAAAGGTTGTTCACCCTCCAGGACTGGCTAAAACCTTGCGCGGGGTAGACCGAGTTCGGCCACTGGTAAATACGATTTCTTTGCAGAAAAATAAATGAAAAGTTTAGACCAAACCATCTCAGTGCAATATTTCCTTTTTCAAGAAATGGTTATTTTGAAAATTCTTGGAACAGTTGTTTGTCAACAGAAAATTAAAGATGAAAGAACAGACATTTGTCCTTTTCGGTTGAGTGGATTAGGTTAGTTTTCTATAATCCACGGATCACTATGACTGAGTCATTTTGGAGCCACTTTTGAAGAACTTCATCAAACTCAACAGCTAACGATAACTATGTTACTAATTGTTTATATTGATTCAAATAAAATAAAGAAATTAGTTAAAAAATGCATTTAGAAGGAATAATGTAGGATCAAAACCTTATGATGGTTAACTGAATAATAGAATAAATATTTCTTCTTTTTCATTTTGAAACGAAACGTTTTAGATGTAAGTTTCTAATTGTTCCGCAACAACGAGGTGTTTACAACACTATGAGACAGTACGATAATTCATTTTCATTTCCGTTGTCTTATCAAGCATGAATTACAGCTCGACGGGTTTCCGTGACACTTCGCGGTTACTGTTGCAAATAATTCACAGATAACGATGCTTCGAGTGAGAATATTGATTCTAGAATTGCTAGGGAGACTCGCTCCAAGAATAAAAATCACTATAATGAGAGATCCTGGAGTTCTTGCGTGCAGGTCTACTGATCACCCAGATAATAAGGAAGAGTCGTGAGTATCTGGGCAGTCATTCTTAAAAATACTCGATAATTAGATGCAGTACAGGTATATCTAAATAAACAGAAAATTGTTGACATTTAATGATATTTTATCTACTACCTGCTCGTTAAAAGGTTTCCAGCATATAACTGGCTTGTGTAAAGTAAATGACTGATCACTATTCATTAATGTATCTCACATAATTTACATATATGGATCAGAATGTCATCCATCACGATTCATTTTAATTTTCTCAAGTCTAATCTTTATTACACTATAAAACCGAATGGATTATGGCAGAAGCAGTAGAAAACTCTACACGTTCAGTTATTTCCGGCCAACTTAACTTGCCTCGAGATAACTGGAGGATTATCTGAATATACAGATCACTCACGATTCAATAAAAAATAGTCCTTTCGTTTAAACGAAAAAAAAAATAATAATAATCATTCTGGCATTCTCATTGCTCTACCCACATTAAAAATATTACCAGAACTTCCAGCAATAATCCTCAACTTCCAGTATTCTCATTTATTAAGAATATACAATATCTGGATCCCAGAGCCAGAGTGTATTAAGTCTACTTTAAAAAAAAATAATATTTACACGTTTCCTGTATCAAATATTTCACTGTTTCCAATAGTAAAAATTATTTCGTCCTAAGTCGCCTAGTTTTTTATATAGTTACGTAATAGTTTAAAAATGATATTAAGTCCAGATATGCAACATTCCAGACAGTTTCAGTGATTCATCCAGTACAATGCAATTCATTAATTTCGATTGTGAAACAAGTGTTATCATTATAATACCCCAGTAAACAATACAACTCATCGATTCTGTGTACAGATCTTCCTTCAATCCTCCACAAAAACATTGAATCATTTCCCCTAGTGGTTATGAATAGCACGACAAAAGGTTCAGGTAGGCGACCGTTACCAACCAACCCCACAGAAAACCACCTGAAGAAAGGTCCCACGGGATCGTTTCCAAGCGTCGCCCCACCGGTTCGCCCTGCTGGCAGGTGAATTGGACAAGTTCAGAACACGCTTTTCCAGGAAATACCTGGCACGTGAAGGGTGGGGAGGGGAGGGGCCGGACAGGTAAAACGCCTGTGTTGAAAGTAAACATATCCGCGGGACGGACCGTTCGCGCGAGTGCATTGAAAAAGTGGAAAGAAAGTTGCCAATGCGCCTCGACATACCGACTGACCCCCCCCCCCCTTCCCCTGGTCGAGGAATACAAGTTCTGCAGTGAATGGACCACGAGCGAATGAACTTTTCACTGGCTTCCATCCACGGCCGCTCGACGAATTAATCCCCATTAATCGAACCACACGATATTCCACAGCAACAGGTTTTTTTTGTGGATTATCATTCGACCGAATGTCAATGTGGACTATGGTTATTTTCGATCCATGCAACCTTATCTACGGGCAGATATTAAGATAATACGATCGTCCTTATTGTACACGGTTTCTTTCTAAACAGCAATCGCTTCTTATCGGTATTACGTGGAATAAGTACTTCACTTGTTGGCACAACATCGACGTTCTTCGAATCACAGTGGATTTTCCTTCGTTCGTTTTGATCTATCATTCTTTCACCGTACTTTTTCTGTATTTTTTTATGTCGGTATTTCTTTTGTAAGATTCCTGATAATCTGTGGTACAATTTAAGTTGGTGTTAGTTTCTTTCGAAAGTTGGGTTCGATAACAGCAGTTTAGAGTGGAACTACCAGACCCGTTAAAATGACGGCTAAGTTGGCAATTGTTTATGATTCAAATAAAAAGAAAACGAGTTCACAAAGAAATTTCATTGCAGATTGCTTATTTTACCGTGACTGAAAGTATAACAGTGCTTTCGTCGGAATTTATGTTGATTCTTAATTTATTTATTGTTATATTACTATACAACAGATACCTAGCACATGACGCCTTGAGGACGACCATTTTACGGCTATTTTAGGCCTAAGACGTTCTTAAGCCGTCTTCAAGGCGTCATTGGTCGTCATATGCTATCTGGATATTATATAATTTAATTTGGAATATATTCAACGCTGGTAGTTCTAGTGTTAAACAGTACTTTGTCTTTTAACGTGTTTTTTATTGAATAAAAAACACTGTGTCGCAGAATATAACAATAAGAAATTAATTTATATTGAACTTTCAACGAAAGTATTCGAACCACACCTTGTTCAAAGGTTCGTTGCTTCTATATGTACGCATTTTACGGCGTGCATGCAGAAACTGGGGTAAAGAAAACAAAAGCTATTTTCTGGAAAAAAATGTCTTAAATAGTCATTACGAATGTCTTCGTTTAATAGCGAAGGGATCATTTGCAAGGGTAGATGTCAGACATTGGAACGAAAGGATTCGCTCGTAAAGAATCGTCGCGAGAGCCCGTAACCGTGAAGTAACAGTTTTTAAGTGCGCCTGATTAGCGGGAAAGAGCGAAAGGGAAAAATGCGCTATAGCGTTCGTGTTCTACACGGTCCGTATGGTGTTATGGCTGTGCCTGCAAAAGTTCACAGAGTCGTAAAAAGTTTAATTTTAGCCGTGAATCGAAGCAGTAACAACAGATATTATAAAAATATCGCGAAACGTTTGACACGACCGTTGACTCCATTTTGTTTGGAAATCGTTCCTCACGGAGATAGATTATTTGCGTTCTATTCGGTGTAATGTATTTACTTTCTTTCTTAGCACTAGAACTACCAAACCAGTCAAAATGACTGGTTAGTACATTATTACAACGGTCATTAAGATGTCATAGCAATGTATTTTCTCAGATCTTTTCCAACTTTGATTTCACTATGAAACTGAAGAAATTAGTTGATTTATAAATTTCTATATTATTAAAAAATTATCATGTTAGTCAATCCAATAGAAATCGACTGAAAAAATCGACTTAAACAAATGAAAGCATAAGAAAGATGGCAAGTGATAGGAAATGTAAATATTTCGATATGCATTCTACTATCAATTAATAATGTACGCAGATTCCCTCCGAATTTTTAATGTAAATTGTAAAATCATAATTGTCACATATACATTACATATGTGAAGGTGGTCTCTCATGAGTAAACAGCGAATTCTTGCGGAAAATCTTTTCTTTAAACAATTTACTTAGACATGTACCGAACAAAAATTTATTACTTCACCAAAGTATTTCATCGAGTCGGAAACAAATATTATTATCTTATTTTACGACATTTCAACAGTGGTATACATTATGAATGCATAGAATCCATAGTCTGCTCATGAGAAATGGAAGCATCACGTATGAATGAGGTTAGTAGCGAACGTTGTTAAGGAAATGAGCATAAAAAATACGTGATATTTAAAAATTCTTAGTAAAATAACTGTAAATTATCCTGATGTAGATAATCTATACAGATAACAAGTTATCGATCCAATTAACGGTTCGTCTAGAACACGGTTTGATACGTTTCGTTATTAGTCGCGTGAATTGTAAGGGAGTTGAACGCCACGGGTTTACACACTTCTGCGTTTTTCTTTCCCAGGATACCGAAGGCCGTTGAATGCAATATCGATGTACGCGAAGTTCTGTAAATATTTGCAATTTATGTCACGGCGATCGTAATGGGGAACATGTAGGCATTTCGTAGGCGTGAATTACAGGTGGTTGTGTCGTATAGACGCGACGCCATCGACATCTTCCCTTCTCGAACGTCTCGAGCGTGTCGTTAAACGATTAGAATAATCCTGACATTCGATTAAATAAAATCCTTTGTTCTTTACATCTTTATACGTTGTATCGTTATATTTATTACAATGTTCCCTTCGTGCGATTAAAAGTAAAAATTGAACTACAAATCAATAAACAAGAAATAATATACTCGTAAAATAATTAATAATATATACATATGATAAATTATAATAATATGTCGCATCATCTCAATATTTCTTATCATAGATGGATGATTGAGTTTTTCGAATTGTGAAGTAAAATATTGTTGCCATTATTTGGTGTTAAGAATTATCATAAATACAACATAAGGTTGAAAAATAAAGCTCATACTTATAATTCAATTCTGTCAAACTCTAATCTCAATATGTGCTTCCAAAGTTTGGAATTCAAACGGATACGAATAAAAAATACTTCAGGTAATATGCACAAAAATATGTTTTCACAAACACGTTAAAATAAACCCCCAATAAAGCGTTTAAATAAACCCCGATTTAAAATTCTCAACGTTCAATTTAAATTGCAGAATGTATAAATTAAATAATTTTAATTTCCATTAACATTCATAATTTACATATTCTCAATCAGTGATAATAAAGCTACATTCGGAGCGTGGCACAACACGTTGGATTCACCTAACCGTGTTAAAATGAACGAAAATCGAATCTACGTGTATGCATTGTTCGTAGGTAAAGGTGGTAAATCGTAAACACTTGCGAAACAGGCCACATAATTGCATACGAACATCGACTATCTCCGTGATAAGGTATTTCGTGCGATACAAGCAATTTAATGTGCCACGACTTTGTCCGGGGCAATTGTATTTAAACCCTCGAATCATGTTATCGATACAGGATAAACAATGCGTTTACACGGAACGAGGGAATGTCTATCGATAAATGCCATGGGCGGGGAACCTCCTTATAAAACGGTCAAGAAATATTCCCCGTTCTTTCTCATTTCCATAATCATAGACTACTGTTATTTTCTACGTGTATTGAATACCTTTGACACTTGTGTTAGTTATCCATCGAACTCGCGTAAGGTTTTTCACATTTTTCGTTGGATATCGTCCTTTAGGAACAAATATTTTAACCGTAATGAATTTGTCTCGTAATGCTTGGCACGGTCGTTACGAATTGTGATTATGTTCATTTAAGCATTCCAAACATCAATCTTAATTACTCTCACTAATCAGAGATATATTATCGTTTTGTTCGCTGTTATCCTTATTACTACTTTCTATTATTTGAACATAACCATTGTTCCCTATCGTTTTTTCTACTGGCATCCCCACTATACAAAAATCTATTCCTGGACATCAACTTCGTAGACATAAGCAAAAGTAAGTAATACTTTCTTTAAATATATTAGACATGGTAGAATTTTAATATTTTCCAACAGATACCAAAAATTTAAAAAATTCCGAAATCTGTAAAAATGACGGAAAACGAAGAAAAAAACGGAAATAAAAGATCCGGAACAATGAATCACCGCAATTAATCCGATCGCGACAGTGATAACGCGATAAAACTGTTCCCTACGATTTACGATCGCTACACGGATGACACATATGTACGCTAAATCCCGTGGTCCACGGATCGAGATGTTACTCCAGTTCTGTTGGTGTTCCACACAGATATATACCGTCGGGAAACGATCGCACGATGCGTTTCCATCGAGACTTCGAGAACCGTATTTGCATAAAAATACCTCGATGCACCAGCAAGACCCTTGTACCGACAATTATTTATCGTGCACGATTGTATCACGATGGTTGGGTCGCGATGAACATCGGATTCTTTTCCACCTTTGTCACCGAATACACCGACCGCGCGTCCTCCTAGCGTCGAAGTGTACATATTCGTTTCAAGTGGCACGCGCACACGCGTCAGTCCGATAAAATCCAACGCACAAACAAACACACTGTATCGATATACCTGAAGGATTTTTCCTATCGAGGCTCGTTACCGTGATCAACCACGGAGTATAATACGTAGAGATACTCCGGCTAGCGTGTCGATTATCATCGGCAACTGTACACGAAGGAGCAACAGGTGTGTGATCACGACGGACGACGATGACGACGGTTCACCGCTAGGAGAAATCCATGTCGGTGTATTCGGTGCAATGACTCCGGTCAAGAAATCATTTCCATAAATACCTTGACAGGCAACGTTTCACCGAGTCCGCTGGATCACTGGTATCGCCGCGACTCGCGGCACACGTAGATACTCTCGGAATAAGCGGACGTTCCAGGGACTCACAAGCTTGCACGACGTGTACACGACTGAACGAGAACTTCTCACACGACAAAGTGTTGTGTTCTTTACTTACCTATTTACAAAAAAAAAATTTGTTCACAATCCGCGCACACCAAAACAAAAAAAAAAAGAGAAAGAGAGAGAAAGAGAGGGAGGGGAAGATTTTCGCAGAGAGCTACGTGCCGATCATGCTCGACTGGAAATACCTGAACGACTACTCGATCGTTCTTCGCCTTGTCCGCCTCTTACCTGTTTTGCCCAGGTGCATTCCTGGTACGGGCTCTCCGATTGGTCGGGAACGTACCTGCGGAACATGGCGCTCAGATCTAACGGAATCGGATACTTTCGACACGGTGCAACATGGACGTACTTAACGCCTTGGGAAAATACCGCGATCGAGAAGTAATTAGCAGAGAATAATGAATAATTAAAGTTTATCGACGTCGCGATCTTCTTGCATCGTGCGAATCAAGGGGGGGTTGTTGATGGAACAAAAACCGTCTCGTTGCCAAAATGGTACTGGAAGCGCCGAATATGCTATGATAATATGAAAGCTATGACAGTTTAACGGTAAAATAATCCAGATTTGAAGTTTGAAGCTTCTATGTAATTTCTTGAAAACCTTCAAATTATTTTAAATTACAGTTTTCATTACTATACATGTTGGTGCGATATATTCGAAGTAATCAAGATTTTTGTTGAAAATGAATGATGATAGCTCGATGTATTTAATACACTCTATGATGCACGAAGAACGTTATTATACATTATGTCAGTCGTTACTATTAGACAAATATAGTCATAATATTTAAAAGCGAATATTTGAAAAGATGGAAAATGAATACGTACTTATTGTACAGTACCTTGACGGTTTAGGTAATGTCACGGAAATCCCGAAGATATCCGATGACTTTTATTATGAACCAATGAGACTATTCGTTATAACAAATGAATATTATACATAATTGTTCTGAAAACAAGCATGGGTAACACTTGTTAAATAGTTAATATTTATTAAAAAAAACGAGTGTAATAAGACGTTTAATTAATTGCAAGTCAAAGAATTGATTTAGCGCATTATATGAAGTATAGTTTTACGACTTTCATGAACAATTAATTTCTTATTTAAAAAAAAGAATGAATAATTTAATTTTAAATTCTACACTGTTGCGTTTAATGTATCGACCACATTTTTTATCCGCGAGTTAAAAAAAGTCCCTTCAGGGACGACCCAAGTTTCCCTGTTTTCTCCCGTGCGCAGACGGTAATATCGTTACGTACGTTGTTATAATCTATTAATGAAACCAATTTTGTGATATTTTTCATAATTATGTTTAATTTACGAATGCATTCAAGTGGCCGCACAGAAGTCCGCACAATGCACAGACTTCGACCGCTAGGAACGACACCAGAGTCTGTATGATTATACGGCCTCCGTCCTTGATCGGTTAATTTATTGAGAGTATAATAATAGTTCGTGAAATGCTCTCATTGATAATGCACTGTTTGGTTCCATGACTACGAATGTAGAAAATATATATTTGCTTATATCAACTTTAAAATGTTTCTGCCAATTGAATTGCGACATTACTGTTGACATAATGTTTTTATGAGTTTATAGTGGGACTGCTTTATTTGTGCTGTCAACATAATCCAAATGCGTTTTATTCTATCATTTAAATAAGACATATCTGACTGAAGAGATTAACTTTATTTTTAATTAAGTATGTACATTTAGTTTGCTATTAATTAATATTACATAGATAAGTATCATAATTTACTTATCATTTGCATAGTCTGCTGGGTTCTTACGGTGCAACTTATGATTTTCTTCTGTTGCCCAATCCATTAGTATATAGGTACCAATAAACCCTGTAAAAGAGATTATAAATTAAATTATTGATACCTCACATATTATAAAATATTTATTAAGTAATAAAATGGATATAATGCATTTATTATTATTTGTTACAATGGAATTTTTTAAAACATTAACATATTAATTATTCTTGGTGGAAGATATATAATGTGGTCTTAGAATTAACCAAAAGCTGAAATACTTATGTCGTGAGTACTGAAGCAAGCGAATTGATAAAAAATAAGATGTGAAGGACGTATATTCTTTTTTAGTTTAATAGTTTTTGTTTGAATCTAATGTCTATAGTTGTTTCATCTATACAAATTCTAATATTGCAACTATTAATCAATATTTGTAATTCTTATGTTAGCAAAAGATGTACCATTAGTTAGAAAAATAATACCAACAACTAATTATGATTCTATCACTAAAAGTTCTAAAATAAAATATATACAGCTTTATGGTAACTTAGCAAAGGTAAACTTTACAATCATACTTTATTGTACAACTAGAAAATAAAGAAGTACTTACATGGTACAACATAGAGTATACTTTCATTGATTCGGCGTAGCAAATTCGGTGCACCGTCCGATATTGCTCCAGCAAATGACTTTTGTTCATATGGACTGAGGCGAAAATACGTAATGCCACTGATTTTGGCAAGGTTTCCGAATTTCTTACCCATTTTGAGTGGATTCTGCAAAAAAAATGTCAATCTATTAGACAATGAGCAAACATAACCAAGTCACAGGAAAATCTAATAAAAACTGTAATTACGTCATAGACAAACGTAAAATATGAAAGAAATTTATTTTCCTTTTCTATAAGTAGCAAATTGTTTCAAAATGCATTTATTTAAAAATAATACTTAAAACTTATATAACACTTTACATACTTCGCAACTGAAAAGACAGGATACTCGTAATCACTCGTAATGCACTGATCTGATATTCCAGCCGAAACACTCTTCCATTCGTCACTAAAGATCAATACGCCATCTGATTCTTAAGAAGCGGCAAATTTAAATTTTATAATATCAATCTGCTTTTCCATTAACATTTATATCATAAAATAACAACTGTATAATTTCACAGCGGAAATTTTATAATACTGTCAAAATTTGCAATACATTTGTAGACAATAAAAAGTTAAAAAGTAAATTTGTAAAATAATAATGTAAAAGACTATAATCTGAATCTCTGATTGAGTAAAATTATTTACTGCACGTGCATAATTAATCTCATGTCAAAAATACACTTTTAAAACCTTTCATATAAATAATAAATCCTCTCTATTCGCATCTGTGTTATTGATCACCTGTAAAAAGCATGATATCCAAGGACACTTTAAGATTCAAAAATATAATAATACAATACATAATACAATATATTTGAGAAAATGTGTATGAAATATGAAACACATTTGTAATTGGCGGCCATAACTACTTGAACCAAACAAATTCAGTATGTATCTAAAATAAGAGCTCTCTCTCATGTCATGATATTCAATAGTAATTCCACTGCGCCAAGTTCGAATGCGGTGGCACTATGGGAATTAATTTGTTCCTTTCATTCACGCGATATTCTGAATTCAAATCATTATTTTTCCACAGTAAAGTTATATTCAATCTTGTAATCGAAATATGGAAACGGACTTTCAGTAAAATTTCGTATAATATATAATCTGTCCACTTTGTATACATTTTGTATATATGATCATTTTTGTACTTCGATATTACGTTTTCTTTTCCTGCTTCATGATTAGTACAAATACGGTAAATAATATGTAAGGTACGTAACAAAGGTGAAAAAGAGAAAGGAGGGAAAGATTTTCGAAATCTCTCTAGTATAGTTCATTAATTAAAATATTGATTGTGCGCACCAAAGGAACGATTGATTTCCGACAGTATCGTATTCGAGCCCAGCGTGGCCTAGCGTCGCGATCTGACCAGTGAATATCACAGTTTAACCTGGTTTAACCGGAAAGCTCCTGTTTCTTCTAGTGACTCTTGGATGATCAAAAGTGGGGAGGACAACTATAATTTTGATTGCCAGTTATGCGCATGGCGCTGTCATCTAGACCATAGAATAACACGGTATGATAGATGTGCCAATTTTGCTAGTAACTCTCAGATGGTAGTAGTGGGGAGGACCACTATTTGCTCGGCAGATACATTCAAGTAGGTGTAAAGGGAAGAAGAGGTGTATGAATCAGGGACTAGGACAGTTGCTCGTGTGCGAGGCTCCGCGTGATACCGTTGATGTTGTGCGCTGTGTGGTTCGTGTTTGTCGCGTTCATTGTCAACTGCTTTCCATCAAACACACAAATGCAGTTCCTGATGATGGGTTTCCGAAACGCGCTTCCAAATAAATCCTCGCAGCCGGCGGCTGAGTAACGGTGCTGGAGCTGGCGGCGAGGTCCTCACCCGCGTTAGGTGCGTGTGGGCCACCTATCCACGTCCAAGCTGTGCTGGGCACTCAAGTCATGGTATCGAGGTTCGATACGAACTTCGGTTGCGAGGATTTTTTCGGGACTTATCATTGCACCCAAGACATGGCTTGCGATCGTGGTGATTCGGACTTCGAGTTCATTATACCGCCAGAGGCGCCGGTCTTCGAACCAAGTATCGAGGAGTTTCACGACCCCCTTGGCTACATCGCGAAAATACGACCGATAGCTGAGAAGTCTGGCATTTGTAAAATCAAACCGCCGCCTGTAAGTAAATCCTTTCGGTCGCGATTACATCAATCCTTCCTCTTCTCTTTCTCCGTCGTGTCTCTGCTTTCTCTTCTCTGTCCGTTCTCGTGGGAAGGACGCTATACATCGATCCTTCTATTCTTCGCTGTCGCGTTTGAACGGGCCTCACCACTCGACGAACAAATTTTCTGTCTTTTTTGTGATTGTCGAGGCGTGCAGATTGCACGCACGACCTCGTTTATGTACTGTGACGCTTCCGTACGGACATCGTAGCCGTGACATCACGAAATAAACGAGATCCTACGTAATACATAGTTTAGAACGAAAATGAATCGTTAAATAATGTCCATTTCTTGTGGTACTACACGTTTATATGGATATTATTGCTCCACTTTTTTATCGTTGCCATTGAAACGTTAGAGTCTGGTAAGAGTACGTGCAGTGTTCCCGTCTACACGGGACGAATGATAATGCGGTGAAAAAGGGAAGAAAAGAGCACGGTGTCGTTTCTCGAGAACAGCATTTGTCTTTGCATGATATTCCGATAGTGTTGCGACGATACTTGAAATGCGTCGATTATGTTTTTTTTCTTTCGATCAGGGAATTACGGTCGCAGGTGAGACAGAGAGACAGGATTCACGGAAACTAAAAAAAATTGGAAATGGAGTACGCTTGGTACTCGTCTCATTGCGACATTAATATCGTTATAGCTAGGAGGTACGCTATGTAAAATGGCCGAGACAATCGAAACAATGTCACCTTAGGCAAAATGTCTCGAAATGTTTCGGATATGCGGAATGATACTGATGGCATTGATAAGGAAAAAGCCTGAAAATGTTATCAGTATTCATAATTGACGATTCTCTCGAGATGTTCCTGATATCGTAATATTGCAAATACGAGAATTGTTTGATGTTTCCCAGAAGTTTCTATTTCGTTTCAAGGCACGTACGCGGTTGTATAAGGTCCCGTAGTAATACATTTTATCAACTTCGTCGAGTTTTTCGTCAAAGTACAGAAATGCTTTCGTTCGTAAATCATTTCCAGATAAGGATATCACGGTTTTTGTCTTTCACAATACCTCTGAGCTGAAAATGAAAATGAGTAACGTTGAATTTTGTTAGGCATATGCATAGGGAAATTTTTTCTTACGTACTCTCTATCGTGGTTTATTGTTTGTTCTATTGTATCATGATTCGAAGCGATCTTTACCATCATTTTGCATTCATATGTGAAAATCAAATATTCTTTGTGTAAGTTTTTGGCAAACATATTTTGGTTTAGAGAATAATAAAGGAGAGAGAGTAGATCAATTTTCGTAATAACCCTAGAACAAACCGAGTGCTGTTAGTATTAACTTCCATAAATGACTACATAAAATACGCAATAAAATAAAAAAATTAATTTTTTCTAGAAATTTTACGTACGATTACATTTGGTTGTTACCTCCAAAGTAATGATATTTCAGAGCATCGCGTGAGAATGATGGTAATACAAATTATTCAAGATAGATTGCATAAAATGTACGTCGACAGATGCCTTGCAACTAATTCCTAATCCTATTTGCGTCTTGGAACAACTTGTATTTCTTCAGAATAAGGGTCTAACGTTTTTAAAAAAAAAATGGTTCTTATTTCAATAATTCACTATGAAGAATTACAGTAAACTAAATTAATGTGCCATTTTAACTATAAGTAGGAAAGTATTATGTTTTCACGATTGAATCATTTTCAAGACACATAGGTAGTACCTTAGTGCCAACCCCGTGAATCGTCTCTTTTACGATTCAGAATTAATGTTTTGCCAAGGTTGTTACTGTTAATTTTGTTTGACGGATTCGTCTAGTTTATCTTCGAATCTGTTTGAAGTGTATTGATTTATTCGCCAGTGAATTCGTTTATTTTCACCCTGGCCTTATACGTTGCAGAAATATATGCTGTTGTTTGATGACACTTCGGTGTCTAATATGTCACGTAATTAAATATGAAAGGTCTGAAACAGACGTCCGACAGTGGAAATTCACTTTTAGACGTATTTAAAAGAACTCGGTGTCCTTAAAAAATTGGACCGATCTTGCATGGTTGTTGCGTCATGATAGAGATGAAGCTACGAAAGCACCTATTGATTATTTAGATACATATATTTATGTTACTACCTGTGTCAATAAATTTTTGATAATAGAGTATAAAAAAGTTCATTTACTTTTTTTCCTATATATCAGGTCGGTATCGATTCGAAACTGTAACCATTTTTCTAGTATTTGCTTCTATTACATACTTAATACATATATGTATATGTATATTTTTGTTTCATTAAACTAATCGATTCATCCAAGGACCTATAAGTATTATCGCGCAAATACACGAATTCCAAAGTTACAGTAAACAATAGTAATATGATTCTTGAGGTATATGTGTGCTTCTGTTTCTTAAACACAAGTAAATTTCGCTTTTATTTTTGTTTATACGCTAAATGCGATAACAAAAAAGATATAAGAAACACTTTTTAATGAAAAAAACTCACTCTATTAAAAGACAAATAAACATTAATGATATGTGAGTTATTGTCATGAATGTCTTGCTTGCAGAATTGGCAGCCACCATTTGCTGTTGATGTGGATAAATTCAAATTTGTTCCAAGGATACAAAGGTTGAATGAATTGGAGGCAAAAACTAGAATAAAACTTAATTTCTTAGATCAAATTGCAAAATTCTGGGAGCTTCAAGGATCTTCATTAAAAATCCCTCTTGTTGAACGTAAAGCTCTTGATTTGTATTCTTTACACAAAATAGTTACAGATGAAGGTTTGTTTCTGTTATTTATTTGTGAAGGCCAATAATGAAAGTTTAAATAGTGTAACAATGTTGATATGTTCACACTATGTGCAGGTGGAATTGAAACAGTGACAAGAGATAGGAGGTGGGCAAAAATTGCAAATAAATTGGGTTACCCATCTGGGCGTAGTGTAGGAAGTATATTAAAGAATCATTATGAAAGAATTTTATATCCATTTGACGTCTTTAAACAAGGGAAAACTTTAACAGATATTGTAAGTTATTATATATAGTCTCTGTTAATGTTATTTTGAGAGTAATAAATAACGATACATACTTAACATACATTGCATTACGTAGAAAATTGAACCAGACTCCAATGTAAGTGAAAAAAAGGATCGGGATTATAAACCACATGGAATCATATCACGACAACAAATCAAACCTCCAGCTGAGAAATTCTCACGTCGGTCTAAGAGATTTACTGGTCAGGAAGAAAAACCAGAAGTATCTATTAAACAAGAGGATTGCAAAGAGGAATGTGATTCTGACAGCGATTGTAAAGATGGACTCAAATGTAAAAATGGCGATGACAATAGTAAAGAGCTTAAGAAATTACAATTTTATGGAGCTGGTCCAAAAATGGCTGGGTTTAATACCAAAGAAGCAAAGAAATCGAATAAAACTAGGGGGTTAAAACTCGTTTATGAATTTGACCCTGTAAGTACACATTGCACTGTATTCTACAATCATGTATAAATAGTTTCATCAAATTCATACATGTTTTTCTGTAGTTGGCAAAATATATTTGTCACAATTGTGGAAGAGGTGACAATGAAGAAAGCATGCTTTTATGTGATGGATGCGATGATAGTTATCATACATTCTGTCTAATGCCACCACTGACAGAGATACCAAAGGGTGATTGGCGGTGCCCAAAATGTGTTGCTGAGGAAGTTTCTAAACCAATGGAAGCATTTGGTTTTGAACAAGCGCAAAGAGAGTATACTCTCCAACAATTTGGAGAAATGGCTGATCAATTCAAGAGCGACTACTTCAACATGCCTGTGCATGTATGTTACCTCACTCGTGTCCTCTAATAGAATGCTACAAAGTTAATTGAATTACACAAATTAGTAATAAACTTATCTCTTCATAGATGGTGCCAACATCTTTGGTAGAGAAAGAATTTTGGCGAATAGTTTCTTCAATCGATGAAGATGTTACGGTTGAATATGGAGCAGATTTACACACAATGGATCATGGATCTGGTTTTCCAACTAAAACAAGCGTTAATTTATTTACTTGCGATCAAGAATATGCTGAATCTTCGTGGAATTTAAATAATTTGCCAGTGTTACATGGAAGTGTTCTAGGTCATATTAATGCTGACATCAGTGGTATGAAAGTACCATGGATGTATGTTGGTATGTGTTTTGCAACATTTTGCTGGCATAACGAAGATCACTGGAGCTATTCAATTAATTATTTACATTGGGGAGAACCAAAAACTTGGTATGGTGTGCCAGGTTCTCAAGCAGAACGATTTGAACAATCAATGAAATCTGCTGCACCAGAACTTTTTCATAGTCAACCAGATTTGCTCCATCAACTGGTGACTATCATGAACCCTAATATTTTAACAAGCGAAGGTAATGCACAAATCTAATACCTCTAATGCGTCATCAAAAAGTACCAGTTATTACTAATATTGTTTGTATTTTACTATATAGGTGTTCCAGTATTCAGAACTGACCAACATGCTGGTGAATTTGTTGTAACATTTCCTAGAGCGTATCATGCAGGCTTCAATCAAGGATATAACTTTGCTGAAGCTGTTAATTTCGCACCCGCTGATTGGGTATACTATCCTGTCAAATTTGTATCGCCAATTTCAATATTATACGTGCTTTATAGATTCTGTTGTCTGTTTAATAGCTTAAAATTGGACGGGACTGTATATCACATTATTCAAATTTAAGACGATTTTGTGTATTTTCTCACGACGAACTGGTATGCAAAATGTCACTAGATCCGGATTCATTGGACATAGGCATTGCAACTGCAACTTACCATGATATGCTACAAATGGTGGACGATGAGAAGAAGCTTAGAAAGAATTTACTGGAGTGGGTGAGTTCTGACTTTTAAAAGTTAATTTAGATGAATAAATATCATAATTTCACAAGATCTCCAGCTCTGGTAACAATACAAACCATTGAGGAGCTTTTGCATATTAATTCATATATAATGTGTCATTTATTTTTTTTTGTATACCTCATTCTTAAATAAAACAAACATTAATTCAGTTTTATCGAAGAACGCGTATCGACTCATAAAAGTCTGGATAAAATCTTAGAAGTAAAATGCAAACAAACCATTAATAAAAATAATTTATTTAATTAATTCCGTAATTCTATTAATATTTGACGACGGTTTTCTATCACATTAAATTAAGTGAATTTTACTTTAATTTGGTTACAAAAGAATTCCACACGCGTTTAATAATATTTTGAACATTCAAATCTTGCCTCCAAAAGAGTTGAATACACAGAACGGATTGTATTTCTGAATGCACGGACCAATGTATTTAGGTCAAACAGTATAGTGTGTGCCGAAGCAGTTCACAGATTGGCACGTACACAGTGTACCACGCACACGTCGGCAAACGCATACACACACGGGTAACCATGCGGGAACACGCGGTAAAAGACGTGTGTGTGCGTTTGATATTGCCAACCATTGGTCATTGCAGTAGAGCTCCGCCATCCACGTTATATTCCTCATTAATGCCTCCATATATTTCGTTATATTCGGTTAGCTTGTGTTCGTTGTCGTTAAAATAGTTTTTGTGCGATCGTTCTTTAGTTAACGACCTTGACTAGCTGATGCCTATTTGGTGTGTCTCTGCTCTTGATTATGTAACTTTTATTGGTGAATAGAGGTTATGTTTTTAAAGTATTGCCATGATGCTAAACAGGCACTACGTTTCTTCTGTCGATCCAGTGAATTTTCCCGTTTTTCCTACGAATTTATCGAAATGCGCTAATGATCACCTTAAATGAATAGTATATTTGTAAAATATATCTGTAACTTGAAGTCAGTTCAGCTACAGATGGCTACATGTGTTTCGTTGCTAGTCTCATCCTGTTTTAATGATTCCTTTAAAATGTGAGAATGTTAAAACGACAGCACAAATGATCTTTGTGTTAAAAAATTTCTTTTTTAGGGTGTAACGGAAGCGGAACGCGAAGCATTCGAACTTTTACCGGACGATGAGAGACAGTGCGAAGTGTGCAAAACGACTTGTTTCTTGAGCGCGGTTACATGTTCTTGCCAGAGTTCACAGTTAGTTTGCCTGAGACATTTCACAGAACTTTGTGATTGCCCCCCAGAGAAGCATACATTACGTTATCGCTACACATTAGACGAATTACCAATTATGTTACAAAAGCTGAAACTGAAAGCAGAGTCTTTTGACTCATGGGTAACAAAAGTAAAGGATGCGATGGATCCTGATAAGAAAAGTGATAAAATTGAGCTAACTGAGTTAAAAGAGCTCTTAAATGAAGCAGAAAACAAGAAATTTCCAGAAAGTGAACTATTAACGGCTTTAACAACTGCTGTACAGGATGCCGAAAAGTGTGCAAGTGTTGCACAACAACTTTTGAATAATAAGCAACGTACCAGGTATGACTGTTTTTCAGTTTGTGCGTAAAATGTGTGTATTATGTAAGAGAAGTAATTTGAATATTTTTCAAACAGAACAAGACAATCTGTCGAAACTAAATATAAACTCACAGTAGAAGAATTAACACTTTTCTACAAAGAAATAACGAATTTGTGCTGTGACCTGAAGGAATCTGACGGTGTAAAATTTATACTCGATCAAGTATTACAATTTCAAAAAGAGGCAGAAGAATTGGAAGATAAGGAAGATAACTGTGATATTGAACAGTTAGAGAAATGTATTGAATTCGGGGATTCTATTTGTATTGAATTACCTCAACTTAGTCATTTGAAACAAGTAAGTACACCCGATCCTAACACATTTAAGTCAACATCATGACTCTGTTAAGTAGTACAATTCTACATTTCTTCTTCACAGAAATTAGCGCAGATACAATGGCTCGAAGAAGTTAAGTCTGTACAAGAAGATCCAAAATCTGTACTGCTGCAAGCATTGATGACTGCGATTGATAAATGGGAAGAGAAAGCAAAAATATATCTCCATACCAAAAATCGGCAAACTATATCGTCTTTAGAGGAATTTCTTCATGAAGCTGACGAGGTAGAGGCTTACTTACCAAGTCTGGACGTTCTTCAAGATACATTGACTAAAGCAAAGAATTGGACAAAAATGGTGGAAGAGATGCAAGCAAGGGAGAATTTTCCTTATTACGATACGTTGGATGAGTTAATTAAGAAAGGCAGAAGTGTCCCATTGCATCTGGATGCTCTTCCAATTTTGGAGTCTACTCTTTCGCAAGCAAAGACTTGGAAAGAAAGGACAGCAAGAACATTCCTAAGGAAAAACTCTCATTGCACTTTAATGGAAGCTTTGTCGCCGCGAATCGGAGTTGGTATACAAGCACTGAAAGCTAAGAAGAATAAGAGTGAAGAATCCGTCGGACCTGTCTTCGTCTGTGATACGAAATTGGATGATTCCAATGATTCGGCTACTGTTGTAGCCGCGTTTAAGTTAGCCGAACAACGTGAGATGGAAGCAATGAGAAATTTAAGAGAGAGAAATGTAATTAAAACCGAAATGGACGACTCTAGGTATTGTGTTTGCTGGCGTCCAAGGTTTGGTCTCATGCTTCAATGCGAGCTTTGTAAAGATTGGTTCCATTGTAAGTGAAATTTCGTCTACGTTTACCGGTTTGTACGGAGTTTAAAGGTGGTTTAATCGTACTTGTATGTTTCAGCTAATTGCGTACCATTACCGAAAACGTCGTACAAAGGAAAGTTACCTATGTCCAGAGAAATTAAGTTTTTGTGTCCCTGTTGTTTAAGGTCACGGAGGCCGCGATTAGAAACAATTTTGGCACTGTTAGTTAGTCTTCAGAAAATTCCAATTCGTTTACCGGAAGGTGAAGCATTACAGTGTCTCACGGAACGAGCGATGAATTGGCAGGTGAGACTTGTGTGAAAAGAACTAGCATTAATATCGTTACAAATTATAATGTTGTATACATTTTTAATAGGATCGAGCTCGACAAGCATTGGCCACAGACGAAATTTCATCGGCGCTGGCAAAGTTGTCCGTGTTATCACAAAAGCTTGTAGAAGCAGCTGCGAGGGAAAAGACAGAAAAGATTATTAGCAGCGAGTTGAAAAAAGCGGCGAACAATCCTGAACTACATCAGAGAGTGCAAGCGATTACTCCACTTAGCGGTGTACACTCCGATGATAGCACGCTTAGTACTGCGGTGAGTGTTAACAGCACTAATTATAGCACGTTGTCTGTGGTGTAAACGGAGAACCAAACTAATTTGATTTGCCAGACAACGTGAGCTGAAATTTTTTTATGAATGCACAATAAATTTATATGTACGTGTATATATTTCAGGACGACGACGACGACGTGGTCACCATAGATGATGACGAGCCAACTTGTAGTACGTTCAATAGTAATGAACACACATATTCTTATAGTAAGATTTCTGTTTATATAGAAACAGACCTTTTCTACTCAAAATCGAGTATTCACCACATTTACGTATCTTGTTCTTTCAGTATCTAAAATTCAACGTAAATCACAGTCAAATGACTCGGCCGAAACCGCGGTTATGCTATCACAATCGGCGAGGTCACGCTTAGGGGAACTAATGATGGAAGGCGATCTGTTGGAGGTTGCGTTGGATGAGACCCAACACATCTGGCGCATATTAAGTCATACAAACACACCGACCACCGTTCGTAAGTACGCCTCATACGAGGAGATGCAAGCGAATTTAAACCAGGATTCGAAAGATGTAAAAAAACGCGGAAGAAAACGAAAGTCCGAGGAGTTTGAGTTGTTAAAGAAACTCGGACGGCAGAAGATGGAGGAGAAACATTTGGCGAAACGAAAAGTGCTGCAGAAAGAGAAAAAGTCTGCTAGCTCCCCGGTGCCAATCAAACGTGGCCCTCGAAAGGTATTTAACTTTGCAAATGTGATTTGCCTCGAATTAAAACTTTTATATAACAATTGATATTAATACCTGCGGTGATAATTAAAATTTGTCTGATAATAACGTTGAATGATATGCATTTGAAATTGCAATGAAGTTTAAATTCGAGACGTTGGATTTAAAATCGGCGGAATGAACGCAGTTCTTTGAACATCGTCTAGCTCGATTTCAGTTAAATACGTGTTCCAGATGAAACGCAAGGAAGGCGACGATGGTCCAAAGAAAAGAGGCGGTAACAGGAAGAAGACCAAGCAAGACACTTCAGACGAAGAAGACGACTGTGCTGCGGTCAATTGCTTGCGACCTAGCGGTAAGAATACTTTCTGTTTTAAACGTATCTCGGTGCAGTTGTTATTGTTAGAATATACATTCATTTGAATGGTAGGAAGGGAAGTTGATTGGGTTCAATGTGACGGTGGATGCGAAGGTTGGTTCCACATGCATTGTGTCGGACTGGATCGTACAGAAATCGCTGAGGAAGACGACTACATATGCAGCAATTGCAAGGAGGCAGAACAGAATTCGACGGTACGTTTACATAAATAGCCTGAGCCACACGTTATCAGTGCTATTTTTAGACCAGATAATTCTATTTGTTATTCTTATGTAAAATGATGTTTCTGTTGGCTTTATCATATGTTCTTACGCCTGCTGTCCTTTCTGTAGTGTAAAGTATCGCTTATATTGTTCGTAACGTTTCTGTCCCTCTGTATCGTTCACTTTTGTGTCTTCTGTTATTACCTTTTATTTGCCAAGTAGCGTGTTACGTTCTAGTTTTAGCTCCACTGGTTTTTTTTTCTTTGTGTTATTTATACTGTAGTCGAGAGCGCCAGATCCGCTAGCTGAATCGTTAGGCCTGGATGCACTTCTTTCCCTTTCTCAATCCCAGGGATACCAGGGCACAGACAGCGAAGCGGATATACAAGAAACGACGACATCCTTCGTGAGGACCTACTAGCCCGCTTTATCTCGTTAAGCTCCGTACAAAGGCTAGGGATGCTCACCGATTTCAAAATAATTTCGGCTGCGAACCGACAGTCCGAAACGGTTCAAATGTTACCTATCACTTTTACCCCCAGTCGATTGGTTACCGCAGGTCATCCTGTGCGCTATGCGGTTATTGTTGCGAGCGGTGGTTGCTGGAGATAAAACGAAAGTATTACGTCACTTATCGAATTATAATCCTCTTTTTTTTTTTCACGAGCACGAACACATAATATTTTTCTACTTTTCATTTGACGCACTGTTTTTTTCTGAACGACCATCTTTCGTCTCGTATGTGTATATGTGTGTGTGATGCGTGCGTGTGTGTGTACAGACATTGTATTTTATTGCTTTTGAGATAAGACAGGTTTATCCTTTTGTCAAAAGAGGATTTATTGTCCGAGTAACGCCGATATACGCTCGTTTTTTTTCTGTTCGTTGTAAATTATTTTCCACGCGTTAAAGTTCTACTCACGTGACCGTTCATTTACACCATTCGATCTCCCGTTCAGTTCTTTCTTTCCGTGTTCTTGATTTTCGTTGACGCGTATTCGAGTCTAAAAGATTCAAGTTTAGATACCGTGTACCACCGAGGAGAATCACGATGTAAGAATATCGCGGATGAACCGTGATATATCTGTGCACAGATTTCCGTCGCGGATCTCGACGTAGAGGTTCGATGAAAATGCGTTTCGCGATTCTTGATTGTAAAACCGTTTTTTCTCTCTCTTGTCGCTCGCTGTCCAGTGTCCGCGGGAATTTGGTTGACAAGGTACAGACCGACGCAACTGGTCGACTTAGTGGTTAAAAAAAAAAAAAAAAAAAAAAAAAAGAAAAGCGCTGTTTTGTGAAATACAATTTGTGGCGCGCGGCAGCGATGATTCTGATTGGAAACGTAAAAGGATGGATGGATGCGAAAGGAAAAAGGGGCATTGTTCGATCTGACGGATTTTTATTTTTTGGCCGATCCAGTGTGACAAGGGGAAAAGAAAGATAGCGATGATGGTAGAAGTAAAAAGAGAATGGAATCGTCAGATGTGGATTACTTCTACTTCGAGGAAGATTCCGTCGGTTTTTTGTATCAGCTTTTAATTGTAACGGCGGCGAATGGAATAGGGGAGGTTCGTTCGCGCGTCCGTTGTAGCATGTACAGATAGAGACTGAAGAGATGTGTGTATTAAGATATAGATACTATAAATATATATATATACATATATATATGTATAAGATGAATTAGATTGAAACATAGATAGAGATAAGGTACAGTTTGTATAAAGAAAAGAATTGACACGCAGATACAATGGCATATCTAAATCTGCTTTTCCTGAAAAGTGATTTCCACAAGTAAATTCATCGGATTTTGGACCAGAGTATGCAACTTATAATTAGTAACAAGTCGCGAGAGTCATTTATCTCTCTCGCTCTCTTTCTCTCCTCGTTCTATTTTCGTTTTAAGTTCCGAAACGTGTAGACGGCGCCGAAGATTAATTGATTTCACGGAACGGCCTAAGTAAAGTTTTTGTACTCGAAGTATTATTCAAATATTTTAGTTTTACGATTTCAACCGGCGTTTAAGTGATCGTCCGAATTACATGATTTTTGCTCCTATATATATATATACATATTTTATTAAACAATAACTGGATTGATTTCGACACCAATATTCGATCTGTTGTTTTCTTTTCTTTTTTTTTTCTTTCTTTTTTTTATACATAAACGCCAAACTTTTATCGAATATTTTTAACGTCCAACGCGACGCGGCAGCGCATTCCCGCGGCGTAGCATAATCGAATGCTGACTTGTTTACTTTGTACGTTAAAGTATTACGAGAGATCGTTGTGTCTATAAACGATAAACTAATATCCGTAATAAATTTTATAAATGTCCGTAAGCATTACGAATATGGATCTCATTCTCTATTAAAACGAGCACTCGATAGGGACAAATGTACATCGCCCTGTCGTCGATGTAAAATGAAAAAAAAAAAGAAGCCATTAGACTTTGTGTGATTCGATGTTGACTCTGGTACAAAACCATGCTTCGTATGATAGTCGATAAATCGATCTTCTAGTTACTTTTTAATGTGATTGTTGAACTGAGTTTTTTTTTTTTTTTTTTAAATAAATGAAAAGTACCACGATTCGTTTTTACCGTTCTGGTGCAAATGTGTTATGTGCGTGTCTCTGTCTCAGCTCGTGGTGTAGATCCTTTGCACGGCGGTGCAAAGGGTGCGTTTTTGTGTATAGAGATGGAAGAAAGGAGATACGAAAACTTTTATCATAGATCGATCGGCGAAAAGAGCCAGGCGACGCGGGAAACTTTATATAAATAAAAATTGTTAATGAAAATGAAGGAAGTGTCGGGGGTCATTGGAGTGTAGCTTCCATTGCAAAACTTTAAACTCGACGAATACGTGTTACGTGTTGGAACGGCACAGTTGTTTGTTTTAAAGAAATTCATCCGTGGCCGGAACATACGAACATTTTGAGAGTCACGTGTTAAAATCGCCGACAGTGTGTTTTCATGGATGCTCTGTCATCGACACAGACTTTGTCCATGGAACAATATCGATGGATATGCATATATATATATATACGTTCGTATAACATATTAATATTCACTTACGTTTGGGTCAAAGTCTGCCTCGACGAAGCAGGATTGAAAATATCAGATGATTTCATAAGTCTACGTTTTCATTCGGATGAGTGAATCTTGTCCATGGAACCTTTGAATTGATTTGTTGACACGACTGTTTGTAAAAGTCAGTTTATCTTTGAACAACTGGTTCAGATTTTCTGTGCAGCTTAGTGAGGGTTAAATGTATCGGTGTGATAAGAATGTAGAAATAAAAGGAGCTATATTTTCTATGTTATTAATAATGTTATTAATATAAAGTATATTATTTGCAATTATTTATGTAATTGAAAGTGTATTATTTGTGATTATTTATATAATTGCAAGTGTATATTTATTGTTATATAACAATATACAGTGGCAGAAGTGAATTGCACCACTAATAGTCTGTTCGAATACAATTGATAATATAGAAGAAACAGGTCTTTTTACTGCTGAATTCTTGCTGTGAGAATACTTTTGTACTTTTGTCCCTCTGTGTAATTCCAAATTGCTACGTGCAAGTTTTTTTACTGGAATATACAGGGTGTATCATAACATATTCTTTAAAAGATAATTTAACCGTGTCTTTGTTTATATACACTGTTTCTGCGTTACGTCCTTTTTTGTGCTTCACTAATTTTTCACGACTAGAGCGCGGATTTTCATACAGTCACATCTGTTTGAGGTAATTTGCTCGAACAGAATTTAAATAGAAATTCATTTCTCCTTTTAAGGATTTTATTCACTTGTCAAATAAAATAACATCAATGATTTTGAAATTTTATATTATACAATGTAATAAATATGATTCCATTATTATATTTCATGCAGGTAAGCCTGTTATAAAAAATATTTAATCCACATTCTAATCAGGACTTACGAAATTACCTGAAATCTGTCGGTTCTTTTGGCACGTTCGGTAAAATTTGTTGGCAAGAAAAGAAAAACCAGGTAACAATTACGAATTGAGAATTCTGTTAATGAAATCACTGACGGCCAGTAGAAAGATATGGATCGCTCGATCAATCGGTTAACAGAATTCACTGTAATTCGTTAGAAATCATCCAAGTATGTTTCGTGTCACGGTTAAAGCAGACTGCGTGTCGAGAAGCATCGATGAGACATTATGTGTACACATATATTTTTGTACAGGACACACTGGGGCTCGATGATCCATTCGATTGTCCGGCCGTAATATACGCGGGAACACAGTGAATTTCTAACGATAGTGTTTCCGCTGTCCGATTAGACAAATGACGAGTTTCATGTTTCCTTTTCGTAATAAACGTATAGATGTGTGTGTATTCGGTGTACCAATGAGTGATCCACTGTTTCTTGACGAAATCATCATTCGTTTTTATAAAACCTGAGTTTTTACACATTAGCGATGAGTAACCTATAGCCCCCAAATTATTCACCTATAACCTCCCAATTATTCGCCTAGGGCCTCTAAATTATTCATCTATGACCCACAATAAAAAGTTCTACCTGGAAAATTAACAATTTTCAAATTAATATATTAGGTATTTCAAGGTTACAATTGCAGCAGTATGTTGGTTTTCGCTAAAATTACGAAGACCAGGTTTGATTATTCGGTTTTCAATTTTGGACTCCCTGAAAAAAAATGATTGCTCATCACTGGTCAATACAGTAATTCCTCGATGAATGCGACACGGTGTTATTTCCGTCACTGGAGGGTTCCCCTCTGGAACAAATCAAAACAAAGTAAACAGAAGCTAAGCAGAGGCTCGACTTCGTGCAAAAAAAAAATGTATAAAGAGTTAAAAACCTATCCGCCTTGCTACGAATGTTTCGAAGCGGACTCGAGTTCGTCGCACTCATCGAGACATTACTGTACTGTTCAATTTACATCCATATCTATTTTCCAATGTCCTAAATTATGGTTACTCAGCAAAAGATCGGGAAGATATTTCGAATTTTCGATTTACTCCCTTACAATTAACAAGAACGATGAATTACTTGTTGGTACACGTAATATTATTGGTTACGCGTATTTTATACAAGGTACTTAGAATTATTTTGTAATTAAGCGATCTGTAAAACACGAAAAAAAAAAAAGAATGGTGGGAGGGCATGGAAAGGTGGCATCCACGAGGCACACTATCATTAAAAATCCATTGTGACGAACACAGCTCGAGGGAAGATCGGGTCTGCGTGATCGCTTATGGCTGTCGCTGTTCGCAGGATGGACATACTCGAACATTGTACTTTATCGTGAAACACGACACATTCAGTGCACTATATTTAATACAGTAGGACTTCGTTCATTCGGATACGTTGAGTGATAAGGTGATTAGAATAAGTCGATATTTCGGATAACACAAGGGGTCATTGGTTCTTTTCTCCACCAACATTGTTGATTCGTTTGATAAGAATCGGTGCACTTCAGTTTCTTATAATGAATATTTCGAGTGGAAGAAAAAGTATGTAACGATGAAAAACATATTGTTTGAGAACGAAACGCGATAGAGGATGTAGTACCGTTACGAAAATATTTAGGACAGAGTACAAGAATTCAAAATATTATTTTGAAACAGCTGCTGTGAGGAAATATTTTTTTTTGTTCATTGTATGTTTGATTCCTTCGACGTTCTGCAATGATTACGTGTTCTAACACTTTGACTGCCACGTCACCCACATGGGGGTGACACGAATTTTAATTCGGAACTGAAACATTTTATGGTTGAGTATTCAGTGGATCTACTTTAATTCTTTTGGTTCTGTTTTGACACTGTTTTAATTCGTAAATGCAACATGGAAATCCCTTGAAGGCAATATTTACTTAAAATTATATATTATCGTAATTTAAAATCTTGCGATTAAAATTGTTCATATAAGAAGGGTTAATTAATACCTATCTAACCCTAGAAGGTTAAAAAGAATTACTATTGTGGTAAATGTAGATTCATAAGTTTCAGTTTCATTAAAAAAGATTGTACGTTCGATTTTATTTATAGGTCGATTGTCTGGCAGTTAACGTGTTAACGCGATTAAATTCACAAATACTTTGTGAAACAATAATTTCTCACTAGTAGACCAATATTTAGTTAATTTAAAGATTTCACAATTGTAACATTCTGTTTGTTTCTAACGTTAATTTGTAGTATTCTGCTTTGGCTATGGTCCAGGCCATTTCAAACCTGCCTACAATTATTTAATCCCCTTTCACTGATAAACAAAGCTTATAGAGATCTTGTGCAATCCAAGTGCACGATAACAAGAATTCATCCATATGATTGATATATTTTTTATCCAAGAGAAATTCGTATAAACGAAGTTCTACTGTAACTGACCGTCTAATTTGAAGATATGAAGGCAAGTGCCTATACGCGTCCCCCGAGGTGTTCCATTAATCCTCAAACTGCGGATGTTATCGTGCTCAGAACAATTAAAAAAACAAAGAACAATGTAACAAGATTTCCCTGACCAAGATTTCAATAAGAATCGTTAACTTTGTAAAAAAAAGAAATTCATAATGATTGTAGAAATTCTTCGTAAGACGGTTGCACAAACATCCGCAGTCTACCCAATAATCATCGCATGAGAATCATCCGTTGCGTTAGACTTCCCGATAATAGGCGGAAAGCGGTCTAGTATTAACTTTGATCTTTGCCGGTCAAACGGTTCGCTGGATCCGGACGCCGTACTGTGTATTATTAAAGAAAAAAAAAAATGTATTATATATGCACTTCGACCAAACCGTTCACTCTCATTTCGTAAAACGAACGTCGCGATTAGAGCGGCCATTGGAAATATTCGCGTGGCGAAGCTTTACGCGATCGATACGTTCGATGTTGATCGTTTTAGCTACATTGTATCGTTTAAAAAGCAAAGTTATAGGTAGTTATTGTTTCGTTTTTGGTTTATTTAGTAAGGACTTCCGTTGCAGCTCCTGACTTGTGATATGGATAGAAATCGTTTTATTAAATTTCGTTTCACTGATCGCGGTATTTTGTCGATCCAACATGGCGCGTATTGTTTCGCGGTTAGAGTCTGATCGAGTTCGTATTGCGTTGGTTTAATTTTGTTCGACGTAACCGTGTGACGATTACTTACGGGGAACAAGTTTTTTTAGTCGAAATGAGTTACTTAATTTCTGGTACGAGGTCTGGTAATCATTGGACTGTGGGTGTTTATGAGTTCACAGCACTAACACGTGTGCAAAATATGGCGGATAAGAGCTTTTTCAATTTAGATTTCTGAAAAATACATATGCACTATGAAAATAGAAGATCGCATAAACATCCGCAGTCCAGTCCAATAATATCAATACGTTGTCTTCTTTTTCAGTATAATTTTCCTCGTTATTTCCACGCGATTTCGGAGAAAATTCGTGCAGAATCGTTCGCGAGAAACTGAACGCACTTTTAGTTATTCCAAGGTTCGCCTCGCAGAAAGATCCCTGAAATTCCACCAAAAATTTGTATTAGTCGGTAGAATATCGTCGAAGATTTCGTACTTTTACATTCTCGTTCGTTCGTGTTCCCATCTCATTTCCTTCGCTTCTGTGTTATTTTTTTTTTTTTTTTCGTCGAATCTAGTTCGAGGTTGTGTCACTAACGCGAAAAAAAATCTTTTTCGCCCGTGATCGTCGTATCGCGTGAAATCTAATTATTTCGCTGTACGACGTTCCGGATATAATATAGTTTTAGTTTTCCTTCACACCGCGTATCATTGTAGACGGACGAATATTTATGAACGGATAAATGTAATTTAAGGCTAAGTAGCGTTAACGTAGCCCTTATTTGTAAGATTATATCACTTTGATTTTCTCGATACAAAATATATTCAATGTATATGTGTACATGTACATTCAGTACTGTGACAGAGGTTGCGCTGTTCTTTTAACGTTCACCTGTGTTCTTTTTCTGAACGACAATTCTCATCTTTCAAGTCATTCTCCACGAATTCTTCTATTCAAGCTTTTACGTGTTCCAATTAATTCTTTTGTACAAAAAAAAAAGGAAAATCAATTTCAATTCGAAGTGCCCGCCATTTTGCACGAAATACAGTGGGCGATCAAAATTATTAGAGTAACCTGTATAAGTTCACGATTTTACTTGTATTTTTTATAATTACATAAGTTAAGTTTAATTTTTTGGTGTATTTTTAATGGATAGTCGTTTATTACAAATTATCCAATATAAAAACCTTGATATTGTAATTTTATTTGTGCATAACACAAACAAATATTGACTTTAATAATTTGGTCATCCACTGTAAGTAAGTACATTTGAAAATGGGCTATGACAAAGATTTATTCAACTATTTCAAAGATATTTCACTGTGTTCCACTTTAAACAGATGGTATGGCAATTAAATAGTACTAAAAAAAAAACTACCCCATTTTCTCGAGCATCATATTCGGTTCCGAATAAACCAAAAAATTTGGATCTGATGAAAGTTTTGTCCTTTGTTGTATTTTACAGACCCCTACAGGCTACAAATGCATAAAATCCGCAGTCTAGTTATAACATAGACTCCAAAAACACAGTGATTTCGTATTTTTCAAACCTAATTTGTCTTTGAATTTTCAGACACAAATGTGCATTAAATAGACTTTTTCCAAAATGTTGTACGTCAAAATAATTTCATTCTAACGGCGAGGAATGGATTCTGGATTGTCAGGGTGCCAGGTGGATTGGCGCGGAGGGGCGTCAGGGAAATCCTTCCAGAAAACCGAGGAGTTCTGACAAGTCGATCCCCGTTGGCTGGTCTCCCGTGATGTAACATCACTTAAAAGGGGTCGATGCCCGTGGAGGCGTGTTCCGTGTGACCGACGGGAGAGATAGAATGTCAATAAAGAGCGGCGGAACACGAAAGTTGGGGGAGACGTGAATTTCTCTCGTTTATACATGACGCAGGGAACGGGAAGTCGGCCGAGAGCCGGATCAGACGAAGATCCGCGGTGTTTGGGTAGGACAGGGCTTTCGGCGAAAAGGAAACTGACATTTCGGGGGATAAAAAGAAATTGTAACGCGTGAGTGACGTGAGTCTTGAAGCCTGAAGGGACAACAGCTATACAAATCGTAATATCTTCAATATTGATTTTTAGGTTTCAATCTTTCCGTGTAGTTGTATTTTATAGAGAATCCCTTTTTTTTGGCTTTTTATATTTTTTTATTTAAACTGTCTTACCAGGTTATTAACACTTCGAGTCCATCGGGGGGAATAAAAGTCCCTAGTCCTAAGTTTGACCTGAACTATGATTTTTGAAAACATTTCCACTTTAAAGTCCTTTTTCATTAGTTTAATTTATTTTTTTAAAATGATCAGAAGATCTGCAGTGTTTGGATACTCAGCGAGTACTAAATGCATCTAAATTCTTAGACCCTTTTCCTTGAACACCCTGTATAAATTGAAATCATTCTGCAATTCTATACAGTTTTTAAAAAATATCGTCAAACATATATTCACTTCCACTGAAGATTCGTATGTCATATTATAAGTGCACAAAACCCTGCGCTGTTTATCAGTTTCGAAGACTTTTAATCGGAGGAAGAATGATTCATAAAATGCAGTCGAAATGTCTGTTTTAACGCAACCGACTCGATACACCTAAAATACACGATGCGAATCGCGCGTATGTATGTATCTGTTCGGCCACACCAGCGAGACGCATTTCGACATCGGATCAAACATGGAAAGCAGACTCTGTTTCGCATCGGACAACCCGAGCATATGACTCACAGCTAAAAATTTTTGTTTTCTTTTCATTCTCGATGTATGCACAGCACCGTCGTGTACGGAAAAAAAATGATTCACCGCCGCGGGATTTCGTTGTTCGCTGGTTTCCGCGAGAATGAACCGCCCGGACGACGAGAGACTCATTCATATCTTCCCTCCTCATTTACATTTACATAAATGAATCTTCCTTCACCTTCTCCGTTTGCACGTTTTTCGATTACTCACTACATTATACTGTACAATCGCGGCTTAATTCGTCTTCTGTTCATCTCGAATTTATTAAACTATTGTCTCTTCAACACCTCTTTGTCCTTCGTTTCCGTTCGCCATATTTAAGTAATCGCGTTCGAAGCGAAACCGCGACGGTTATCCGTGCACGATAAATAGTCATGGGAACGGTAAAGAGGCGTGGTTATAAAAATAAATTTAATAAAAATAAAGATTTTCCGTTCGGTCGAATACGGAGCTTTCGTGTTTTATTCGTTTTTAATATTTGTTTTGGAGAAAATGGCGTCCTGACGAGTAGATCAGATAAGAAACGATATCTTTGTTCTGGTTAATGAAATTTATTTCGTAAATGATCATGTGTAAAAGTTATCGATTACGATCATTTCTTCATTCAAGTTTGACGGTTTTTAGAATTGTTCAGTACTTTATTTTATTACTTTGAGGTTATTTTACATTTCACCTTGGTGATTGTCAACGAATGATCATGAATTTTTTCTCCCTTATATGGTTCTTATCGCAGAGGAAATTAGATCAATTGAAAAATTTTTGGCATTTTTTTTTTAAAAGTGTATCTTGTACGGATGGGCAAATATTTATGAACAGTAGATGTATGTTAATATATTTTAAATGGAAAAATTATTGTTGTGTAATCAAATATTTATAACTTGAGTTTCATACTTTCCGTGTATTGTTTACTTGTTTGCTTTTTTTTATGTGTCGAAAGAGGTTGGGCTTGTAGAGGGTTAAGGAAAATTACGTCGGAAACAGTTAAATCCGATGAAACCAGTTATCTTCGTTTACGGTAACTGGCTTTATTCCGCGGATGATCGTGCACACAATTTCCTGTACACGGAAGTCTGCAATATTTCACTCTGTGTACTGCAATTTTATGGTGCAAGGCACTCGTATAATATTTCTGTCACGCGCGCGCAAACGGCTTTAGAAGCAATGCGACCCGCATCATAAACATATTTCTTTTGTTCATTATTTAATGTCAGTTAAATGTATTTCATTCGAATCTTCGATAATGTAAAATAACTTTCAGAAATATGTGATCTGTTTTTAATTCTCATTCTCTGTTTGATTGGTCTCGAGAGGGATGTTTAAACTTGTAGGAATTTTTACTGTGTATAAGCTTTTTTTTTTATTATACTGTGTATAAGCTGTTAAGTTTCGTTTTTATGGTTATTGTTTTATAGAGACTGTTTTGTTTTATTTGACCACACTCAAGGTGTCCTTAGGATTATGAACCATCAACGTCGACAGCTGGGTCAATCGTGACCCACAATATGATATCGATTGCTGTACATACAGTCACTATTATAGATTTTACACATTTAACTAATATTAAAGTCAGTTTTAATCACTATAAACTATGTTCGTGTAAACCGTGATTAATATACTTCAAATTAGGATGCACTCAACTGAGGAATTGTATTTGTTGAAAAAAGTAAAAATATCTTCTGTCCAATTACAATATATTTATTAACCCTCGTACACCGTTTGGACCAGTTTACCAAGAAATCGAATTACAAATTTTAATTATGCTTTAGATTATAAAGGTTCATAAATTAATTTAACGTCAGTACTTAACGTATATTGCAATCTACTAATAGGTGAACATACTTCTCCGATTCGTGTTTCAACTTTGGTTCAATTTAATTTAAGCGGTAGTAAGTAATGGATATTCGAATGGTGCATGAGGGAAAAGTTTTTTGTAGCTTGTATGAAACTTGGATTTATTAAATGGAGTAGTCTGGAAGGATAAGTTGAAGGGTAGTTTATGGTGCTTCTTCGAATAACTAGGTTTCGTGATGGGTTACATGAGATCATCCACAGAGAGCCTTCTGTTCAGCCCAACGTGAGTCGAACATGACAACTTCCGCCCTCAGGTTCTGAAAAGTGGAACGCTGTGACAGTCGGCTAGGGAACAGCTCCAAATAATGGAACCTTTTGTTCCGTCCTATTGTAACGGATTCGACGAAACGTGAAACGTTCACAACAATCTTGATACATACAAATTCGACAACATTCAATAGAAAATTCAATATTTCATTTTACACAAACATTAATTCTTTTTTCTGTTCGGTATTAAATACATTCATAGCTAATTTACAGAAAACTGTAAACTAAAATGTTGTGTATATTCAAACAGTGATTATAATTAGACTATCATACATTCATCAAATATATAAGTGATTACAACGGAACAACAGAAAAATTGAACCGAGACTAACAGAGTAGTTCCTTTACTTTATCTTTGACTTTCTTTGTCTTTATTCCATTCTTTTAGATTAAAGAATCCTGTAATTAGAGAAATCAATATGTCATTGGTTCTGATTTTCGAAAATTTGCATAAGCATCCATAATCTAAAAAAATCGGTTACAGTTTCTGTTACGTCTAAAAAATTAACCTATAAAAATTCAAATTCGCACGAGCAATTCGTACAGTCTAGCCGTAACGGTGACACCGGCGTCGGCTAGCGGATAAAATCGCAATCTCTCCGGTTCAAAATGTACACCTCGCGATACATACATTCGAAAACACGTCTCGCCACTCAGAGTGCTCGACTTCAAAACACGGGGCATAAAAACGAGAGTAAATACGATAAAAAAAATTCGTGAGCCGAGGCAGATAAGCCCCGACGGACTTGTAATTTCGACGACGATCGTCCTCCCCAGGTGTGTTTCCGACGAGCCGCCACCGCAGTGACCTGACAGACCTGTCCCAAGGTGTCAAAGACGGCGGTCCCTTCGTGGCCGTTCGGCCGTTTCCGTGTTCGCTCGGCGTGGCTGGCGCGCGCTCCCGTATGCCGTATGATGCACGGCGCTTCAGTGTTCGTTGCGACTCCGTGATAGAGGGACGTGTTCCCTGCGGTGTCTGGCTTGCTCGTGACCGCGTCGTAACCAGAAAACGCGCACGCGAAGTGAGAGAACGCCCCTAGTAAGCCCGTTTGAATAAAACAATTTGCGTGTACTATTCGGTGGAGAATTTACCGACTCGTGTCCACGAGGACTTGACCGATTATTTTGTGCCCCCGCGCATCCGTACCACGGGGACACAGAGGAGGCAAGGAGCCGAAGGGAGAGGACCAGACGCACACGGAGAGGAAGCCAGAAGGGCCACCGCGCAAGAACTGCGGAGAAAGACGAAAGGATTATATATTCGAGCGCAACATGGCCACTGCGATCGACGACCGGCAGGAGTTGCTGGAGCAATTTCAGGCTGTGAGTCCTTCTTGACTTTTTAACTTCCTCGATTTCAGTTCGTGGCCGACGACGTTTGACAGGAACACGCCGTATAAGACCATCTCGTTACTATGGTTTTGCATCGATGTTGCACGCGGCCGTGATACGCGCTACCCCCGGCTTCTTATCGATCGCCGGTTTTATCAGCATGCTTTCGTGGAAACCCACCCTCGTGGAGACTACGCTGGGTGTCGCCGCCCTGCAGTCAGTTTACTCGTTTTTCTTTTTTTATGCCAAGCCTTTTCTGACGACGTTGCTACTCTACCCGTACAATATACAATCGCGTGTACCTTGGCCAAGTGGCCGTTGATTGCGGGTGATTTGTGGACCCGGTTTGACGCGTTTTGAAATTCTTTCGGTTAACCTCTTCACTACGAGAGTCTGGATAAGTGGACTTTTGCTCGGTGCGTAATCAGTAAAGGTTTTACGTACGCTGTTCAGGGTAAAAAAAATACGAGATGGTTTTTGAGGTGTGCACACGGTATGATAAACTAGTTGATGCATCCGCAACGACGCGTTGTCAGTTAGACGGAAGCTTTTTAGGGCGGTGTTTTTGACTAGTTTAAGCTTGTTCGCGCTGTCAATTTAAAAAAGATTGGAGAAACGTGGGAACATACAATTGTCAGGGAACGTGGAAAATTGAGTGTTTAATACTTTATTTAATCTCTTATGAGATTTAAACTTTTTGTCTTTGTCGATTCATTGTGGATACAAAATACAAATTTTCGTTGTCTCCATTGGATATTCATGAAACCTTCACGAATAGATTTTTTTCGAATTCAGTTCTCAATGACACGTAACACTGACTGTACGTATTAAGCATTTCTAAGGGTATTTGCGTTAAAGCACGAAACTGTAGCTCCAATATCCGTATACGCGTAGAGTGTTTGGCATTCGTGGCGAATATTGTTCCGACTCGAGCCGGTAAACACACGCACATAGCAGACTGTATGTGTGTACGACACAATCGACAGGATGGAGTGGACTAGCGAGGTTGTTTTCCTTCTTTTTGTATCATTTCAAGCTGAGCTATCTGTATGGAGTTTTTCCGGCAGATAATCCTGCAAATAGCAAAAGAAATTCAAGAAGAATTTAATTTTTATTTCTTTTTTTTCATCCCTAGCAAACAGCCATTGATCACGTTTGCAATCCGGGGAAATATTTTTTATGTACAAAAGATAAGTAAAAAATTATAATACAGTTTTTTATGTTTTTTTTTATTTGAACTATTTTGGAGTGTAGGTGATATTGGTAGATAGGTTTCTCTGAAATTCCGGGATTTTGACATTCAATCTGGATTCTGTACAGCAACTTCAATTCCTGGACGGTTGGTAACCCTATTGACAATCCTCTTATGAAAATATATACCTGAAGAATGTGAAAATAAAAATTTTTTTAAGGTGTTGGTTCCATTAGTAGGGATAGGCTGTGTACCTGGGAGCTGGTTCGAAATAAGAAAATGTAAATTTTAATTTCCTCCATTGTCCAATTTCTAACCATAAAGAGCTCCGAATAACATCTACCACCTATAGACGCTTTTCACTTCAGCTCTAAGAGATTAACGAAGCAGCCATTTGTTCCGTGTGATTTATAGACCCGTCCGACGTGATTCGCGATCCTTTCGATTAAACTATGCAGTGTACGAATGAATCAGCGAAGGTCCCCGCCGCGAGTATCACCGTTCGATACGTGAATCATCGTCGGTAATTCGCTCGAGGGAAAAAAAAAATTGCGATCGTAATACGGACGGCTCGGTCGTCAACGTATTACCGTCACCGTCGACGTTAAACGTCAACATTTCGAATCGATCGAGCACGTATCACTCTCGATATTGAATGTCGTGACCCGGTCGCTTTTCACTTCTGCTCTACGTATGTTTACGCACGTGTGGCCACACCACACTCGCCCGTAAGTTCCCCCCCGTGGAAACGTAACAGTCGCCGTTCCGTGGTCTCGCGTGCTTGTCGAACAACTCTAGTAAAAACGGTCCATTAACCGTTACAATATGTCGCGAATTAGACGTTATCTGTCGCCACAATTGCCCGAGTTATACGGACAAGAGGTTCGTTTAGAATATTCTGAACCTCATGGGACCTATACCTAAGCCAGACGTATAACACCTGTTATAGGGAAAAGCCAACCGGTTGTGTCGGCTGTTTCGACCGGTCCTAACCTAAAATAACACTGTTCTCAATTCAGAACCGAAGATATCTATACTCGATATTTAATTTCGAGTTACGAGGAAAAAATTTCCGTATGGTATTGTGGATATACGTGAATGACTATACTTGGTACCTAATTCAAATTTATGGGATAAAAGATCTTCGTGTAATATTAGTATTACCTGGTTCGAAATTAGAAGATTGAAGATTCCATGTAATATTTTCTGTGGGCCTTCAGGACTGTATCTATTGCCTAATAAGGACTTACAAGATAATAATTTCATGAGGGAACTAGTATTATTCTATCGCTTATATTATAGTGTCATTTATCAGGCAATTGCTGTACCGGCCCCTGGGATTCGTTTTCCTAACGGAACCGAAATTTCGGGCTTTAATTAGTACTGATAGGTGTCACTAAAACTTCGAGAATACCGTTATGCCAACATAAACTCAGCTCTCCAGGGACCATGTCGTCAATGATTCCGGAGCATTCCAGAAGGAACATTTTAAATTATGATTTTAAATTATGATTTAAAATGTTCTGAATTTCAAATATTTTCAAATATATAATTATTTATATAAATATAATTATTTCATAAATATTTTCAATAATAATTCAATATATGTATACAAATTTTTGGCAAAAAAGACCATGTTTTTTATGAAAAAAAGCCGACAGTTTAAAGGTTAATTGCATACCTCTGCACACAGAGAAGGCACGTGACGATCATGGCAGTCACGTGCTCGTGTTCACGAATACCTAAGTTCGCTTTAATTCCTTTTCACCGTAAATCGAACGATTTCCTTGTAGATATTTCACTCTGTAATCGTTAAGACCGTATACCGTTTTTCGTCCAAGCTCGTAACTACGGTGTCTCGTTGTCAGGTCGTTGTTTCTTGTTCTTCACGAGTTCGCTTTTCACGGTTGATTGACTAACCGTGCAGTCTCGTTTCGGAGAACGTTTTTTAAATCATCGATTCCCTGTTCGTTCGACAAGAGTTAATTTATCGTGGATACGAGAGTTTTGCAATGTTTTTGCAATATCGGAGATAGAGATTTTAGCGGTTATTTAACGAAGGAAACGTTTTTAATAAGCTTTGGCGATATCGAGGAATTGGTATCGAACCTTTGCAGGTTAACGATGTATCAGAGTATTGGAATGGGATATTTTGTTATTACCTTTTTTTCTCCGCAGTTAATCGTGATGAATTTATGAAAATTGATGTAGGAGCTCCTGGTTTTATTGTTTCTGATACTTTCAGGTTTAAACAAATAGTTTAAGGCGAGCGGTTAAGTTGCTAGAACATACCTGGAATATCCAAATTATCTTCAATGACCACAATTTATAATCCAACAAATTTTCATCGTGAAAATTTAACAAACTAATTTTGTTACTACAGTAACTATGTCTTAATGTTACATTAAGCTATCAAGGTCTGCTCCTTTTGTGTTGTACAGAAAGATTGTAGATTATCTTTGTAGATTATAAAAGAGACCGTAAAAACTAACGACTTAGAAGTTAATCTCACCTGTGTCAGTCAGAATTTACAATTTGTACAGAACACGAGGACTGGACGAGATTTAAAGGAATTATATTTAACCCGCTAATTGCGTCTGTCCGCTACAGTAGATGTCTACTTTATCACTTTCAACAACATCTGGACTATTTCTCGACGATCAGCATTACGAAACTTCTTTAAATGACCTCGAAACATTAAAAAACCATTATTATTGTTACTGCTAGTTGTACATTCATCGTGAGCAAATAAAAAAAAATATTTTTTAAATATTTGAAATAGTCTTCAAAAGACCATTGGTTCTTCATTGTATGAAAAAAATATTTTTTTACAAGATATTAAAAAGATACAGCATACATTATTACAGATTACAAGATATTAAAAGATGAGCGGGTTAACTCCTTGAGTTCAATTTCATCCAAATAAGATTCACGATTCACGAGTCACACGCTGTCTTTTCGGTATACCACATTCATTTCTGACGCAACCAGCGCGTTTAAGCCAGCAGGATACGAATTATAAGCAACGATGCGACGATGGTGCTCAGGAGTGCGAGATGAGAATCCCCTCGGAAACAATGACCTTGCTCAAGTACAAGGGAGATGGCGAAATTGCTCCCTTCCGCCGGCATTGTCGAGAAAGTCTTCAATTATCTTATTGATCGCGTTACTGGTGTGCGGAACGCGCAACCCCTTCCGACGTATCCCGCACGGAGCAGACGTGCCCGCCTGCGAAAACCGCACGCGGCCGAAAGGGCACGTTCGAGGGGACCACCCCTGAGCGACGCTCCGGGTGGCGTGTGGGCCCGCGATGCGACAGCTTTTAGCCTAATCGACGTTCCCTCGAATCCTGGAGGCGCACGAAATTTTCATTCGTGTGAAACGAGGTAGAAGGTATGGAAGAGATGGAGGTGTTAATTCGAAATGTTTATTCAGTGGAATTTACTTTATAGAGGGTGGAATCAGGGACTTCTACCGAAACGTAAAGTACCGGTATTTTCGGTTGAAACTTCGCCTTATATAATTCTACATAAGCCCTGCCCTTATAGAAATCGAAAAACCACCGGTATTTATTTCGGTTTATTCAGTCGAATTTACTTTATGAAGGGTGGAATCAGGGACTTCTACCGAAACGTAAAGTACCGGTATTTTCGGTTGAAACTTCGCCTTATATAATTCTACATAAGCCCTGCCCTTATAGAAATCGAAAGACCACCGGTATTTATTTCGGTTTATTCAGTCGAATTTACTTTATGAAGGGTGGAATCAGGGACTTCTACCGAAACGTAAAGTACCGGTATTTTCGGTTGAAACTTCGCCTTATATAATTCTACATAAGCCCTGCCTTTATAGAAATCGAAAAACCACCGGTATTTATTTCGGTTTATTCAGTCGAATTTACTTTATGAAGGGTGGAATCAGGGACTTCTACCGAAACGTAAAGTACCGGTATATTCGGTTGAAACTTCGCCTTGTATAATTCTACATAAGCCCTGCCCTTATAGAAATCGAAAAACCACCGGTATTTATTTCGGTTTATTCCGTCGAATTTACTTTATGAAGGGTGGAATCAGGGACTTCTACCGAAACGTAAAATACCGATATTATATCGGTATTTTTGGTTGAATCTTCGTCTTATATAACCCTACATAAACCCTGCCCTTATAGAAACCGAAGAAATGCCGGTATTTATTTCGGTTATCGGTAATATATCGATTTCGGTATAGCTTTGATGGCATAATACCGGTATCAAAATCATACCGGTTTAACTCTCTGGGTGGAATTGATTTTTGGGCGATATCTAGTTGATTCGAAAGGTATTGGATAGTTCAATAATAGACATAGTTTACTTAAAGTGGTTGCTGAACAAAAACGGTTTGAAAAGGGGTGCATTTGGCCAACTAAAGTTGGGCCAACTGAACTATTTAATTTAAAAAAAAATTCAGCAAAAACAGCTTGTAAAACTTTACCTGGGACACCCTGTATATTATGTTGTATTATTGATACTATTCATAAATAGGCACAATTGGACCCAGTACATGTTCGCCAACTGAAGGTCAAGATTAAAGAAGTTAGTTGATTTTTGTTGAAGTCGTTGAATGGTAATAATTGATACCCAAGTTATTCTGAGTATTTGGCATAACCGAGTTTACCGATTCGTGACTAGTAGTCGAGGGGAACAGTCGTGACAGTCTCCCCTGGTTTTTCCCCCTCTAGTGCTGCGGGATTTGCTTTTCGGTAGCGAAAGTCGTTAGTGGAAGTAATCGAGGTGTATTTCGTATTTGCACTCTGCCAAGGGTGCTCGAAAAGGGAACGGCGCTGGTCCTTGTGAGCCTAAAGAGTTTTAAAGCGATTACAAGAACAGTGCACCCTTTCTACGTGTTCGTGCTTTGCTTCGGCGTCCTGTAGAAGATTAAAGCGTCTTTACATAAGTGTTTCCTTTTTTTCTTTCATGTAAATATTTTACATCGCTCAGATTAACATATTCGGAGTAAATCTCGAGATGTAGGCTCCAGATTCTTCAGAGCTTCACGAAGTGAGTAAATTCCTGTTTCATGAATCAATTGAAAATATTCCGTGTTGAAATACGATAATGAAACGTTCCTCGATAGAATTAAAGAATGAATTAGAGAATTTATGTTTCGTCGAGAGATTAATCATCTTCTCGATAATAGAGACATGTGGTACTATGCTTTTAATGGGATAATTGGAGGAAGAGATGCTTATTCAAATGACTTTATCGAGCGTAGCAATCATCAGTGACAAGTCGAAAGTGGTAAATGTTCGAAGAATGTCACTCGAGATCGTATATGTAAATTTGTCTGTTCTTATTTGACGTCACGATTGATGATTGTCAGACTACGTTCTGTAGCCTCTTTTAAATTGTTAATGTATGTAATCGTGTTATTTTATTATTGTACACATAAGTCTAATGGTATCATTGCAGGTTTTACAATTTATATGTTAATTAGAGATCAAAGAAAAATGTTAATAGAAGAAAATAGAATAATCGTTTCTCTCAAATCTAATGCTAAGGGTTCTCATAAGAGTAACTATCGCGAATGGTTCTCATGTCTGTATCAACTACAGATATTTTCTCTCTCAATAGTAAGCTTCCAAGTGGATATGTTGTGTTACACGTTCTCCATTCTCCTAACTCATCAAAAAATTCAACTTAATGCACGCGTTTTTATCTGCAGCGAATTATAGCTGTTCCAAACGACAACCATTTCAGAATCAGTTATTAAAGAATTCCTTTCATGCCAACATCCAATAAGGAATACCACTCCGAAGAATAAAATTCTCAACTGAATACGCAGAATACCACATTCCTCATGTTCCTAAGTCATCCAGACATTCGATTTCTCGCGTTTATTCTCACCTGCAGCTACCCTCGCTGTTCAAAGGACATGTATTTCAAAATCCCTTATCAAAGAATCCTTTTCAGACCAACATCCTCGATATAATTATATCGTAAAGAATCAAAGTTTCAACTTGGTACTTAGCACAACAAATTTTTCACTATCCCAACTCGTCTAAAAATTCGATTTCTCGCGTTTATTCTCACCTGCAGTTACCCCCGCTGTTCCAAAGGACATCTATTTCAAAATCCCTTTCAGACCAACATCCTCAATATAATTATATCTTAAAGAGTCAAAGTTTCAACTTTGCACTCAGCATACCACATTCTTTATTCTCCCAACTCACCCAGAACCTATTTCCAGCGCTAGTTCTTGTCTCACCTGTCATTTCCCCGATATCGAGCACCAAACAGCGCGACACGGAAAGGAACGTGACGAAAAGAATTCGCACTGGTAGGCACGTAATAGGCGGAATTCCAGACGGAGATCAGATAACGACATCCGGAGCGACGATTTCGAATCCACGAAAGCGTCGACTCCCATCGATACGATGTCCAGGAAACATATTCTGCTTCAACCAGGCCTCCCCCAACCGGCTAGTATTTCTTCTTCTTTTTTTTTTACACCCTGCTGGAATCACCCCTCGAGTATGTAAATATGGATCCTGCGTCGGTGACGATTATGGTCGCCTGGATGCGCAGGGGTTGAGAGTCAGAAACAATGTCGATGGGTAGGAGAACGGTTTCTTCCGGAGGGGGACGCATCTAGACGTCTCTTTATCGTCACTCTTTTATCGTCACGGCGCGACGACTTTCCAATTAAAAATGTCGAAACGATTCGTACGGTTACGCGGCGTGTGTCCACACTCGGACGAGAGATCCGTTGATCGAACGGGAAACTAGGCTGGTGTCGTCATCCAATTAACCGCGGCGGAGGAATTTAATTAATTCGGATTTCTTCTCTGACTCTTCGTCGTGTAATCGTAACTAAAAATAATTTTATTCTGGTGTACGAATCTTTTGTGGGAGATCGCTTGGGAATAAATAAATGACACCAGGTTTCTGTTGGATCGGTGGGAAACCGAATGTTGTAATTGTATGTATTAACTCATTCGTCCCACATTTTCCCAACTTAATTTGTCCCTCGGTGTCAAATAGACTCAGTGGTAAAAATTAATACAATGAAGTGATAGATAGTTAAATTTGCTAATTCTTTAAGGCAAAAATCACAAAGCCTCGGTAACATTTAACTACACGTGACAAAATAACGTTATTTCTCAGAAAATAATATTTAAACTACTACAAATAGTGTTATACGATGCTTTTTTCTTGTTAAACTTTTGTATAGAATGGGTTTTCCCGTTAATGGCAATAAATTAAATTAAATTAAATTAAATTATTTGTCATAGTGGATATCATAATTGTACATTATTTACAAACTTTTTTGCTTAACAACTATCGTTACAATTAGGATATTTCATGTGCAGGCCGAGACAATTTTTTTTCTTCAAATCTAGTCCAAGGAAGCCACAAGGTTGGACACCACTGGTGTACGCCATTTATAGTCACCTGCATTGTGATCATCGTACCTTTCATTCGTGTTCTTCTAATTGCCCTTCCAGAAATTAGACTCGTTAAAACGGTCCTCGATAGAAGTGGGCTATTTTCAAATGGAACAACCCTGGCGTTGGTTCACAAAACGGGGTTCAATGTATCGCAGGGACCTTCTTTTCTCTCCGTTCAGAAACTAGTTGTTCGTCTCGCGTCGGTGAAATGGTCCGGTTGCAAAATAAAAGGAGCACGTGCGCACTCGCGCAGCCCCCCGAAGCGTCCTTTCGAGACGCCACGTGTCGTTCTTTTCTCGTAGTTACGGGGATCGTGCTGTTGGTCCCTTTACACGGGACCAGAAATAGACACCACTCACCCCGGTATCCCGAGAATCGGAATGCTTACGTGGGTCCAGGTTACGATTCCGCCTCACAGGGGGGTAGAAAAATAGAATGAAGTAGAGACAATCCCTGGAGTTGATTCGAATGGGTCGGAAATGAACGGCGAAAGGGTTGAGGAGAACGTTGCTCATTTCGTATGGTAATCTGTATTGGATCACTGGTTTTGTTTTATGAATATACTGAGTAATATAGAAGGAAATTTCGGAAGTTGTGGGGAGTATTTTGATATAGGGGATGAAAGATTAATCTTTTGGGGACAAAAGTATTCTTGGGATTTTACTTAGACGTTTGTATGAATATCATATAATTAAGTAGACTATATAATAATTTAAGTAGATCTCAATACTTTAATTGTATAATATGTTTATAACATTTGGGAAGTGTTGAGATTTGCCGTTGTGTAATAAATCGAAGATCGAGGAAATACACTGCTCCAAACTATTAGGGGTGGTTAATGCGGGTGGACTTGGTCTGTAAGCGAAGTGAATGAAGGAAATACCACAGATTTCATAAATTATAATTGTAAGTATATTAATAGTTGTAACCAAATATTTTTATAGACAGTATTCCAAGATTATATGTGGTAGGCACTGAGCACATCGACTGCGGTATATGACCTTGAAATTGATTCGAACAGTGAATGACTCGTTTCATTTTGTTAATTAAGAAATATGATGAGGTTCTCATCGCCATAATTGGAAATTGGTAGTTGATTATTAATATCATGTGGACCCGTCATTTCCTGTGAGTTAACCGTCGAACGACGGAGTATGTATAATGACAGTCAGGTAAAAAACGAATGTAATATAGATAAAAATTGAATCAGTATGAACCATTATAACCTAACTAGTCGTTATCACTATTACTAGTCCAGTATGTACGTTCTTTATGAAATAAATTGTAACAAGCAGATATTAATACATGCATTCAGAATGTTATAAGCACAGTTACTTAACTAGACAATTAAGTGCTTCGTGTATGTACGTGATTATTTTCGTATTTCGAGCAGGATAAATTAGATACACTGTCGGGCCACCTACGTTTCTCTCGCGTTTACAATGGATCGGTTAATGGAAAGCAAGTAATTAGAATTTCGCGCGAGCCGCTTCGGAATTTGTTATTATATTTCATGGATCGAGTGTTTCTCAGGTAGCGTGAGATCGTTCCTTCGGGCCCAAAACTGTTTCACAGCTCCGCGAGCATGAAATTAATGCAGAAATGTGCCGCAGTGCTCGTGAACGAGACATTTTATCCTGAAGGTAAATAAAAGTCATCCTCGAGACAAATAAAATGCAGTGAAAAACAAGATAAAATGCAATACAGTATCCGAAGTATCGGCTCAAGTCTGCGTTGTTTGAATTACGCTTTGACTGGCAGATATTTGTGCAAATTTACAGGCTCGTAAAACCGATTCACGAGACGAGGGAAGTCAATAGGAACGTGTCTTCTTTAGTAATGATTTTTATTAACACGTTTTGGTGTCGGTAATCGACAGTATACATGGTGGTACGTTTATTTTGTCTCCTTGAAATATGTTTTAGGAATAGGAAAAGTGCCTTATTTTTCAATGGAATTACATATTCAGTTTCAAAATATTGTGGTTGTTAAAACACCTTTCTCGTAATTGCTTTAGAAATTTCAAGGTTATCGACGTTTTTTGCTGAATAAAATATACCTTTTTTATGTAGAATCTGATTTGACAAATTTAAACGAGGATATTTCAAGTGTTTTTAGATAAATGGATCACCCTGTATATTAGAAGCAAACGCTCAGTAAGTTGATCTGTAAGAATTTCAATTTCGTATTTTGCATTCAGGAAAACTTTGACATTTAAAATCATAATGCACGAAATATTACAGAGGATTTAAGAGACTAATGAAGTTATTGTAAATTACTTACGAGAGAAAGTAATTTGAAAAAGATTTGCAGTTCTATGAAGATTAAACGAAAATGAAGGATTGAAGGTTTACGAAGATGACTTGAAAAAGAAGATTGGAAGTTTTACGAAGATGACTTGAAAAAGAAAAAGATTTAAAGTTTTACAAAGATTACTTGAAAAAGAAGATTTGAAGTTTTACAAAGATTACTAGAAAAAGTAGAAGTTTTGGAAATGAATGAGATTTGAAGAAGGAAAGAACATTCGCAAAACCAATAAAGACACCACTGTAATATTTTTTTTTCGAAATCTTGCTGAATCTGCGAAGAAAACGACTGAAGTTGCATCGTCTCGGGTCGTAACTTGCTTTCCCTCTGAACGGTCGCTGGAGGAGTTTTCCGTTTCCTCAATTAACTCGAGGACATCTCTCCGCGGGATCGTTTTATTCCTGTTCCGCGAGAAGTTGCTCAAGATAATCGTATTCCCCGCGCGTCCGCCCAGACGTTTCGCAATTCCGTCGTAAACATCGTCGACAATTAATTGTTCCCTGTTGCGGAGCGCTTTTCTCGAAACGTCGCGGCCATGTAGGGCATCGTGCCTCTGTAGTAAAAGCTCGTTGACAGCTAACAATACGCTCTGCTCGCATTGTTGCTCAACCACCTTGTCATAATAGCGCGGTCGTGATTATTATGCAACCGTGCGTCGCTGGAATAGCAAATGGACCGCGATCATGTCGCTCAGAAATGGACTCGTTGCGAAACGAGCTGTGCTCCTGGGTCGAGTCGAAGTTTTTCGTGGCCATTTCGTTTCCGAATTTTCTTTCGATTTCGGTGCTTGTTTAGAAGTTTCGTGAAAAATTCTATTCCATGATTTTGCTTCTTTTGAAATATTCATTTCGTTGAATCTTGCACTGAAAGCTTTAAATTTAATTTCAGAGTCGAGATTTTGAAATGTAAGCGTGAAATTATAGTTTTCACATTTTCCTACGCTCAGTCGTTTCTGGAATTTTCTTGAAAAGTGAATTTTCTTCTGAAATATCAATCTTTGTGAAAGGTTTAAAGTTCATTGTAAAGTTTGGATTTCAAAACACAAATTTTCACATTTAGTTTCCAAACTTTCCTGCACTCAGTTGTTTTCAGAATTCTCTGGAAAAGTGAAATGTTTTGTCTTGTGATATTACTTCTTTTGAAATACCCATTTCTTGGCATCTTGCGCTGAAAGCTTTGTGAAAAGTTTAAATTTCATTTCAGAGTCGAGGTTTCGAAATGTAAGCTTGAAATGAAATTTTTCACATTTTCCTATGTTCAGTCGTTTGCCGGATCCTCTTGGCAAGTAAAAAGTTCCGTTTCTTTTGAAATATACATTTCTTTGAATGGCGCACCAACAGTTCCGTGGAAAGTTTAAATTTAATTCCAGAGTTGAGAAAAGTGAAAACTTCTGTTTCGTGCATTTGCTTCTATTAAAATACCCATTTCTTTGAATGGTGTACTGAAAGTTTTTGTGGAAGTTTTAAATTTCAGATTAGAGTTTGAACTTTAGAATTCAAATTCAATTCTAGAACTTAAATTTAAAAACTTAGATTAGAATTTGTTAAACTGTTACTAAAAAATTGGATTTATTAGTTTTATGTTAATTGAATTATGGAAGGAATTTAGATCATTATAGGTGAGACTTGAAGATATCAATTGATGGTGAAGTTCGATACAGAATGTTTCAATTCCCTTTTCTGTTTCTATTTGATACTTCCATTTCCCGACGTGTTCGAGTATCTATACGTACCCACGGTTATTTAGTTGATTGTGCAATATGAATCATTGGCTTGTATTTCGTCGGCATTTCATGTACGATAAGTACACATCCTGTACGATAAATTATCAAAAGAACGATACACGTTACTTAAAAAGTTCGTAGAAAATTGTGTTATAACTTGACCAACTCCAAATATTTTCAAACGTGAGTCAGAGTTTAAATATATATTATAAATGTGTCTGTTTAAAATATGTTTGTAAAGTAAGTTTAAAAATTCGAGTACGATTAATTGAACCACATCAAAACTTAATCTGATCGTCAAACTGCTAATTGAGGTTGTCACTCATGTGTCAGTGGTTTGTTATAATTGCAGACATACTATATACTACATATATCTCATATTGCATACAAGTATTTCATTATAATCTCATCATATTTTTACTTTAATATCCACAGAATATTCACACACATTGCACAAACATCCTGTTATGTTTTCATTTATCCATTCTATAAACAGGTTATTATAATCTTTAACAAAGAATAACTTAAGTAGAAAAGACATGTTCCAACAGATTTTTCAATTTTCCATTTACTCATTTACTTTTTAAAGAATTCTTTACATGTCAAAAACTGAGTTTTTTAAATAAAGAAGATGCTAACCAATGGTAGAATTTTTAACAAATCATTTTTGTATATTCTAAAATCACAACGGATAGGGAACAATCTGAAAACAATGTTGCTCAATATTGACATACAGATTTATCAATGTCTGGTACCATTTAACTTTTGTCTGAAACATTTTTTAATATCGTCAATAGTTTCGTAGATATTCGAGTTGGTCGATTTAAATGAGACACCATGTGTAAACCAACCTTTAGCCGTAAAGCTCAAGCTTTTCTTGCATTCCGTTAATCGTTGCACCGCCGTGAAACGCGACCCCGGATAATTTATATTCGTTACACGCCCGAGGATCTCTCCCCGCTTTCGGTGTTCACCGTAATTTCGTATCGCACAATGTTCCGCCTGTTTCCGCGAGGAAAAACGCGCGGCTCCGCCCTTCATACGCGAATTTCTCGCCTATGAATAGTCGCCTTTATGACGAGAAAATCGTGCAGTCGGCACTTCCATGAAGGTTCGACGATTTTTCCTCGTCTCGCCTCTTTTCCCGGCAGGAAATCTGTTTTCGATCATTTAATCACCATTTGAATGGCGAAGATTTCGATCATTAGATTGAATGGAAAAGAAAATATAATTATACAGATGTATAATATTGTATTTAACCATTGTTTCAGGTATTTTCTTTTTGTTATTTAAATCATACGATAGATACTATTAGGGGTACCCATAAGTAATCAATTATTTTGCATTCAGATAAAATTTTTTGTTAAATAACTTATGGGTACCCTTAATATATGGTCTGATCAATGTCTATCAATACTAAATAGTTCGATTGGTAAGCAAGAATGACGTTAGTTATTGGTACAATCGATAATCGTGATTATCTAGTGTCAGCAAGATCAGATGTTTTTCGACTTCTTTGGACCTCTGTTGTAACGTCACGAATCAGAGAGTTATAACAATGGGATGCTTATTATAGATGAGTTATCGTTCCAGAACTTTCGGCTGACGCATTGTTTCGTAGAGAATCGATCGGCAATTATTCATACTCGACGCTAGAAAATGTGAAATCAGAGTTACGTCGAGGTAATTAGACGGAAGTAATTACCGATTCCGAAGTCTTTTTTTTTTCTATAGTTCGAAAGTCTATGAAAAAGTAATCAATTTTTTTTTTTCAATTTTAATGTACTTTCTCCCCCGGAAATGGTCTTGATGTCTATATTCGCACATTACTTTCCAAATGGAATTTCTTCGAAAGCAATTGTATTAATTAACTGAAGTCCAATGATTGTTCTTTCTTCGTTCAAAAAATAATTTAGGTAAAGTTTCGAGACAATTTCAATGTTCCATTAATTCTAAGTCTTTCAATCTTCAAGTCGCAATTCTTCAATTTTCTAATCAGAATGCACCCTAATCTATTCCCAATTAGATGATTAGAAAATAGTAGTTTTAATAAACATACTACACGTGTGTTACTTATAGAAGAATTCTCAGAATGAAGTATAGATCACATCAGTAGCTCTGAAATTTTTAGTTTATTGTACAATTTATAATTTTACCCATTAATCGATTATGTAAAATATATGCACGGGGTGGGCGGATACTTTTGTGAGCAACCGCAGGCGTTATATAGCTACAAACTTTGAAGAAATAGTGGCTTAAGAAGTAAAATTTAAACCCATCAACTTGAAGTCTGTAGATAGCATCATCCTCGTCGGTGATACGGTTTTCAAGCGTGCAGGATATAAAAGCGGTCGCGTGTTATTAATTCCACTCCCAGACGATCGGAATGGCTTTTAAGGCTGGTTTCTCACATAAATAGAGGCGGCTGTGCGCGTGTTTATAGTAGGTGGCTGGTGTATGTACACGCGTCCTTTGCCGGGTCGGTTCCCACGCTTAGCTCCTTATTACGCCTGTATTTATAATTAATCCTTCGCCGACGAACATCCAGACGTCCGAGCACTTAGAAGATACGACGCGACGAAACGTTACTTCGGTGGAAACGATCGATGCGATTCAAGATCGCATAGTGGGCAATTTAATTTGTGTTGAGAGTCGATTAACGAGCGGACACGGTCCATTCGGCGATCGAGTAAAGATACTTCAATGATCGAGTAAAGATACTTCAATGATCGAGTAAAGATACTTCAATGATCGAATAAAGATACTTCGATGATCGAGGAAAGATACTTCGATGATCCAGTAAAGATACTTTGATGATCCAGTAATGATACTTCGATGATCGAGGAAAGATACTTCGATGAACGAATAAAAATACTTCGACAATCGACTAAACTAATTGGATGGTCGACTAAATCAACTTGGATAACTGACTAAATCTATTTGGATGGTCGTCTAAATCTATTTGGATGGTCGTCTAAATCTACTTGGATGGTCGACTAAATCTACTTGGATGACCAACTAAATCTACTTCGACGATCAATCAAATCTATTTCATCGATCGACCAAATCTACTTCGACTAACGACTAAATTTACTTCGACTAACGACTAAATCTACTTCGACTAACGACTAAATCTACTTCGACTAACGACTAAATCTACTTCAACGAACGACGAAATCTACTTCGATGACCAACTTAGTCCACTTGGATGATAGACTAATTGTAAGGATAACTCGATGATAAACGAAGAATACTTCAATGGTTGATTCAAGATACATCGATGATCGACTAAAGATACTTCTATGATCGAGAAATAGCACGACCCCTCGTCTAACATCTACTTTACCTTGTCACCGATTAGACACCGATTTCGTATTCCGTTGTTATCGTATCCGGTCAGCTTTATAAAATATGTATTGATCTCCGAGAGCTGATACATACATTTCGGATACGAGGGTCTGGCTAATAGTGATGGGAGCAAGTATATTGCGAGTATCGTCGAACTTATACAGCATCTTGAAAAATTTTGAAAGATAACAATTATTTTTGGATGCAGGGGTAAGAAAAACTTCGTGTTTCCTTAAGTTTATATCCATTGTCAACAAAATCCAAAGTACATGATCTTTCATTAATACTCATCATCGTTCCCCAACATTCTACTCCATTTCAGTTAAAGGTTAAGAAGATACCTATACTAAATTTAGCTTATATTGTCATTTTTATCGAGCATACTGGGAGGAACCTTAGGTTTGGAATTCATTGATATTCACCAGTATATGTTGAACTTGGTCCCATCACTACTGCCCAAGCCTGTTCCACCAACGCCACCTATTATAAGGCATGAGTCGAATACTGGGAACATCGTTTCGCGGGGTACATCGAGGGAATACCAAATTGTACTGACGCCCACAGGAAACGTGTATAGGGTGTTCCTTTATTGGCGGAAACGCCTTTGGGCGTAGATTGAACACCCGATAGGAATTCAGAATGTTGAGTTCTTGGTTTCACTAGACGAGAAAAAAGATCTCATTTGTTCCAAGAAATTGTTCTCAGACTTACAAATGTGTATCGGAAATTTTTGGCCAGTCAATAATCTTTTATCAACTGGTTCGATCGAATTTCGAACCGTTTCGATAAATATTAGAAGTCAACGATTCTGAAGGTCAACTCACCACAATTACAGTGAATAAATAGCACTCGTACTCGTCGAAAGATAATACAAGATAAAAAAATGTAGATGAATATGATAATGTTTCGTATATTCTCCTTGAAGAATATGTATAACAGCAAACCTGAAGAAATGGTTGTGGAGTGTTGTTCAAAGAGCTTTTGAACACTCATCGAAGAGCTTTTGAACACTCATCGAAGAGTCTTTGAACACTCATCGAAGAGTCTTTGAACACTCATCGAAGAGCTTTTGAACACTCATCGAAGAGTCTTTGAACACTCATCGAAGATTTCCTGTAGAACGTTAACACATGGTACAATTTTGGTCTCTATATTTATTGGACACCCTGTACACCTTTAATGCCCGTTAAGGGAAATCGGGCTACCACTCTACATCAAGTGACGTGCATTAACGGCGGCTTAATTGCCTTGCGAGTCCGATTACCCGATCGGCGATCGGCGAAACGCGCCGCGGTTAACGTTTCTATTCCTCCCCACCCCTCGATCTTGGTCGACCTTCGGGCGTCGCGTTTCGATTTGCAAAAGCTACTCGACGTAACCGGAGACCCGGCGATTGACGGATTGAACCGGGTCGTCACGCGACACTGTCGTTTCCCGCGGATCGGTAACCCGACCGAACCTTATTAAACCCGGGGCATACGTGGTAAGAAGATATATCCGCCCTCTGACTCATTAATTTCGAGAGACACCTTATTTCCCTGCGCCCTGGTCTTGTTAAGGGACTGTCATGTCCAGTCGGTTTATGGGGTCATGCTCAGTCAGGAGGCCGAAAAAAGAGTGTTCTTTGGGAATTTTTTTCTCAAAAACTATAAGAACTTTTTCAAAAATTGTGTTCGTGTTTCAAAGATTGCAGTTTCTGGAGAGTAGGGTAATTTTTTTATTTAAAAATATTTATTAGTAAATAAATGGTGAGCAATTTCCCGGATGTCTCTTCACAAAAAGTGGTCTGTCGTGATCACTGTAACTTCGTAACGGTTTATCTGAAATTACAAATTCAATAAGATTTATGTAATGGAAGAACCAATCTTGTCCTTGAACGTGGGGTTTTTCGAAATATTGTTTAGGAACAAAATGGCGGACATTTTCCTGAAAAATTTTCCTTTACGTCCCAAAGGAAGACATCATGAAATTGACTGCAGTCACATTTACCATACAGTTTCTACTGTTCATAAATTCCTCTTCTAATCAGTATTTCATCAAAACTTTCCTAGTTGTCACCAAATGTCTATCAGATCATTTTAACACATTACCTTGAAAAAAGAGGGTATACTTCAAACTTTATGTTCACCGAAGAAGTACCATTTTCATTTACGTCCCAAAGGAAGACATCATGAAATCGATTACAGTCACATTTACTATAGTCTGTACAGTCTATAAATTCTTCAACCACTCAGTATTTCATCAAAACTCTCCTAGTCGTCACCAAACGTCTTCATCCTCTTCCAAAACCATGTTTGCCGTTTTACCTCGAGACAAAGTGATCTTCCGTCGAAAACACGCAACTCCGGAATGTCCACGGGACCGTTAATCCTCTGTGCCCGTGCGTATATACCGTTCCCGGTGTAAATTCCTCGCCGTCAGAGAAGTTCGGCTTTAATTAATACGAGAATTGGTGGAACAATAGGGCAAAAAACGACTCCCCGGATGCGGCGTCGGTTGAGCGTTCGAAGAAAACCGCCAGGATCGGGAGCAAGCCTGTGTCTTGGGAACTTCCTTCGAGTTACCCACAGTGTGCGTGCTTCGTCATCCGGTGGTTTTACCATTTCCTTGTGATAATTACACCGTGTACAGCTGCCAATGTCGAAGTAAACACCGCGAGCGATTTCCAATTCCTTCGACGGACACGTCGAGTTTTTCCTTTAGATCGTGGCTCTGCTCATCTGGATTTGTACGGATAAAGCAACTGACTCGTAACATGCAATCGCCTAAATGGTAATGTTCTGTTACGTTGGCTGAGATAAAACTGGGGGACCACGCGTCTTTGCGTTGGGAAAGTCGGGGATCCTGTCAGCTGAGTCAATAAAAAGCACACTGTCACGCGAGCACGATAATTTGGTTTTGCACTTACTGTGATTATTTTCATATTGAATTTGCTGTTGGAGGAATTTTTTAGGTTTCGTGTAGGTACTGTGATTATTTTCGTATTGAATTTGGTGGATTAGTAATTGTTTAGGTTTCTCAGATCTTGTCGGAACGGTTTAGGTGTTAGTGTTTATAGAAGATATAATTAAAAGTATCGTAAGTTCGGGTAACTTTGACTCGGGGTAATTTTGTTCCAAGTCAGAAAATGATAATTTATTTTATGTTGATTTTTATGTGGAAAGGTACTTCACGTAACAGTAGTTGCAAAAGAGCTGCAAAATCGAGAATTATCATTTTCTGATTTTGCGACAATGTTATCGTTGCCTAAGTCAAAGACTTATCCCAACTTATATTCAAATGGGGTGGTTCTATACATATATACTAAGCTATAATTAAGCCAAATCTTTTACAGTAAATATTCTTATAATACCAAATAGAAAAATTATCTACAGTGTGCACAGAAAGTATTTATAAAAAAGATTTATACCGAAAATGCATTATAAGGAATGATGCACAGGGGACTAAATGGTTTCAGAGCATAAAAACTACCCACCTTCCAACGGTTAAATTGTAATTACAATTATCATCAGTCTACTTTTCTAGAGCAAAACCCATCAGAACTTTCTTTGCCCAGGAGACTTGGTATCTTGCACTCATCTACTAGGTGTATAAATGAATTCGTGGCAGAATTAATTACTGACTCAAAACCATCGTCATTCTTTCGTGGGGAACATTTTCACGACTAGTTGCTTAGAAAGCAACAAATCTATAAAAAGAAGGCCACGAATTAATTTGTACACTTAATAATATTCAAGGTCTTCTGCAATATCGGAAATGGGTTATTAAATAAAAAGTTTTACTCACCATAATTATTTAGTTTATTTAATTCGGCTTAGAAGGAACGTCTGTTCAGTATGCAAAACTTTAAAGAACTAACCTGCGCACCAGAAAGAATATTGGTGTCGACCCAAACAATGATCGCATCGGTTCATCCACTATCTATGTTTAATATAAACGTTTTTTAATACGTTGCGTCGTTCTTGCTCTCAAGTGATAGACATATACATACACATTATTCTTCGAAATAATGCAATTTCGTAATGTTTGATCGGTTGCACTTCATACAAGATAATCGTCACAAATGTGAATCAGTCTATTCTATTTCAAGCAATATTTCTTTTTTTATCACGAACGAAAACGTCTGGCCGATAGAACACAGATCCTCCACGGTGGCCAGCCGTGACTGGACCGGAAAGCTGCGATTGATAGCGGTAAAAATAGACTTTAATTATGAAAATGAGCGACGACGGGGTACAATATATCTCTCGTATCCTCTGTGCAACCGGTGAATCACAGATCATCGGAGCACTCGATCTATCGTTACCCCGACTGACTCACTTGTTTTAATTTCCACGATCGATCGCATAGTCCGGGAGCCAGTGAACTTTTTTCTTACGTCATTACAGCTGAAAATTTGTGAGCCTTTCGTTAACTTAGTCAGAAATGAGAAAATCGTAGTCTGCGTTTAGCGACATTATAGTGTCAAAGTTGAGAAAAAATTACAGTACCCTTTCGTCATTTGAAATTACATTACAAATATTGTATACAGTACTAAAAACTATAGCAGCTCTCTATTAGATAATTACCTAAATTCTGTCCCTTAATTTTCCATCAGACATGAAAAAGAGTTCGTTTCTCTCGGTAAATAACGTTGAATGCAAACTTTCTTCTTATAAAGTTATATTCTTGTTTATTAATTTCCAAACTCTGCCTTGATAATTTTTACAATTCAATCTTTAGCTTACAGTAAACGATGTAACACCATGAAAGAACTATGTTACAATACCAGTCGTCCGTTTATAGCAATATTCGATCGTTTTCCTGAAATGAAAATTTTGTGAGTCATACTTTAGTCAGTCAGAAATATGCGTAACTTTGTTGTTCTAGTGTCATCGCAAGGCACAAATATTTAAAGCGACCCGTCGATAATATTCTGCCATCCATACACCTCATTTACATTTCAAACCCATGCTAGGATCCCTCTTCCCATAAAAAACATCCCTTCGTCCACGAGGGACTTCCAACCCTTCGCTATCTCACGGAACCATAATCAATTTACTGACTCATCCACCCTCCTTTCTGGTTATCGCGATCGATCGTCACAACCAGACCTCGGATTTTATGTATTTATGGTGCTTGCAGATATACAAGATCCGATAAAATCAGAGCTGCTGCAAAGTTTAACATTGGTCCTGGCAAAGCAGTCGAAAAGACTGCTGAGTAATTTGTTACAAAAGTTACTTTTAGTAATAGTGCAGTTCTTGAAATTCTCGAGTGGTTTTCAGTGGAAAGTCGAAATGGAAAAGTTAATCAATCAATTTATATTCTTAAAAAAACCTGCTTGTAGCACTGATAAATCCACATAAAATCTACCGTTCATAAATATTTATGTACTAAAAACTGTGGCAATTTTTGCCATCGAAAAGAATGAAATATTACATACAGCAACCATGTAAAATGTCATTTTTTTAAAAAAGTGGACTGAATACACTCTGGCTCCGAGGTCCAGATATGAATGTACGAACTTTTTTTATTGTAAAAAGTACATTTTAAAATTTCATTTATTATATATTCAAGACTGCTAATTCCAGCGTTAAGTTTTCACTCGGTTACCAATTCAACAGAACATTCCATATGGAGGTGAAAAAATTCCGTTTCAGTCTCGTTCCTCTAAAATGGACCATCAGGAGTATTAAATTTGCATAAACATTCGGAGCCCAGTTATACCGTTCCGTATCCAGAGTCACTAAGTACAGTCCCCTCTACGCGCGTGTCGTGATTTCTTGCGGCGGTTTCATTGTGGACGTTGACTCGTTTCCGATGTAGACTTTCCAGTTTTGTCGGCGGTGTCGCAACAGGGAGGGGCCCCACGGGTCGAGTCAGCGTTAAATTTCCTGTAAAACCGCAACAGGTTCGCGACTCGCGGAACATTGTTTTATTTCCAAGTGGGCTGTGTTCCCGATGTCACTCGGCTAGGGGAGCCCAACGATTGCGCAAACCGTCTGAGTAATCGTCGCCGTTGCAATTAAACGTCCTCGCGTCCCACGGAAGCCGATCCAGTTTGTTTCAATGGGAAACACTAGCCGAAAGATGAAACCGGCGCGCTGGGAGTTTCTTTGATTGCAGTGTATCGGCTGAGTAATTAGACTTGGTGTATTACACCGGTGTCACGTGTAAGACACGCCTTGAGTCAAGCCTTAGGGACCTACTTTTCTTCAACAAATAATAATAATAATAATAATAATAATAATAGTAACGATGATATAATAATAATGATAATAGTAATAGTAATAACTTCACAATCATTCACAGAAATGTTACACAAAATAAACATACATCCATCCATACACACAAATATCCAGAAAGGAGTGATATTACTCACATGCAACGTGGTCAGGAAATTTATGAATCCACTAACTTAAAAATAGTGAACCCCCATTTTACTTGGGTTTAACCCGTAAAATAGAGAAAAAACTCAGTGGAAAGCGCTGAAGAGAAACTAAGTAATAATGATAATGATAATGATAATAGTAATAATAATAATAATAGTGATAATAATAATAAAGTAATAAATAATACAGTAAATCCTCGGTGAGGGTTCGAAGACTGCTCAGCATTTGATAGGGAGAGGTCCATCAGTGTTGTCCAATGCGAGGTACGAAATTTAGGGTCCTTTCTTCACTCGGTCATACTTGATTCCTCTACTCTACATCCCTTGCTTTTTTTCTTATTTTAAATATTGTGACTCTCTTCAAGTCACCAAATATCCTACTGCCGTAATTTCAATACTAGAAGGCCTGGAAACTTCTCTCTCCAAAAAAATGAGTGTTTTCTAATTTATAGTCTGTCTTAACCTGTACGAACTCCAAATTTCTGGAACATCGAGAACCACAAAAATACCTGGTAACATAGTAAAATTATAATCATAAATTTATTTTCATTGGACCTGTTTTTCCAGGGTTAAGTTAGGTATTGGAAGTGTTCAGGTCCAATTGTCAGGACCTAAGATGAATCAGTCTAGGTGCATTAGGTATAATTTGATCAAATTCAGGATTATTTCTAATTCACTAGGTATTATAACCTGGATGAAACGAAGCATGAGTGGTACAGTTCGACTGAAACGTGTCCACTCCAAAAATAGTCTCCTCTATTATACTTCGTAAAAGGTGAGATTAAATCGACAGACACGATCGTCGCGTTCCCGAGTGGTGAATGAACGTCGACCAGGTTTATGTTTAGAGGGGAACGCGCGTATAAGGAGGTCCTGCGCGCATCAGCCGGTGAAATAAAATCAAAGGTGATCGTACTTCGAAGAATGCGAGCTTGACTCACCCGTCACCGATCCCTGTCGAGGGTACTCGTAAGATGAGAATTGTACGGATCACGCACGTGGCCATCGTACTACAATAACCAGTTCACTCGGGCAAACAGTTCTTTGAAGTGTTGGATGATTCGTTCATCAACGTTGGAATAATTCTTTTTTCCTTTCAATTCCATTTCCTTTCATTTCTGTCGTTTCATCAATCTGTACAGGTAGTTATAATTATTTCGAAGTTAAACGTAATGATATCGACAGAATTAAGTAACAGTGTATGTGAAGAAAAATTAGGACAAACTAAGGCTAATTAGGGTATGTTGAGGATGAATTACATACTTACCTAGGGACACTGACCTTAAGTGTCCCATTTTTAGTTTTATTTCAAAGACGACTGAAGTTCATTTTATACTTTTGAATATATTATACTGTAGTCAGACTGGAGTTCATTTTATACTTTTGAATATATTATACTGTAGTCAGACTGGAGTTCACTTTGTACTTTTGAATATATGTACAGTAGTTAGAGTGTCCCATTTTTAGTTTTATTTCAAAGACGAATGAAGTTCATTTTATACTTTTGAATATATTATACTGTAGTCAGACTGGAATTCATTTTATACTTTTGAATATATTATACTGTAGTCAGACTGGAGTTCATTTTATACTTTTGAATATATGTACAGTAGTTAGACTGGAGTGGATAAATCACACAGCGATTTGCCCCATTTTCCATCCGCGCAGAAACTAGTTCTGCGCAAGTAATACAGCCCGAGACTATAAGGTTCAAGGCGTTCTACTTTCGAATTGTATTTATTACATCTCAACTTCGTAACCAAAATTGGAGTGACCGTACACTGCTCGTATCTGGGCAGCGTTGATTTATCGCGTGACGAAATAACACCAGAGACAAATCCGTGCAGTATCCTCATGGGCACGCAATTGGAAACTCGAGAAGAATGATGTTCGTTAAACCCTTTCACGGTGAAATGAAATCAAACAAGAAATGTACGATCAGTTCTTTATAACGACTACTACGGATTTTAAAATTTGCAGCAAAATACAGACTCCTTGGTCTATAGATTGCTATTTTCAAGAATTCAATCTAAAGAATTTTTATTCTTTTATTCTAGCATTTGCGCTAATATGAAAGTGTCCCCCTCCGATTTTGATGAAACTTCGTATGTCTGTTAAGCAGTCAAAAATAAGGGATACGTATTTTTTTTATCAGCTGAAACGCGACTTTAAGGGGCGGAACCTCTTCTCGAAATTTCGACCCGGAAGTACTAGTTCGAAAACCAGAGGAGATAGATGAAAACTTCTAATAAACTAGGTTTGCAGTTTTTTATGTAGAATAATATGATACTAAGAAATTGTACAAAATATAATTTATTTGTAACAAAAAATTTTCGGATCGAAACTTCGAGGGGTGGTTTCATCCCTTAAAGTCGCGTCTCAGTTGATAAAAAAAAATATGTATCCTTTATTTTTGACTGCTTAACAGACATACGAAGTTTCATCAAAATCGGAAGGGGACACTTCCGAGCCTTCCCTCGTAAGTGTATTGAAATTTATTTTAGTATATTGAATATATATATAAGTCAGGTCATTGTAATAAAATTGACTGTCAAATCCGTGTCAACATAAAACCATAAACAGTTAAAAGATTCGAAAGAAGTAGAAACATCTTCAATCAACAAAGTTCAATGAAGTCTCCGCAAAAACAGATGTGAGACGTGTTATTCCTTAGATAACGATACTTAAATAGAAATTGCAAGTCGCGCATCGGAATAACCAATCGTTAACAGAAACCTGTCATCCTAATGATGCTTCCCAAGAACCGGAATCAAATAAATTACTACTTGATCGATCCGGGAGTTCGCGGATGCTTAGTGTAGCGTTCCCCGGCAAACATTCGCGATTCCATCGATGCCAATTAATTACGCTAGTAATTGATCCGTAACGTCAACCTTGATCGCGTCCAGTCTCACTTTCGCCGGTGTTGTAAATCAAATCATGCGCGGAATCGAGTGGCGTGCGACACGACAGAAGTAGTAAGAGACAGCAGAGAAAAGACGATTCATGGATTGCTGTTGTTCTGAAAACTGGAACGTTATTTATATTAACGACAATCAAATCGGCGTGTAACACAGTAGTGCCAGGTACGCGAACAAACAAGTCCAAATAGATTTGATCTTCTATAAACATGAGAAGTTAAAACAGCCGAAATATGTTAGATTTTCTATGAGTACGAGAAATTTAAACAGTCCAAACGTGTTTGATCTTTTATGAATACTAGAAGTTTAATCAGTCCAAACATATTTGATCTTCTATGAATACTAGAAGTTTAATCAGTCCAAACATGTCTGATATTTTATGAGCATGATACGTGTAAACAGTTCAAACATGTTTGATCTTCTATAAGATCTCACTTTAGCTATCAAGGAGCGTAATCTTACGGGGGTAACATCCTATTATCTAAATCTGTATTCTCATTATCCCATTGTTAACTTAATTATCTAGTTACGTAATTCAGAAAAACGAAACATATCAGAAAGACAGGAATAAAGTGTACAAGAATTCTGCAATATCGAGAAATTAGGAAACACAAGACCCAAGACAACGTAACTGTTCCGTGAAAGTTCCGAGTCCGCCCAAGAACCGCGGAAGTCCGCGTCGAGAAATTTGCATCCTTTCAAAAGATTTTTAATAATTGCGTTTCGCTAGAATTCCTCGGCGAAACTATCTAGAGCGGCAGGTAAAGGTAGTATGGGAACAGCCTACAGTTACGACACAACAAGGCTAAATAATGATTTTACTAAAGTTTAATACCAGTTACGTTTCATTATTAATATATTATAACACTTAGCACAGGGAATAAAATTCTGAATTTACATACTTGATCATTCACGTCTATTGCGTTGCGCTAAAAAATTTGGGACTAACCTAGGGTTTTAATACAATAAGAGATATCAGAAATTAAATTTTATTAATGAATTTTAACAATTGCAGGGTGTCCCAAAATAGCTTCGACTCCCAGTAATGGGGGGTTCGAATAATACACAGAATATTCGAATAATACACAGTGAAACGCAGCAGTATCTAAGGGTGTCGTCCTGAGCTTTAAACAGTTAATGAGATTAAATAATTGTTCGAGAAATGTCGATTCATTCATAAAGAAGCATTACTTTATTATAAAAATTGAAACTTCCACGTTTAAACAATTAAAATTGACAAAATACTTTTTCTTATCTTTTATTCGTTATTCGAAACTTTTTATCTAGATAATTAGTTTGCCCATTTCTGTTTACGACACACGATTGCGAGTGGCGTTCGTTGTTTCCGTTTGCTTAACTGCGACGTTTTAGGCGTACCTTGTCATTTACCGGGAAAACACGAGGCAGAATTAGAGTAAATGGACGCGGTGGGCCACGAAGAGAGAGCCTGTTTGTATCCTCAAGGCGTGAACGATTCGCTCGAAGCCGTTCAATTATCACCACTTGAGGCCAACTGCGAAGCGGCTGGCAAACTTTTTTATTCTCTTTCTCTCTTGGCGCCTGTTAAGGGATCATTGCCGAGCTTTCAGCAGCGTGTAAAACGCAGACGTAATTTATTCAGCGTGACAACGGATCGCGTGGTACGTCGCGGATAAATTAAACAACGACCGGCAAGAAAGTCCAAACATCCGCGGGAAGGTCTTGGAAATTATGTTTTCGTTAAATTTGTAGTTTCTACATGCGCGTTTGCGTGGGAATTACTAGATCATTGGTTGATTTTTTGTTTGCAAAATTGATGGTTCGAAGGATAGATCAGGATATTTTAGTTATGAGATCAATTTGTGATCGGAAGCGAGCGTTGTAGGGACAGTCTTGGAAATTATGTTCTCGTTGAGTTTGTGATTTCTTCAGGTCTGTTTACGCGTGTTTCGTGAAATTTACTCTATTATTGGATAACTCTTTGTTTGTAAAATTGATCGTTTAAAGGATCGATTCGGGATATTTTGGTCACGAGATCAATTTATGATCGGAGGCGATCGTTGTCGAAACAGTCTTGAAAATTGTGTTCTCGTGTTTGCGGTTGTTACAGGCAGTTTTGCGTGGGAATTACACGATCATTGGATGATTCTGCGTTTGTAGGATTGTTCGTTCAAAGGATCCTTTGTGATGTTTCACTCGCGAGATCAATTTGCGGTCGAAAACGAGCGTAGTGGAGACGGCGAACGTGGTGAACGTAATTCTCTCTTCTATTCTCTACATTTTATGCATTTATGGGGACTTCTAATCTATAAATCGTAGCAAAATAATGATTTTATTGAAGTTTAATACCAGTTACGTTTCATTGATAATATAATATAACTCTTAACACAGAAAATAAAATTCTATTGATTTTTGACTTTCATATAAGTTCATCGAAAAATTCTGAATTTGCATATTTAATCATCAAAGTTTGTTGCGCTGCGCTAAAAAAATTGTGTGGTCTCTCAGGCTGGCTATTTTTGCCTTTAATAAGGAATATATAAAATGAAATTTTATTAATGAATTTATCATACGGTATTCCATCTTCCTATTTATATAACATTCAACATTTCTTCCGCATTCAACCACTTACAGCTGTTTGAATCGAGCGGTGTCACTCTCCCATGATATTTATCTTATTTTTTGCTCTTAACTTTACCTCCTTAATTACTCGCTTTAACGGAGACCAGTGAATAACGGGATGTTCTGTAGAAGAGGCAGAGGTTGCAGGCAAATCGATGCGTAGATGAAGACCGCAGGCAGTCGAAGGCTACCGTATAGTCTGTGCATCTCGAGGAGATGGCAGTGAAAAGGTCAATGTCGGAGACTTCTCTTGTTAGTAGGACGGTATTAGCAATTGTTGATCTTAGGCCGCGTTTACACCGTGTATAAGATCGTACTTGGAAGGTCTGTTCCATTTTAAGATTTCTAGACGCCCAGAATACCAGAGAGACTATAACTAGCGTTTGGAAAAAGTTGATCTGGTTTTGCTATTTTTAGGGATTTATAATAGCATACAAATGATAGCGGAGAAGATGCGTTTGGTATTAATATTTTTAAAGATCTAAAATAGTACAGAGCTGATAGAGGAGAAGATTGGTTCTTTTTTAATATTTTTATAGATTTAAAATAGTATAGAGCTAATATCAGGGAAGATTGGTTCGATTTTAACTATGTATTTGAAAAGGTAAAGAAATACAAACCATATAATCGGTGAAAAAAATCAATGCAAAACAATTTTACATTAACCGACAAACCAGTGATTCTTTTCTCGCTTGAAAAATCAAAATTTTCCATTCGCGATTTCACCATCGGAAGAACGATACAATTTCTCATGGAAGAATTATTCGCGGAAGTAAATGGAATCAAGTTCCCTGACCAAGTTTCCATCGAAACAATTACTCTTTACATATTAACAACCGTTGACCTTCGAGTCGTATTCTAATTAAGTCTAATTGCGCTTTATCTGCGACCTCCGCGCGATAAGTCGCCGCGACATTGTGTTGTTGGGCAGAATTTTATTTGAATAATACACAATGAAAAGCAGCAGTATCTAATGGTGTTGTTCTGAGCTTTAAACAGTTAATGAGGTTAAATAATTGTTCGACAAACGTCGATTCATTCGTAAAGAAGTATTATTTTATTATAAAAATTGAAATTTCCACGTTTAAACAATTAAAAATGACGAAATACTTTCTTTTATCTTTTATTCGTTATTCGAAACTTTTTATCTAGATAATGAATTTCTGGTGTCGGGGGCATGGACGATGCAAGTCCTCGTGTCACGTCGGACGTTGGAGAACAATTCCAGCAACATTCGTGAATCGATGTCAACGGTTTCACCGGGTGACTAATCGCCTATCATCATCGTCATCGTTATCCACGCCGTTCTAACGTCACACCGTTCCGTGATCGTGTTCCGTAATTAGTAGGTGCGCCCCGCGAATTATCTCTCGTCTCACGATCCGGTCGCCCCGTTTGCACGAAACGACACACTTCCACGATCTCTCGCGTTATGCAATTAAAACCGGGGGTTCCAGTACGTATTGGTCAGCGATGGGATCATGTAATGATGCAGGTAACTTCGAATCTAACTGTACAGTTTCGAACACCTTGCGAGTGGGGAAAAAACGAATTCTTTTAAGGTGAGGTACTCCAGTTTGTAGGTCTAAAAATAATGGGTAAATTTGAACATTTTTTTTAGGTAATTGTAGGGTAAATTTTTGGGATCTTTATGGAGAATAGGTTTATTTTATATCTGCTGTAGTTTTCAAGATTTCAAATTTTGGAATTATTTGGTATTAAGAAATGGAAGATACAGGAAAGGTAGATGTGAAATTTAAATACGTTGGATACTGAAGGTAAATATTTAAAAATATAATACCTATCGAAATATAATCTTTACTTCGGGTCATATTGATTCGAGGAGAATAGCTGGGTTAAGTGGTGGTTTCACCTCGAAGAACTGAATATCAGAAAAAATGAAAAATAATTATTACGGCACTAAAGCTACTATAATTCTATCGCAATATAATTGTAATGATGTTTCAATAACTTGAAAAAAGATTAAAAAATTGTTAGAGGGGAATGTTTCTTTAAAAACCGAAGGTAACACATCTTCTTATACAATATTATTCTACGTTAAAAATTGAGCCATTTTCGTGTCAAATATTTTTCGATACAACAATTAGTTTATACATAATCGTAAAAAGTATGTTTCGAGCAGGGAATTTCGAGGGGTCGTTTCACCCCTTCAAACCGTATTTCAGCAAAAACAAAAAAATACGTGTTCAATAATTTTTAATTCTCTACAAATTCATGCCAGTTTAAACGGAAAAAAATTTGGGGATGTTTCCAGGGATTTTCCAGGGATGTTCCCTTGTTAGATTCGTGAGTTACATGTTGCACTGGATCCCATTACTGGTATCGTTAACCGATCCTCAATCCCCGAGCCACGAAAGCAGTTAGATTCTCGTCGCACGTGTCCCCATGTAGGTGGAATCTCATCGTGACGCGGCTGTGTCACCTCTATCGCTGCCTTGAGATCAAGGGAACCCGTTGAATCAATGATCGAAATGTAGAACACCGACGAGAACACCTTGTATGATTCTTTTTTTTTTCTCGTTCCTCTTACGTCGTTTCTTTCTCCTGTGTAATTCCTAACCCAGACTGCGTCGAATAATAACTGATCATGGACTGAATCATTGGGAGTGTATAATGACTACTTATTCCGAGAAGCTAGCATTCTTGGAATTCTTAGCAATATGAAGAGGATGTAATTTAAATTTTAAAGGTGGTAGTCTTGAATTTCGACAGATTTTTTTTACGACCGTGGATCTATTTATTGTAGGTTACATATGATCTCTGAAAGATGATGATAGATGTGACTTATCTTTGATGATTTTTGTTGGAATCATTTACTTGTCTATCAAATGTGGTTATTATCGTTCTGAGTTTAAACAGTTTCGTTCAGGGCTGCTGCAGCTGGTTGAGTTAATCATTCCATTGAGATTACTCAGAGATACTTCTTTATTCATGCTTTGCAAATGTGCCAGAACCTTGGGATTGTATACGAAGGCTGCGAAGATACTCTAAGACTGTTGAGAGTTTAATTGCTGGACTATAGGATTTGTAGATTTACAATAGGCGTATTTGTATGAAACGTTATAAAATAGGAATTTTTGTATAGTTCAATTCCACGATCACCGACCTTCAAATTAATTTAGAGCATCGAATAACCTTTTTCTAATAACTCGTTTTGCCCGATACGAAAGTTCTTTCCAATGACGAGTTAACTCGTCTTATTCGTTATAAAAACTTTCTCCAATGACGAGTTAATTCGTCTTATTGACTGGAAGTTTTTTCAATGGCGAGTTAATTCGTCTTATCGACTGGAAGTTTTTTTCCAATGACGAGTTAACTCGTCTTATTGACTGGAAGCTTTTTTTTAATGTCAAGTCAATTCGTCTTATTGACTGCAAGTTTTTTCAATGACGAGTCAATTCGTCTTAAAGACTGGAAGTTTTTTTCAATGACGAGATAATTCGTCTTACCCTCCATAGAAGTTTTTTCCAATGACGACTAAACTCGCCTTACCTTTCATAGAAGTGTTCTTCATTGACAAGTTAACTTGCTTTCTCTGCCAAGGAAATTTTTTCTAACGTCGAATTAACTCGTCTTACCCAGTTAACAGGTAAACGGATCCCCACCTGATCACAGATATTAACACAATGACAACCTCCTATTTTCTCAAGTAGCTTTCACCAGTAATTAGATATTCTTGTCAAAAACCAACAAAAACGAAATCTTTTCCATTACCATACAAAAAATCAGTAGCTTTCAATATCTGAAAAGTACCAGTTGACAATCACACGACGTCAGGTGTCGCATCATCGATCACCAACGTATGTCATACTGTTAAAACGACTTCTAATCTCTGGCAGAAACCCTCGATCTCGTTGGGACACTATTCACGACGAGACGGTTCGCGATCACAACGTCGTCCGTCAGATTAAGAAACAGCGCAGTCGGTCATTATGCCGCATTAAGGCCAATATCCTAACCAGTTTCACGGCAGGAGCTGTCCGGCCTAGTCCAGATTGTCTATTAACGGAGCGTGCGTAAATGACAACGGGGTACCCTTCTTTTTTTTTCTTCAATCTCGTCTGAGTTAGGTCGTCCGATGATCTGTGATTTCGAAAGGACAGATACGGAGGGAACCTCGAGGACCGATAGACAGACGGGGGTGGGGGCCGGAGAGCGCAATGCGCGACGTGCCGGGAGAGAAACCAGTTCTCAGGATAAAAGGAGATGTGTCTGACCCCAGGAGTGCTCCCGCGTCTACAGGGTGTCCGTTAACCTATCGCGACTCCTCGAAGCAAGGGGGCGCTGAAGACTAGAAAGGATACATTTTGTACACTGGCGAGGAAACTCGTCTTCTAGGAGAAATAGTGATGTAGGATAAGGGCCTCTTACTACTTAGTAAATTTATTTCAAGTACTGAAATAAATATTAAATTGAATGATAATTTGGCATAAATTTCAATAATTCCCAATACCAAGTGGTAGGAAGCCTTTTCCCTACGTTACTTTTTTTTCACATATCTTTTGAAGAAGATTGAGAATTTGTCAAGTATTTGGTGTACAAATTAATTCGTGGCTTTCTTTCCATAGATTTGTCGTTTATTTACAAAATTGAAATATTTCCTGTCAGTTTCTATATCTTTACGCCGTCTCTCGGGGAGTTGGAGTGTCTCCTTACGAAAAAGTGATGGCGGTTTCGGGGCAGTAATTAATTGTTGGTTGTGTCTATTAAATAGAGTACATTGCCTTTCCATAAACGTTTGAAATTTCTATCACTGACATTTGAATGAACTTTAGTACGAATAAAAATTCTGATTCTGTCCGTGAAATAGAGTACTATCCCTCTATAAACGCGTTGTCTGTTCAAGCACAGCTGACGGATTTACCACCTATGTATGTCCGTGCAAGAGATAGGAGAACAAGGGCCCCACCTGTGTTCTCTTTCGTTCGCGTAGTTCAACGAAACCCGAACGGAACACAACGAAAACGAACGTCTCCGGTCGTGCAATATTCGAACGTAATACGAACCATAGATCCGATCTGGCAAAAGGTTGCACTCGTTCGGCTCCGAGGCTGCCTTTGTAATTCCAGGTGTATGAGATCACGGTGTTCTTTAGCTGCGAAAAAGTCGAGAAAGTTATTGCGGAGCGCGTTGAGTCGCGGCTGCATTTTTCCCTCCGTTTCCGCGAATCGTACAGAATCTCACGATATAATATGATATAAAAACGAACGATCGTGTATTTAGAAGGCCTGTCCCGAAAAAATAGTACTTTTTAAAAATACCAGAATACAGGCAACTTTTGGTAGGGTAAACCAACCAGTGAATGACAGAATTGTTTAATTCCAGGACGTTTGAGAGTAATATTGGAATGTATTTATTTATAACAACAAAACAGCTGTTGAAATTGCAATTGCGTTTAAAAATATTGAGCAAGTCTTTGAAATCTTCTTTCATAACTACAGCATAAAAAACATAATTTAGTAATATAAATTCCCTGAGAAAAAATTGGGAGTGAAATGTTGCGTTAATGCACTGTTAGGTTCTAATTGGTTAAAATAGAATTTAATGGTTGGCTCTCTGTTCCAAGCTCGTTATTTCAAGCTGAGTACAAAAACTAGTGTCATTTTAATTACTGTAATTCTGTTTCTAGCAATCCAAGTACAATGAAACGTTGACACAATATCAATCAAGGATGTATTTTTCGACCACAACGTTCTCGCGTAGATTCTGTTCGGAATTTTTTCTATTTTTTTTTTGCAAAAGTTCAGTTATTCTTCGTGCAAGTCGTGTATAAACGAACCGCCCGTGATTTTCGAACGTAACCCGGAGGCCCGCAGGAGTAGCGTGTTTCGTGCGAACAGCCATTGTTCCCTCGAACGAAATTGAATCAAAGGGGAATCGAGTTGCGGCTTTTTTTGGCGGTAATTTAGGAACGTGAGGTGTTTCCATTGTGTGCAGTGGATGGAGGAACTGTTTAATTAGCGTGGGTAGTTAGGAAATTATTAGAATTGTTAATAAACTTGTTATCGGTGTACTTCGTGGCATTGCCTGGTGCACGTGAACAGAATTTATATTCTAAGGTAACATTTTGGAGCAGAATTTTAATTGGAAAATTTTAGACCTTGGTCCAAGGTGTTTTTTTAGAATAGTTATTTATATTGCATGTGATTCTGAAGCCGTTACAGTTTTTATAGAGGAAGGAGAGTCTTTGTGTGGGTTGAAGGGCGCTCCTTAAATATTGTAATTTATACAAATGTCTGTTTATCTGTTTTTTTTTTTGTATTGTTACATTTACATTCAGTTCCATGAATAATGTAACATAGAATTTGTAAAAAGATCAGCTTATTTACATATTTTAGAGTGTATTAATTGAAAAATCATCCTTATTTTTTTTCCGAAATAAAAGAACAGTAGTATTGTAGTGTAATAGTGTATTGTGGTATAAATTACATTTGAATACAATGACTGTGTCTTGCACATAAGTATTATTAGATAACTATTGTACTGTTTAATGTCTAATAGACTACACACGATTAGCTTCGTCATTTATCGATATGCAATTTTCTGTGCGTCACATATTAAGGAGGTGAAAAGATGATGAACATCGACATCAAATAATTAAATCTCGCGTTCTCCACCTCTGCACCGACCATTCCAATTGAAGAACCAGGAATATCTGGATTGCGAAACGGCGAACGTACCAGGACTCGCAATTGATTCACTGGTTTGGTCGTCTTTCCGGATTCCAGCGAACACCGACGCGCGTTTCGTATGCAAAAATGCGCTTCCACGCGGCGCCCCATGTAATCCCCGTGGATCGCGATCGTCGCAGTCCATAGAATCCGTGAAAGCGAGAAACGCCGGGGCGTGAAGCGTTTTTGCAGGCTCCTCGAGTGAACGTGCACGCGCGTTGTAAGCGACTGGAATTATACAACCAGAGCTTGGGCGCGTGTGACATTATTGTTTTCCATTCAATTCGTTTTTCCCCCACTTCCACCACTGTTGCAGGCGTTCACTGGGCTCCTGAGCACTGTAATTATCCGTTCTTCCTTGTGTTTAACCCTTTAACCCTTTGCACTCATTTGGCTTCGCTAGGGGAAGACAGATATAGAGTATAGAAAGTAGAAAAAAAGGATTTTTTGGTTTGCATTATTTCGCGGCTTTTGACGTGACAAACATTTCTGCAACGCGAGTTATTCGAAATTCGAATTATTAGCAGAGAAGTAGAGGTCCAAAGATAGTACCTCTCATAATTTTACGAATTGGTAAAAGGGAACACTTCGGATAGGAAGGGCAGTTTCTCCCTTAAGGTCTAAAGTTTGTTTTTAGAACAATCTCAAGTTGTGGTGGAAGTTGTTCCTTTATAATAATTATAAGTTTAGTTGAAAATTTAACAGACCATTTTTAGAAGCGTCAACTTTCGATTGCTACCAAAAATTGAAACGATAAAATGATTGAAAAAGAAACGTTATAAAAATTTCTTTTTTACACGATCCTTATGGAACTGTACTTGATACTGAGATTGTACAGTATTGCCCTTTCATAGGTATATTACAGGTATAATTTATTACATCTTGTAGGTGTATTATGGGTATAGTCTGTTATTGAATAATATATTATGTATGATAGATCTGGGCCAAATTGTAATTATAAAACAGTAGAAGATAGAACAAATTTCAGTAGTTTCATATGGTGCATCTGTCTGCTCCAAAGATGGACACTTCAGAGATTCCAAAGTCACCTTCATTCGTCATTTCCTTCTTAGCTTGACATGTATTTTCACTCAGTGAATATGTCCCATATTTTGATTAACACCCGGTAGATTCGTAATACATGAAACATCTCTATTATATATTTTAAAATATATGAATTTTCCCAGTTACAATATATACCATAGGTTCCCACCGTAGATGCTGAGAAGAACTGGGTGGGTCTAGTTAGTTTCTTTATTTCCAATCGGACTTATTCACAGATTACACGCACAATGACACTTAGAAATGTTTATAATAGAGATAGTTTACCCAATGAACAAAAAATGAATCTTTGAAACGGGGACGGTGAGCTATAAATGGTTGGAAAACTGTGATGTATACGAATCGTGAGAGGAAAAATGTGGAATGAAAAGCGCAGCTGAAACGTAGAGACCGGAGAACAACAGGCTGTTACCGATGCTCGTCGACGAGGCGCAATAGCTGGTTGGAAAGGTGTGCTTTAACGTTGACCCGGTTACAAATTACCCACGATCGAAGCGCTGCATTTCGCGGGGTCAACGTGCCCCGTGTCTGACTTCTCGGTATTTCGAACCCAGTAAACGGGAGATTAAGTCATCGTGACGTTGTTCCGTATCGTTTGATCGAGCACATTCGTTTAAGTACACGCAGTAACACACATTAAGTGCATACTGCTTGGCGCCTCGATCATTTGCATGGTAACATATCACTGGACCACGTAGTGTCACATGTTTTTAGATCAATTACTGACAACAAGAATTACACAGACATTTCTTATATTGCGTAGTAAATGGAGAATGTGTTAAACATTGGAAAGTTAATAATATTTTGTGCTAGGTTCATGGGTGTAGCCAGGGGGCAAGGGGGCCTTGACCCCCATGGGCGGAAAAAATTGGGTTTTCCACTATTCTAGAAGAAAACAATTGGATTTTGCCCGTCCCCCTAAGACGAAAAATTTGGATTTTATTCACCCCCTACTCCTTTCAAAAAGAAAAAAATTACATTGCATTGAACATTTCTTTTATCCATATTGACTCAATCTGATAAGTTTGGAATCGATAAATCACGAAACTGTTTATTTTCGACCTGATAAATCAGCTTAGAAATAAAGTAAATTTTCTATCCATTGTGTCATTAGTAGAATAATTCATGAAAATGGGAGTTTGTGTGAATTTTCGTAGAGCAAGAGTTATCGTCACCGTATCGTAAACCATTGTATTGCACTAAGATAGTTTGGGTGTGTTTATTTGCGACATTCTTAAAGCTAATCAACGAGCGAATAACGCGCAATAAAAATGGAAGATCATGTTAATCTTCTTGTGCTTTCAGTCATCATTGCCGGATATTTTTTAATCTTTTTACGCCGATCGTGGTTTCCAAATGGTGTTTCGAAATTTTTTTATATCGATCTCGTACTTTGTTATTACTTTATTCCGCGATCGGCTATTATTATTCTCATGCGACGCATCAAAATATTACTTTTATATTGTTCATATTTCTATAGTTTAAATGAATAATTCGTTATTATAACACACTTATCGATTATTTCGAATCAAAGGTAAATAAAACTTCACCTTTTCCATTGATGATTCTGTTAGACTAGAAACCAAATAAATGTTCTTATTATCTATTCTACAGAAATAAAATCCATAGTTTTAAAATCGTACCAGAAGTCTTGATAATAAAAATTAAAAGCCATGGATTCTATAAGATTAAAAGAAAACTCATTAAATATTGTATAACACGTGTAATTTACTTTTAATCAAATTATCTAGTGTACCTTCTCCATCATCTTTGATGACCTCCATTAAACTTTCTAGCAAAACAAAGCACACTCATATCTTCACAATTAACATTCTATTACGACAAAATTGGACTCAATATTCCCATCACTGAATCAATATTTACCACATCCCAATAAAAACAGCCTCGAATCCAATTACAATTACTTACAATTCCATAAACTCAAATCACAAGCAATCGAAGAAGCCCAACGCATTTCACCGTAATTACACTTACAACAGCAACCCGTGTATAATTTCAAACATTCATTTACCCTCCATCAAGTTAACGGTTAACTCCATCATCGTGCCACGATTAATTTCCCAGATGAAACCCCAGCAATAACCTCTCCACATCAAACAGACATCGTACACTGAATCCAACCCATTAAATTATCGAAGTCCAGTCAACGAGTTAGTTCCCAATAAACAGCACTCTTTAAATTCCCTCGAAAGCGGGCGATTTAAATAATTAAAAAACCATCGATCATCCGCGATTATCGCAAAGTGTTACGTCGCGTCGTCGATAAGCCGTCGAAGAATCGCGCAGCGGGACACATTTTTTTCTGTTCTTCTTCTTCTGTCATCGAGTCCCCTTTATCGAGCCGCTGATAATGTTGATAACGATGTGTTGAGGCAAACGCAGGCTCAGTCTCGCGTGCGGTCACACCCGGTGATCCACAGTCGGTTTTCGCGACAACTTTTCGTCTAATATCGCGCCATGGAGATCCGCCAAATCCCGAAGTGGAACGTGATCGACGAGTACCTGAAGGATTTCACGCACTTTTTCCGCCTAGTAAGTGTGCAACTCCTCCCAATTCCCGTCGACGACGGACTAACGGCCTGCGGGTATCTCCCCGTCACGCCTTTTACGTAAACCACTTGACTCGCAGACTGCGGAATCGATTGACCGCTGGGCGTGAAAAGCGTAACCAGTAACGGGTCCGTGAACATAAAGTCCAAACATGTTTGGACATTTTTGAATATAAGATGTTTGAATGGTGCAAGCAAAATTCGGTCGTGATGAGACGACTGAATGCCGATCAAACGTTTTGAATGAATTGCTACGAGTGGAACTCTGTTTGGACTGTTTGAATATCATGTTAGGAGTTCAAACTTGTATAATATTGCATTAGAAGTTTGTTTGAATATTATCTTAGGTACTGAAAAACATGTTTGGACATCAGATCAAGAATTCAAATACGTTTGAACCTTACGCCAAGGATTCAAATATGTTTGAACACTATGTCAGGAGTTCAATAACATGTTTGAGTGTCACGTCAGGAGTTCAAAAACATGTTTGGACATCACATCAGGAATTCTAGTACGTTTGAACCTCATGTCAAGAATTCAAATATGTTTGAACTTTACGTCAAGGATTCAAATACGTTTGAACCTTATGTCAAGGATTCAAATATGTTTGAACATTATGTTAGGAGTTCAAACATGTTTGAGTATCACGTCAGGAGTCGAAGAACATATTTGAACATCACACCAGAAGATCAAACATGTTTGAACAGTTTGATTACCGATCACTAAGCGCAACTCAATTTCGGAGGATAGATTCTTCCTTCGTGGAGACTATGACTCTTTACGTGAACCGAAAAAAATTAGTGGATTCGATTTTTAATCCGTACAGAGCTAGTTCTAAGTGTTGGCTGGATGTATTTCGGGCCACATTTTTCGTTTGATTGTATAAATATTTTAAACTCAGTTTGTGATGACGAAACATTAATTATTGTGGGGCTCATCGGTGACCCGCACTCAATTTGCCATTGCAATCTTTGGGTCAACGATGACCGCCGACGTGAAAGTTAATTCAAACGCTTATATGGAGTGAACGGTAATGTTTGCGGACTTTTAGATATTATTAATATTGCAACGTGAACTGGTGACATTCAACAAAGTAAATGTGAGCAGTATGATAACGCAGCTCAGTTCCATAATTTCGTGTTATTTTATTCTTATACACTAAATGTATGGAAGATATCACTATAAAGTGTATAAAAATGACCGGACGTTTTAAGGCAATTAAGATTCGACAAAACTGATGTAAGAAATAAATTTTTTACATTCTGCATTCCAATATTTTACGGGTTTTGTGAGGAACGTTATGGTCTCGCAGAAATCTTATTTTTGCTTGATGAGTTCAGAATACTGTTACTACCTGTAATACGTTAGATATAGATATAGATTTCAGCGATATAAATAATTCAAGTTCCGTAAATTGATGATCATGTAACAGTATCTACATCATGTGCGATGCAGTGGATATGATTAATTGAGAGTTAACATGTTTCGTAAACTTCAAAACTGTTACGTGATAATTTACAGAAATTGAGAAAGAACTGAAATTTCTTTCCTATATTCACTATTCCATCAAGATCGGAATAAAATAAAATTATTAATTATTATACGGTGTGTCATGTAACTGATGGTACAACCGAGTAGGGCTTGATTCTAATGGAAAAATATTCATTTGAAACTTTGTTTTCTAGCAAATCGTCTTGAAAATTAATCTGAAACGCGTGTATTCATGGTAATAAGTAGAATCGGAATGCAATGAACAGACACGCTAGACTAAGTCCATCGAATTGCACGCGTATCCAGCAGATCTTCAAGGTCGTTTTTCTCGAAAATGGAGTCTCAAATAAAAAAAGGTTATTTTATGTTTTCGATTTATTTTTTCATGTAGAAGAACCCATCAACTGATTATGCAACCAGTTACATGACACTCTGTATATTAACCCTTTCCGATCGTAGGATTCGATTTGGAGTGATTCATTTAATTAGCATTTATAACACATTATGATACATTCTCAAAAATAATATTTAAGAACTGTTTAATGACGATTCTTTTTCGTTTATAAACAATTATTTCTGTTTATTTCTTTTAGTAAATTCTCTATTTTTCCGACATCTAAGAAATGACTATATGTAAAAAAATATTTTTTCCCGTTCGAAAGTAAAAAAAAATAATTTTGGTCCGAAAGGGTTAAATTCTAGATAATCCCTTACGCTGTAAATGCATCAATATCTGCAGTCTAATCGTCATCCTGCGAAAAATGTATCAACATTGAGAGCATGCACGTCGATGATTTCTTTTATTGTCACACTGTAATCGTACTGACCGTTTCGTCCCATAAAAGGAATATTTTAATAACAACGTAATCGAACGATAGTGAGTCACGTCGATCGATTACTATTCTCGGATCCCGAGTTCCGTTGTCAGATTACGAATCTGTGTTTGCCGAAGCGACACGCGTCGCGTCATACCGGGAAGAAGAAGAAGAAGACGAAGCGGTTTCGTGACGATAACACGGAAACAATTATCATCGGTAATTACGCGGCGGAACGGTTCACTGGCAAGAACTGGGATGCTAATTAGTCGACCGCGACATGGTTTCTCGGGAACGAGGATAAAAGAACAACATGTCGATTAACCCCGATGCGGTTTTCCAAGAAAGTACCGTGTATGACTTAGACGACGGGTCTCGGGGACTTATTGCATTGTTTCCCGAGGAAATCACGGGCGATCGTGGCTGCATTATTTCCAGCCCGTACGAATTTTATTCCGCAAACAGCCTAGATATCGTTCGCTCGTAGAGACCCGCTCGCGAGATAATGTTCCCCGTTGTTCGCACGTGTGATATCGCTTGCAATTGTGCGAGTGCAGATGCAGCTAATTCCAGGAGAGGTCGTTTTAATTAAATTTAATCGAATAAGAGGTACATAAGAGTTTTACCCTAGGATTTGACAAGTTCGATATTGCAGGTTTATTTGGAAACTGTTCGTCACGGATCACGTTAGATTATTCATGTTGTGTTGGAAAATAGGTACTGGGAAATAAGTATGTGAAAATTGGTACTGGAAAATAGGTACTAGGATGTAGGTATTCAAAAATAGCTATTGGAAAATAGGTCCTGGAAAACAGATACTGAAAAATGGGCACTGGAAAATAGGTACTGGAAAATGGGTACTAGGAAGTAGGTATTGGAAAATGGGTACTAGGAAGTAGGTATTGGAAAATAGCTATTGGAAAATAGATCCTGGAAAATAGGCCTTGGAAAATAGATATAGAAAAATGGGTACTGGAAAATAGGTACGGGAAAATGGGTACTAGGAAGTAGTAATTGGAAAATGGCTATTGGTAAATAGTTATTGGAAAGTAGGGACTGGAAATAGGAACTGGGAAATACACAAAACTGACAGTACATCCGTGATATTATAATGTGTAGGAAATAAATAAATACTGCAATTCACGTTACGTTTTTAACTCTTTAGCTGTCACGTCGTATACAGACAGAGACCTACACATGGACGTGTAATTCCTTTGGATATCATTTTTCCAAGTACTTTGGAGCTCGCTCGTAGCGTGAGGAACGAAATTTTTACGATTGCACGCGATATTCGGGGTCTCGAACGTTCAGAAATTCGTGTGCATATTCATAAAGCAGATAATTTACATTTACGCGGTGCCTTCGGTGGTAATTTCCTGCAATAGTTGGAATTTTTCGAGGCTGCCTTGAAATATGGATTCAATATTTTACTTTGTGAATTTAACGATTGTAGAAATTTGGAGCTTTTAGAATCTGGAATGAAAGTAATGTTTTGATTTATGAAACAAGATATGATTTATAAATCGATCCAGATGGTTCTAAAGATCCTGCAAATTTGGATTAGAAATATTTGACCCTGAAACTACGACTTCAGTGTATATTCTTTTAGTTTAGAATATCCTGAAAATCCTGAATTTTGAGAACTTTTATTCATTAAATATTATTATTGCTGTCGTTGTTAGTATATTGATTGAATGCAATATGGAACAACATATATGAACCTAAAAGATTAAAAAAATAATGATATCCACAAATTATATTCCTAACTGCTTCGATATTAGAATTAAGCAATGTATCCTAAACTCCAACTACAGAAGATTCATCTCTAAGATACTAAATACCGATGTCTCTGAATAAATCTTCTAATGTCTCCATCTACAAATTAAATTTCTGAGATCTTGCATTCTGGAATCAAGCTTACTGACTCTAAACTCCTGGAACAGAAGAGTCACCCATAAAACACTGAACACCAAAGGCTCTGAATGAATTTTCTACGAATGAAATTCCTGACCTTTCGCACTTTCGAATCAAGCTTATAGACTCCAGACTCCAAGAGCAGAAGATTCATCCTTAAAAAGCTGAATACTGAGTTCTCCAAATCAGTTTCTCAAAATATGTTGCCTTCAAATCCTGATATCTAAGAACTACACTCACCTTCATTCCGAACTCAAGATCCAGGATTCCACACTCCCAGAACAGAAGATTCGTCTCTAAGACCTAACCACTGAAGCCTCCAAATCGAGCCACCAAATCCTGATATCTAAGAACTACATTAACGAGACCTTTCATTCCGAACTCAAGATCCAGGATTCCATTCTCCCAGAACAGAAGAATCGTCTCTAAGACCTAACTCCAGCGGTTTCCAAATCGACCCAGCAAATCCTGAAGCCCAAGAACTACACATATGAAACCCTGCATTCCGGAATCCAATACCAAATATCGAATTCGTCAAAATCCGTGGTCTCCAGATCAGTCCCCCAAGATCTTCTGTTTCCGAACTAAGCTTGCAAATCCCGATATCCAAGGATACACACAAGACCTCGCAATCCAAGATCAGCTCCTGGATCCCAAGCTTCCAACACAAGATTCATCCTCTCCAATTTCCGAAGAACGAAGACCAAGTCTGAAGAAAGCTTCTTTCTGTTAGATCGACGAGAATGGGGACGGTTTCATCAACCTCACGGAGCTGCGTAGCGCCCTGGACATCTGCGGGTTCAAGATGCCCGGGTACAAGGTGCGCCAGATGATCGAGGAGTACGACGACAAGCAACGGTCGGAGCACAAAGGCAGACTGTCGTTCGAGGAGTTCGAGAAGCTGTGCAAGGAGCTGAAAGCGAACGAGCTGGGTTCGACGTTCAAGCAGGTCGTGTCGAAGAAGGAGAACCTCGAGACCTTGGGCGGTATTTCCGAGGCGTCCAGCGAGGGTACCACACATTCAGTCAGACTGGAGGAACAGCTCGCTTTCAGCGATTGGATCAACACGAATTTGTCGCATGATCCTGACCTGAAACATCTGCTGCCCATCGACCCAGAAGGGAAGAGTCTGTACGAGAAGGTCAAGGATGGAATCCTCCTCTGGTACGTAAAGACAGACTTTTTTGTATGATTTTTAGAATTTTTCTGGGATCTGCATTAACGCTCATAAGTACATGGCCAACATTAGATTCATTTTACTGGAACATGTGCCCGATTTGTTAAGAAAAAACTAGTTTTTCTCACAAGATTGGCCATAAATTCCCAAAGTAAAATTTACGTGAAAAACTTTCTTCAATGAAAGGGCTAATAGTTCTGAGAAGTAGAGTATTCACGGTGGTATATGGGCATTATATTCCCAAATAAAATTAACTATTATAATACCCTCGACGTCTTCTTCTAGTAAAATAATCAATCACTCCTGCCCGGACACGATCGACGAGAGAACGATCAACAAGAAGAACCTGACCCTCTACAAGAAACACGAGAACCTGACACTGGCCCTGTCCTCCGCCCAGGCGATCGGTTGCAACATAGTAAACATCGACGCCCACGATCTCATCAAAGGATCCCCCCACCTGGTGTTGGGTCTTCTCTGGCAGATCATCAGGATCGGTCTCTTCAATCAAATCACCTTGGAGAACTGTCCAGGCCTGGCCACACTCCTCCAAGACGGCGAGCGTATCGAGGACCTGCTCAAACTATCCCCAGAGTCAATCCTACTCAGATGGGTGAACCATCATCTCGAGAACGCTGGCATCGCAAGACGGTGCAACAACTTCCAATCAGACATCACCGACTCGGAGATCTACACCTACCTGATCAAGCAAATCGCCCCGCACACCTCTGGCGTCACACTGGAGGCGTTAATGGAGCCAAACCACACTTCACGCGCAGAGATCATGCTCCAGCAAGCGGCTAAGTTGGGCTGTCGCAGCTTCGTGACGCCCAGCGATGTAGTCAACGGCATCTACAAGCTGAATCTCGCGTTCGTCGCAAATATGTTCAATAATTATCCAGGCCTGGACAAGCCAGAGAGCAACATCGAGGGTCTAGAGTCCCTAGAGGAGACCAGGGAGGAGAAAACTTATAGGAATTGGATGAACTCGATGGGCGTGGTGCCTCACGTCAATTGGCTCTATTCAGACCTGGCTGATGGCCTAGTCATCTTCCAGCTGTACGACATCATCAAACCCGGCACTGTCAATTGGAACCGCGTGCACAAGAAGTTCACCAAACTACGGAAGTTCATGGAGAAGCTCGAGAACTGCAATTACGCGGTCGAGCTTGGAAAGACGATGAACTTCTCGCTGGTCGGTATCGCCGGACAGGATTTAAACGACGGGAACGCGACGCTGACGTTGGCCTTGATCTGGCAGCTGATGAGATCGTACACTTTGTCGATCCTCACGTCGCTCGCGGACACGCAAGGTAGCACTATGGTCGAGAAGGAGATCGTGCAATGGGTGAACTCGAAGTTACACGGGGCGGGGAAGACGAGTAGCATGAAGGGCTTCCAGGACTCGTCGATATCGGACGGGAAGGTGGTGATCGATCTGATCGACGCGATCAAGCCGGGATCGGTGAACTATGACCTTGTCAAGGAAGGAGGCACCGAGGAGGTGAGATGGATGAGGGTTTTGTGGAGGCGGGGGTCGTTTCCATTTATCGTTTAGACTGGAACTAGTATAGTGATTGGACTGGGGATAATGCTAATGTAGATTTTTCTGGATTAATTTTCAGAAACTAGAGTCGAATGGAAATGTTTTTACTCTATTAACGATTCTTTAAATATCTAAGTAAAATAGAAATCTTGATCTATTTTATTAAACATTTTACTGTACTGACTCTTAGAGATCTGAGTATGAGGGAAGGCATAGAATCTGTAGTCTAATAATGAGATTCTATGTATTGTAGAACGTTAATGTATTAAGTTATATGAGTAACGAAAACGGAATTTAATTGGTAAAGTGCACTTCATCATGATGTATGCCTTCCTGCCATTGTTCTACAGGCAATTCTATTCTTCCGTTATAATGAGTAATAACAGTACATTGTTAAATGATATTCTTGATGAAAAAGGTGTACTGCAATTATAAAGAAGATATTGTGGCACCTTCTATTAATGTAGCAGGATTCAAGAATTCGAAAGCCAAGGGGATCCAGAAATGGTTAGTCCAGATGTGTTCCCATTCTCTGTACTAGTTCCACAAAGTTTTCATTCAATAAGTCGTAACGTTCATGGCCGCAGTTAGCGCTCGTTGATTCGTTGTTTTCAGATTGCAATCATTGAATTGTTAGCCTTAACCATTATCGAGGCATTGTGATACTCGTTTTTGATCGATACCGTCGTAAACGTCTCGTTGGGACTTTAATACAAGCTTTATTGAGCTAAAGATAACAGCAGAAGGTTTATTATTTGGAGAAGTTTTTTATGAATCACAGGAGAAATCTGTATCTTTATGAATACGTAACAAGTCATATAAGCTAATTTATCAGTAGAAATGTTGCTGTGTGAAGATAGATTATTAATGGAATTCTAAATTCTAAAGTTTACCAGTTCACTTACGAAATTTAATACCAGCGAATAACATTCTCACGATAAAGCTACTAGCTACTAAACTTTCGGAATGAGAGCTTCATTCTTAACACACTAAATCTTGAAGTTCCTGGATCAATTATTTGGGACCTAATATCTGCAACCTACACTCCTGAGTGCTTCGAGACTGAAATTAACCCCCTTCTGGCTCGAACATTTCTGGAAGAGACTATTCGTCTCTGAGATTCTAAATCCTTAAGTTTCCGGATCAATTTATCAAAATCTGATGTCTCCGCACAAATCCTGGACAATTTCATATTTCTGAACGAGTCCTCCAAAATCTAATACCTCGAAACGAATCCTCAAAAATCTGATGTCTCCGGACGAATTCCCAAAAATCTGATGCCTCTAGACGAATCCTCCAAAGCTGATGTCTCCGGACCAATCCACCAAAACCTGCTATCCAAAACCGCCATTTCTGAAAACTCTCTGGAATGAAGCTCATGGATCCCAAACTCTCCGAAGATCATTCATTTCTCAACTTACAATATTTTCAAGACAAAAAGAACACAGAAGATCCATTAATCTTCTTGTCGCATAGACCCTCGGTCTAATCAACCACTGCATCGAAGCAATACGTCAAAGTCTCTATGACATTAGCAAACGCTATAAACAAATCGAAAACCAGTAGGCGTACGGCCTTAGAAGTTCCCGCGAAGACGTTTCCCATCGGTGTGCGTGTATGTCGTCACTGTCGTGTTTCCAACGTTAGCCGTGTCGAATCGGCGTGACTAATCGTCGACTGCCGGTACGTTTTGCAGGCGAACCTGGACAACGCGAAATACGCGATATCCTTGGCCCGGAAATGCGGCGCGCGGGTCTACGCGCTGCCTGAGGACATCACCGAGGTGAAACCGAAGATGGTGATGACGGTGTTCGCCTGCCTGATGGCGATGGATTACATACCGAACATGGACTCCGTGAAGCAACCGAACAACATCAAGAACGGCCAATAATGTCGCGCCATTTTGTTAATCCCGTGGCGCCATCTAAGCGCGTCAGAACTGTCGACTGAGCCACGGCGTCAGGCCGTGTCTCTTCTACGAACGTAATGATTGTATATACATAGGTTAGGGTAGCTTGTTTTCCAAAATGAAACCCATACGGGGAGAAACGAGGAAGAAAAGAACGGAACATTCAACCATGAAATGGAGATCACGGCCGAAACGAAAGCCGTGTTACTTTCCGTCGTTCATTCGAGGCATTCTTCGACGAAGCTCGTGACTTTCATCGTGATCGTTTTATTCATTATTTCCCGTCTGTTTAAGTTCTTGCATAGTCCAGGAAGCTAGGGAACCATGTAGGATCTTGCTAGCGAGCTTCGAGAACGAATCATTTATCATTGGGTTGTCGATTGTAACGGTCGGAAGGATCGATCAGCGTGGCGCGTTTACGTATTACCCGCTTGGGTCGCGAGGGATCTCGACGGGACGTAACAGATGTTTGATCGGTCGCGGTTGCTTGTAAATTACTAGCATTATATACCGTGTGATAGGGGATTCTACTTTTCTTCAAAGTTTCCACGATCATATCCTTGTCTAAACCTCCGTCACGTGACTTGAGAAATCGTAGAAGTCGATTTTCGAAGGATCTATCTTCTCAGCGGTCGATTTAACTCTGCTACGAACCTCCGTTCCGTTATACATTTTATGCAATGTTCTGGAACAAAAGATACATGCATTAGTTAAGAATCTTTTGTATTTTCCTTAAACTTAGAGAAATATTTTAAGAAGCTGAAGTATTGAACAAACCGTAGGACCACAGAAGGGTTGGAAACCATGAAATGCTACTGGGTTGAAGAAGATCGGTTGGTCGTGGCAGGGTTAAAGAAGAATAGTGAAAATCGAACGAATATTCAGATCATTCAAAATGTCGCAAAGAAATCTTGTTTAACCCTTGCGTAACGAGTGTGAGGTCATTTTGACCCATCATTGCGGTGATCATAAAGTATTCATTAGAGGGAGTTGCACAATGACAGTGAACTCTTAGTAGATTTATTTTATCACATTATTGTGTCCATATTTTACATTAAAATTATAGGAAGTTCATTTTTAATATTAAGCAAGTATAACTATTTTATGCACCCTTTTTTCCTAAACATAACTGTGTGAATACGTATTTATCTACAAAATTTGTTGTACAATTTCTGGTTTAGAGGACTTTGAGGATCGCATTGATCCTTAAACTACACGGAAGACGAATATCGGGTCAGCAGTCACCCGTGACGAAATTTTTGTTATACATACCTTAGAACCAGCATTTGAAGCTCTAAGTCATCGTATATTTAAAATATACGAAAACCAGAATATGTTTGTAAAACATATGTGTTTGATTCGTCAATTGAATTATATATCACGTATTTTGTAACTTATTTATTATCGTTACGTTAAAAATATAGGGATGGGTCAGAAGTGACCCAACATTGGTTAAGAGAGGGTTAATCAAATTTCTTGGGTACCAGGTAACGTCGTGACTTATCAAACTCGGCCGGTATTCGATGAAAATCGATCGAAAGTTTTAATCAATTGCGGAGGAACGAACTATAATTCGCGTATACCGGATATACGTGGCTTTCAGATTGTCGATTATATATATGTATATATATATACGTATATACTATATTTACATTCTTAAATCATATATATATATATACATATACTTGAGATGTATACACGTATTTGATACTATGCATTGTCATAATTTTTACAATGGCAATGTCTTCGATCAATCAATGAATTCAATCGAGTTAGGCGAACACGATGCTGCCAAACTGTAAAACGTGTCTAATCAATTATTCTTCATGACGCTTTTGCCTGGTGATTTTTCGAATGTTCGTCTTTAAATTGTTTTTTAACGAAGATTCCGTGCGGTCGTTTTCAGACGAACACTTTTAAACGTTGCTTTGGGTCGTTTGAAAAGTTCGTAGCGTTTCATATGCCAGTGTCTTTATTGTCTTTTTAGTAGACAAATAAGAAATTAAATATTATTAGACGATAAAAAATTTAATTGTTTTCTATAAGAAATATAACGGGAAAATTGTGAACGAGCACAAAGCGTATTTCTGTCACACCATATTGTTATACTTTATTAAATATATCTACAGGTTTATTACAGCATGGTGTGATAAGAAATATAGAGTTCCATTAAAAAAAAAGAAAAACAATTACCTTGAAATGTACAAACATATAATTTTTATCTAATTGTTTTGTCAACCTTAATATTAATCCGCATAAACGTTATAAATGGTCCCTTCATTATTTCCTTGTGTCATTATTAATAACAAAGGATTGGGGTGGTCACGTTAGCTGTGACACCCGGTATATGTACGTCTCTGACAACTAAAGGATTAATATAAATATCTTGCCACATAGTTTCTGTGATGGTAAAAAAAACAGAAACGTCCTGTGCAATAAAGTAACACAATACCGAAAAAAAAAAAGAAATTTCAATACCCACCATTTCTGATAGTTGCACGAAAATCAATTCGCAATTATCGATTTGCAATTAACAAAGATCAACACGCAAATGTCACACGATAGCGTAAGAAATCCTACGAACTTTTCGGACGATCCAGCATTTTATACCCACTCGAATCGTGCAATTTTAAATCGTGTTTTTTAAGAGAACAGAGCGGTCGAAAACGAATTGCAATCGTTCCACCATGAATCCGTAATCATTTCATCGAGCATTGAACATCGATCGAACAAGCAATGATACGAAACGAACGCACAACGATCATTGTAATCGTGCCATTATAATTATCGAGCGCAATCGCGACTGAATGCTTATCGAACATTTAACGACTCGAACGGAACAACACGTACTTACGTAATCACGAAAGATGTCGGAACGAGTCACGTTGCCGATGGATTTTTCTACAGCGGCCTAAGGAACGCTGGTTCCTCTGGATCACTCGCATTTGACCGTCATTCAACTGTCATTCAAAACGTTGACTCTAATGGGCGTCACTAGTGACCGTCAATCAATACGTTGACTGCTATGGGGGTCACCTGTGACCGTCATTCAACACGTTAACTCTAATAGGGGTCACTGGTGACCGTCATTCAACACGTTAACTCTAATAGGAGTCATCTACAGCATTTCATCTACCAGTTGGCGTATTTTCGATGACTGACGATGTCAAAATTAATTAATTAATTCTTCGACGGCACAGTTGGGTCAGTTTGGATTCAATTACATGTATCTTTGGACCATCTGTCCGAGATTCTGTCGTTCCATGGTTAAAATACGTATGTCAGATAAACGACAACATTTGTAAACTTTTCAATACTGTTAATACTACAAGATAAGTCGAAACTTTCCGTAAAATAAATGTACAAGCTATGACAACCGGCTCAATTTAACAATTTTATATAACAGGTCGGTGTAAAAGATTTGTCATTTTCGTATGAAGCTGTATTTTAAGGAAATATTTTTAATCTAGCATTCTTCATTCATTTAATCAAATTCGATGTTGAAATTCATAATTCGGTTTAGATTTCGTTCAAGTTGGAAATCCTTGTTAAACTAATTCAAGTTTGACTTGCAAATTCTTGTATTATATTTTAACGTAAAAAAAATCTAAAGAAGGCATACGTGCCTCCAGACTCCACGAATTCTACGAATGCCAAGTTTTACTTATTCCTCCATAATTCCATTTTCTGCGTTTCCTTTAATTTCAAAACTTCTTCAATATAAGGGAGTAAGCAATCCACTAATGTCTAATTCTATTAAGATCAAAGTTACATCGAAATTATACAACTTCACTTTCGATTATATTTTACAAATACGATAAATCTTTTGCACCAACTTAATGTTTTGCTATTAAGTATTCCGTATAATATAAAATTTGATGTAGTTAAAAAACAAACAAAAAATTCGTTTGGCAGTCAACGTGTGAGCCGAAATCACGAATCATCTCGAACGAGTCACTGTCGTGGCTGAACGTCAGCTTCATCGAATGAAGCGAAAAGCAATCGACTGAATCGATATTAACGTTTTCTTTCTTAGAGGGAATTCCCGACGCGTTTCACGCGGTTTCGATAAATATGCACTAATGGTGTAGAAAGTATCGGGGAGATTAGACGACTTCGGTAAAAGACGAGTAAAGTAGCTGTAGACTAATAGAAATTGCGTGGAGCTGTCGAGGATCACGATGAGTCAGTGGAAGTTTCGTCGAACTGAACTGAGTACTGGGGTTGTTCGAGTAGATTGAGTAGATAGAAAATTTGGGTAGCTTGAGTTGTGCTTTAAGAAGCATTCGAACAATCGAAGTGTACGAAATGTTGGTACTCGGTGCAGTTCGAATGTTTAAGTATACGATTTCATTGTAACAATTGAAATTATCTTTTGAATACTTGATGTAGTCAATTAATCGAGAACTCAGTTTCTTCCGAATAATTGAGTAACATTCAAGTTTTTAGTTCTCGATCTGGAACAATTAAGATTTTCGAAATCTTGGTACAGAACAGATTAATTGACGTGTTCAATTATTCGAGTATTTCCTCTATCCTGAATAATTGAGATTTTCGAAATCTTGAGTACTTGATTCTGTCGAAATAATTGAAAATATCCTCGGGTACTCTAGTACTCAATTGACTTCTAACGATCGAGCGCCAAATTCGATAAAGAAATCAAGGTATACAAACTCGAAAGTACTCGAACTGATTCGATTATCAAACCATCCACTCGAGTACTCAACACAGTCCAAGTAAGTACTCGAGTGTTCGGACAGCTCCGGTAGGAGTAGGCTGTGTTTCGGAGGGCGAGCTCAGTGCACATTTATTGCGACCATATTCGATATACGTCACAACTAAATTAAGACTAAATCATTAGTAAATAATCAATCTGCGTTCGACGATCGAACCGTAACGCGGAAATTAATTTGAAAGTGCAATCGATCGAAATACTATTTCGAGCATTCCTAACGGCGAGGAAGTAAAAGACTTAGCGCAAGCTTCTCGGTGAGGCAGGACACGTTCAGCATTTCCTATCGATCTTTCCATCTTAACTTTAGATACAGAACAAATACACGTTACTTCACTACGTTATCCATTCCACGAGCTGATAATTCATCGTTTGTACCGGGTTGCATTTCTAACATTTAGTCAGGATACCAAGTTGCATTCCGAGTGTCCTGAATCGAGAGGATCGAGATCGAACGTTCAACCCTTTCGATGCACAGTCGCGATTGGCTTTCGTGGTTTCGAGCTGAAGAGTGTTTAAGTTAAATCTTATCACTCTTCAAGTTTGTCTTTTAACCCTCATCCATTCCTTGTGACAATTTGACACATTTTTCTCCTGATAAATGATGTTGTTCTTTCATGTGGTGGTTCACCTTGTATAACAGGTTCGTCGACACCTGTGATCACCAGTTTCGAATACACCGTATCGATATTGTAGATGTTGAAACAAATACGTCGGCTGAAGGTATCGAAAGAGTTGAACGTCGACGGGGAAGCTTATCGTCGCGAGTATCGAGACGTGAACGCAATTTAACGAAGGGTCGTTTGCAATCTGCGCACCTAGATGTAAGGATTTTAGTCACGTGAATATAGAAGCCGATTTATTCCGTGATACAGAGAACCGCCTCGACGCGTATCGAGGGTGGTATTCGCGATCAGAGGCTGTCGATCGCACGTCGCGAACATACACACACGGTTTTGTCAATCAACACTCGTCAATCAATTTAAACTTAACGATGATCGCTGTAAAACCGTGAGCACGCGCGTTCACGTGCGTGGATCACCGTAGATATAATTTAATGTAACCGTAATTTAAATAAAAAGAAATTTATCTAATACCCACCGGATGTTGTTGCTCGAAATAAGAGGATCGATTTCCCGATAGCACATGACGTCCAATGACGCCTTGAAGACGGCTTAAAGGCGCCTCAGACCTAAAATAGCCGTGAAATGGACGTCTTTACGGCGTCATGTACTATCTTGGGTTGTTTATCTGTGTATCTGTAGGATGTTAATAAATGTGTGGGATGGTTTTTTGGAGAATTTTCAGTGGCAAATTAACACGTTTGTTGCCCCTAATTTGGTTTCGAAAATGTTCGTCGCAGACTATTTTATAGTGGAATGTTCTCACTTTCTTTTAAAATATAAGTTCTTCAGAAGTCAATACCTATATTACAAATATCTAAAACAGAGATAATAAGTAACATAAAATATTGGTGAATAGTGCAAAACATATTTTGCTTTTATCAAGCACATGACGTCTTGAAGACGCCCATTTTAAGGCTATTTTAGTTCTGCGGCGTCTTTAAGCCGTCATTAAGCCGTCTGTGTGCTATCAGAGAACATAGTATGCTGATTAACTCGATATCTTTACATACAAGACTAGTCCCCAGAAATCGTTTATTAAATTCACCGTCTGCAAATGGAATATTCTTATCGGTAATTTCTATAACTTTATTTCTCGACGGTGTTACACAGTAAATATTCTTCTAATAATTCGCAAAGTATCGTTTCACTCTGGTGTTTCACTCTGCAGTCAGAGGCTTCGATTTATTTCACGTTACGGTGTCGAAGGAACACTTTACATTGACGATCTTTCTAACTAAACCACTGGTCGGTAATTGCAAATGGATGGATTGTTATGAAAAAAAAAAATAATGTACTGCGAAAACAATGTTTAAAATTTACTTCATCGCGTAAATTCTATTCACGTCCGCGTTCATCTCGATGCTGGTCTTCGATGCCTCGGGGATTTCAGACGGTGCCCATTTCGCGCCTCGAATGTCCCGTAACGTAACGCTTATGTATTCCGAGATGGCGACGAGATTGTTCATCCTGTCCGAGCCCATTGTCCCTGTCCTCGTGATCGACGAGACGAACTGGACGTCGGACACGAAAATGCGACTGGACGAGCTTTCCTGGAATGGAAAAGATCGGTAGATTGTTTGTGATTAATTTGTTGAACAATTTTTACGATATTATATAGAAAATTTAATTTGATTTAGGAGCGAGTCATTTAACAGTATTATCATAACGTTTTTTCCATGGACGTAGTCAGGTTATCAGTCAAGGGGGGGGGGCAAAAATATTAACACATCGACTGCCACAGTGAAAAAGGCTGTACGTAGCCAGACACTCTTTATTTTGTTTTTAAAGTCATAAATCGTTGAAAATGTATGCGTTTTGTTAATAGAGGTTGTTGGTCGTGTTTCAAATTATACAGCAATATTAAATATTATGCAAAAAATTTGTAACTTTGGGAGGGTGGGCAAAATACAATTTTTTTTTCTTGTAGGGTGGGCCAGAAGCCACTTTTTTCCGTCCTTCCCTTCTTTCCTAGAGTTACAACATTTTTGCGTAATATTTAATATTGCAATACAATTTGAAACACGACCAATAACCTCTATTAATAAAATGCATAAATTTTTAACGTTTTATGACTTTAACCCCTTGACTTACAACATCGAGTCAGACCCGTGATAACGATTTCAAACTGAATTTAGTAAACAAGTATGTTATTCGTGTTCTTTGAGTCAACGTGAAATACTGTTTCGCTGATATGAACATTTATGGTTTAGAATAAATCTAACATTTGCCATAAGAATAGAATTCCTCAAGTGTCTGGGAAAATATTAACGATAAAGTAATTATTGAGAGTGAAGTCGTAAAAAAAACCGAATGACAAGGGGTGAAAAACAAAATAAAGCGTGTCTGGCTACGTACTGCCTTTTTCACTGTGGCAGTCGATGTGTTAATATTTTTGCCGCTCCCCCGACTGATAACCTGGCTATGATTATATTTTGCTTAATGTTGAAATTAAATTCGCAGTTTGGTACATGCTTTGGTAAAACAAATGTGGCAATGTTCCGTGAACTAATTGTCAGAACTTTTAATTTATTAGGTTGTTGCATAATAAATTACGTTTTCGAACGCCGGAGATAATACGATTGTATTTCAGTTGGAAAACTTGGCTATGATTATATCCCATGAAAACAAAGTGACTTACCAAATGGGACTGAAGGTCCGGTTCGACGACATTGTCTCCATAGGATCCAAAGTAGAACGGAGCGTAGTGGCTGCAGTTGTTCAATTTGATCGTCTTCTGGATCACAATAGCCTCGCCGGGCACTTTGTTCAGCTGCGGTAGCGATTCCAGCTCGTAGCGATAGCTCCTCATCTTGCTAGCGACTCCTTTCGACGGATAGTGATTGATCCCGACGTTCACGTTGCAACGACCGATCGTGGTGTTCTCTGGAACCTGGAAGATCCCGTCTGGCACACCGTTCAAATCCACTCCGATGCTCAGACACTCGACGATCAGTTTGAGGTCGTTCAGTGTGTAGACGCGTATGCCCTCGTTGACGATCATGTATTCGACGCCACGTTGGTTGAACTTGATCTCGAACGGATCCTCGTTGCAGAGTTGTTTGTAGTCCTCCTCGGAGACGTCCAGTTGATTGTCGTTGGTCATGTCCACGGTCTGACCGCGACAATTGCCCGTCTGACAGTTCAGGGAATCGGGTCCTTTAGGTCTGCAGAAGAGGTTCATCGCGGTGTAGTTCGATCGTTTTACCGCGTCGTGGTTCATCGGGATCGACGTGAAGTTCATCTCGACGTCGAAGACGTACTCCGGCCCGTGCTTCCACACGGTCTCGTCGACCGCCATACGGGCGACTGAAATGATTGGAACGGTTCCCATTTTGAATTTTTCATCATTTTCCAAGTACTATCTACTTCAGATGTTACGAACTCTTTTTTTGTTTCACCCTGTATATCCTCTGGGACACCCTAAACGCTATCTAGAATCCACAGGAATGTCCGTTAAAATTTCTTATCCATAATTATCGAACAAGGAAATGCACGGGAGTGTTCCTCTGATTTTTATGAAACTTGGTATGGCTGTTAAACAGTCAAAAATAAGGGATACGTATTTTTTTTTTATCGGCTGAGACGCGACTTTAAGGGGTGAAACCATCCCACGAAGTTTTGACCCGAATGTACTATCTCGAGAACCAGAGGAGATACTAAAAAACTTCTAGTAGACGAGGTTTGTCTAAAATATAATTTATCTAACAAATTGTCTAAAATATAATTCGTTTGTAACAAAAAAATTCGTCATTCGTGATTTTCGTCTTAGTTTTGCATGTAGTATCCACCCTATGCAAGTGTCCCACATTTTTATTAACACCCTTTGTTGATCTATTCTTGTAATCTTTACTGTTATCGTGCTTTTGTGATAAATTTTGCTTAATTTTGAAATTAAATTCGCAGATTGGTACATGCTTTGGTTAAACAAATGTGACAATTTTCCGTGAACTTTGTGGGTCACTGTATTTCAGAACTTTTAATTTATTAGGTTGTTGCATGATAAATTACGTTTTTGAATGGCGGAGATAATACAATTTTATTTTATCTGGAAAATATTTTTAATCGAAGTAAAGTCCGTCTGAATGAATACATTCTTGTGAACTAGTTACGAGCTTCTTGATCCCGCGTTTAACGATTTCAAGATGGCTGACATGACGCGCGTTGAGAAATGACGTTTATTATGCAACAACCTAGTACACTAAGTTGTGAATAGGAAAGGAAATAGTCTCAATTGTTGGAGTGTGGTCACTTATCATCTGTGGTATTCTGACATATTTTCGCAAGCAATTTTCTGGTATAAGAAGATAATGACAGGAAATAGAGTGACGAAGATGTGTAATATTGGGTCAGTGCAAAAGGTTTGATGGGTTTACTGTAAAAGAGTCAACTAATAAATAATAAACTTAATTATAATTTAATAAAATACATAATAATACTTCTGTAACATATGTATTTTCAATAGAAATTTTTATTCTAATGAACAAATTTTTTGAATGTTATTATTCAGTGAATTCGTATAATTAAATTATATTAATAAATTTACATTTTACTACATAGTGCGATGGATATAACGGTTTCTTTAAAGAGCTTACAAAAATTTTGTTGCTACGTCTGTAACGTTTATTCTTTCCATTTTTTAAAATTTCTTTTCTGGACCTCAATTTTAATTTTATTTTACACAATAAAACACACTTGATCGCGTCAATTTTTGTTCCAAACAACAATTCACTGTGTTGCCTTGACATCGACATATAATGTATTAATATAATAAAACAAAACTTTTGCACTTACCCAATATATTGTTTTAGGGCGACAGATTGAGAATTTTTGCAACAAAAACTATCTTGACGGTAGAGATGTTTATCTTAACTAAGTTGGTTCGAAATATTTCTTGACGTATTCCAGACAATTTTAGTTGATATTAGCGTGATTGAAATGCGCTGGTTTACGATATTATTTCGGAAACTATCTGATCGTAGAAATTTTCACTTACCAGACCTCCTTTAAAATGATCGCAAATAATTTTAGCAGAAACTTATGAAATCCAGTAAAAATATTGTATGATGGCTTAGATTAGAATCTTGGGTAACAATATATTTTACTCAAAGAAATCTGCATATTAACCAATACTATTCAACCATTCACCGTGCTGTTAATTTTGTAAATTTTTCCCCAATCAAACGCAGACTAAGAATATAGAATTATGCAACGAATATATTATTGATTTAGTATATGTTGCTTCAATGTATAATTAATTATTTCGATCGTTCTAAGGGTTAACGTTGCGATGATAAGTCCGATTACATTCGAAAAGAGCGAGATTCCATAACACGATGAAAGTTATGACGTTAGAAATGACGTTCAATGATGTTATAATTAGTGTCGTGCATTATCGTTCGCGTAAGCAGTTCCTGGTCCGATTTAGAGAGATTGACGATAACGATGGCTAAATGGAAAATTGGCTTACCGACCTAAGAAGAACGGAATTAATGAGGCGAGCATGTCGCGGCACTGCCTTCAACTGGTTTAACACTCTTCTTCGGCACGAATGTCCTTTTATATCACCGATGCACTCCGACGACCTCGTAATTTAATTAAGCCGTCCCACTACCGGGCTAAGTAATTATCATACGAGCTCGCGGATTATTCGCGAATCCCGGTCTTCGGGGAACGTCTCGGCGCGATTCAATGGTTCCTCTTCATCGGCTGTTAATCACCTAATTTTTTCAATGATCAGAATTAAAACACAATTAGTGTTTCAACGTATTGCACCGAAGAATGAAAAATTACATTTGAATCTGTGGAATTCATAGGTTTGGAGAACAATTAAAATTGTTAAACAGAATAAAACTTAACTTACGATTTTACAGGGGTGACAAAAATGGGAGCAAAGTAAGGACTGTCATGTGAGGGTTAATAAAATTTTGCTATGCATTGGTTATGCTTTTACTACGTATTTTGTAGTAGGCGTGCAATACTTCGGAACAACAGTGTACAACCAATTTCATATACTTTGCTAACAATAGCAAAATTGATTCCTAACATACACGTCTTCACGTAAACGAAAACTCCGCAACGAAAAATTAATCGAAAAATTGTTATTTCCGTTCATCGACTGTCATTTACATTTCAAATAATACACAATTAAAACATAATATATAGTACCTATTTTTAAAATTCTTTACAATTAAAACATAATGATACGTATTTTCAAAATACAATACTTTCAAATACGTTTCAATAGTATTGAATACATATTATTATGCTTTAATTGTGTACTATTGAAACGTAAAATAATTGACAATCGACGAAGGGAAATAACAATTCTTCGATTAATATTTTATTGTGGAGTTTTCGGTTACTCGAAGACGTGTATGTTAGCAACAAGTTTTGCTATTGTTGAAGTATTTTCCTGTACTCGTCCGAAAGGAATCGAATGTAATATGTATTTTCGACAATCTAGAATTACCTTATTGCTATTAAATCTTGCTTCTAACTACCAGTTCTGATAAACCATGTTGCAAGCGACGTTCTCTATTCTACCGATCGTTGTTAATCTCGCGCAATCTGTCGTTCCGTGATAAGCGTTCGAGATGACAACGAATAGAAGCTTTATCAATGGGGATCTCTGCGCTCCCGGTCTAATATGCATTAGCGACCTCGTATTCACCAGAGACGATTCGTTTACTATCTGACGTCACAATTTCTAGACGTGCAGACACATTGCAATCGACACAGTAGCACTGGAGAGACAGCCGAGACATTAAAAAATCGTGACGGATACGTTATTGACCAAAACGCAAAAATAAATGTTCAATATTTAGGCTCGTATTTTTCCTTAAAATTGCAAACGAATTTTTGGTTCAACCCAATATAATGGGTAAAAAATTATTCGCTCAATCTTTAAATCAAAATGATTTTTTTTAAATTGGGAAGTTAGAAAAATTTGTTTACTATATAATGTGTACAAAAAATTGCGAAAAAGTTGCAATTTGTCCGAATTGCGAAGAATATAGTAAAGATCTCTTTTTACAACTTTTTTATCCGACACCGTAATGAAAATTTTACAGACAATAGGACTGTGACAGACAAATAGGAATTATCACTTTTTTCATGTGTTTAAATGTTTAATGAATATTTACATACAATTTCGAATTGATGATCTACGAATGGTATTTTGCATGGTGATTTCAGATGAACGATTATTGACATAGGAGCCCGGTTAATCGTGAGTTTATAAAAAAACGGCAAATGAATAGTAAATAATGTAGGGTAAATACACCAATGAACGAGCACTTTTGACATTTTCTAACTATTAAAGTCGAATTTTAAACGATAATAATATTAATAAATACTTGGCACATGAAAATTAAATTTTTTTAATATTTGCAGCATTTTATAACGTATAGATTTCCATTTGAAAAATTGTAAAAATACAATTAATTAAATCAAGAACAGAAAAATACAGATTTCACTAGTAAACGAACATTTCTAACTAACAGCGTGAAAGTTGTTTCAATATCAATATTTACTCATTTGCTTATTTTAATAACTTAATTTACTCGTTTTTACATAGAATGTTTGTTCACTGGTACTTGTTCATTTACTGGTGCATCCGTCCTACCACTCTAAGAAACGATAATCAGTGTACATTCTGTAGAACCGTTTTTACATTAGTTAATTTTGTTTTTTCAGTTAATGTTTAATGTTTCTAAAGCCGTACAAACTAGTCGACGCTGGATTCATTATATCCGGTAACGAGCTTTGAGCTGGAGTTATGCTTCTCAGAGACAAGCTTATCTTCTGATTGATTGGCATTGTTATGGCCTTGTTCACTGCATTCAGCGTGCCTGTAGATTCGGTGCACGAAGTCATCCCCTTTTCTGAAATGCGTATGCGAGTAACTGACGTCGTCTGGAAAACACAGAAATATAGTTAACACAAAATTTAACAGTTTTTATGGATCTAACTTTAACCCTCCGTGACACCCCTGGGTCTCTTATGGTAAAAGTGAAATTTCGCGCTCAAATGTTTCCGAAACGAAGGAATTTTTATTAAAAGAAAACTTTTTAACATTCGATTTTAAAAACTATTCGATCATATAGTAAAGATCCTGGGAAGTATTCCTGAATTTTTTGGAAGTCTATAAGATAACAATAAAATAGGTGTGGACATAGATGAGGAGATGAATCTATACGAAAAAATACGTCGAAAAAGAAGAATAAATTTTTTTACATGAGCTTCTAAGAAAACCCACTTAGAAAATTCATCGAGCACAAGTGTATCGCAGTGACAATAAGTAGAAATGAAATGCAATGAACATAGCCGGGTCTCCAATAAATTTTCAAATTCGATTATTTCAAAAACCGAAGCATCACCCGAAAAAATTTCATTCTTTTCTTTCAGACTCATTTTTTCTTGTATACAGTAAATCCTCGATGATTGTCCAAAGGCTTCTTGGCACGCACCAGGAGAACTTTCCAGGTGTAACGCTGATTTTTTAACGAGGTCTAGCACAGAATGATATAAGCTTGCAATTCTGAAGCCAATGATAATTGTTTCAGCCGCCTGTGGCCATTACTTTATGAAATATTTAATGTTCAGTGCCGAGGTGCCTTCGAACACTCATCGAGGATTTACTGTAATTACTTAACCTAAACGGTTGTACTACCCCAATTGTGACACACCCCGTCTTACCATGACAAAGTAAATATTCTTCTCCAAATTTGGATTCACATTGGTCCCGAAGAAATGTAACGACTTTTCCGAGCACTTCTTTATCTGTCTGACCTTCTCTATATCCAGCATCGCCCTATTCAGGGGCACGATCTCCGGTCTCTCGGGCTCAAACACAATGTCCATATCCTGCTCCATCTTCCTGTCACTATGGATCAACCGATACCATTAAGGTATCGATACTTTTACTCATAACTTGCATCGAAAGAAAATATCGATACCTACTTAGCATCGTATCAAAAGTATCAACACCTACTTGTATCGGATGGTGACAACATTTTTTTATAACTGTTACTTTTTAATGGTTCTTTCTAAAAATTTAAAATTCACTTATATAATTTTGTCCACCATCCAATTCGTCTCTTGAAACCAGATAAAAAGAAGTATTTCATCACTTTTAAAACGTGGAAATTAAAATTTTTATAATAAAATAATACTTCTTTATGAATGAATCGACATTTGTCGAACAATTATTTAATCTCATTAACTGTTTAAAACTCAGGACGACATCCTCAGATACTGCTGCTTTTCACTGTGTAATTCGAATAAAATTCTGCCCAACCCTGCTTGAAACCACGTAAAAAATATTTCTCGTATGATCACAGATAGAGATGATATTTAGGTGGCCTGTTTTAATCTGAACACCCTGCATATCGCAACGAAAAGTATCGATACTAAAAACACTCGATATCGAAACAAAAATACCAATTATTTACGTGTATTTATTTGAATCGGTTCATCCCTACCTGTCGCTACCCCTCCCGTATCCTGGCCTCGACATCTTGATCTCCACCTCGCAGTTTCCGACACTGGACTTCTCCGTGGCGACGAACCGTTGCTTACCCTTCTCCAGCTCGAAGCCTATGTTCAGCTGGCCCACGATGTCTCTGATTATGTCCAGCCTGCCACTCGAGATGTTCCTCGGGACGACCAGGTTCTCGATGCCCAATGAGTTAAATCTGACCTCAAACGGGTCACGGAATCTGTCGTTGTTCGGTATGAATCTATCCACTTCTGGACACACATCCCCTCTCACGTCCAGGCTGAACATCTTTGAGTTGGCGAAACGACAGCTGAGGGTGTCACTGCCTTTTGGCCTGCACCTTAGCTCGGTCACGGTCGTCATGCAGGTACGATCATCTTTGTCGTCGACGTTGGACAGAGACATGTTCACCAGGACGTCATATGTGCATTCTGGGCCGTATCGTTGCCAGTCGGAGGCCTGGTGAGCGTCCTCGTCGACGGCTACGTGTGCGGCTGGAATGTTAAATCATGGACAAGGTGCAGTAAATCATCGATCAGTGTTCGAAGGGTGCTTAATACTAATAACAAGTAACGCTGATTTTAATAAGGGTTATTGACCATTAGTTTATGAAATATTTAATGTTCAGTGCTTGAGGAGCCTTCGAAGATTGCTGTACAGTAAATTAGCGATGAGTGTTCGAAGTTTAACCGCCGTGCAGTGAATGCAGGGTCATTTTCACCAATCTGTAGCTATTGTATAAAGTTAAAAAAAAGTCCTAAAGTTTTGTGACAACACTTACATAGAACAGCCTGTATGTATTATATATTTATCTAAAATTTCTGAAGGAAACGATAAAATGAAATTCAGTAAACTTTTCTTCGATGGGGTAAATACTGTAGTTATACTGTAATAGTGAGGAGTTTTGATTTATTAAAACATCAGGGGTCTATTAATCACTAAAAAAGATGCAGTGGGTAAAATAGTAAGGAGTCCAATAATTATTATTATAGTAACAAAAGTTATGATTCTATTAGATATTGTTAAGAAAATAATAAAAGTTGAGGGTCCATTTCTAACAACATATAGGGAAAGTTAGTAAAACGAAGGAACTACAGTAATGTCCTAGTGTCAATTAGCAATATAAGAGATTACTTGAACGTTCTTAGTTTACATACCCAACAAAAACGGTAGAATTGTTACCAACATGTCGTCCAACCTCTAACGATATAACTGATGCGACAGCATCAATCTGTCTACCTTTTATACGACAGGCAACTTGATTCATTATCGTCTCCTTGGAAACAATTTGATTAACGACCGTTTCCGTGCGGAACGTAATTCTTGCTGAAATCTTCCGTGCGCGTAATTGTCACCTTTCCTAGTTCCGACAGAGATCGGACGACATTGGACGTTCTTGAACGCCCTCGAACACCTTCTGATACATTTGGAAGGTCTGGACAGTGTTCGAATAAATTTTTATTCGTACAACGAATAACGAATAAAATTCAGAAAAAATATCTTGTGGGAGACTTTTCTTTTATGTTACTTATAGTTAATATAATTGCAATTCAATAGCGACGAGCGAAGTGTCCATAAACCGCGTCTTCATTTAAATCCAACGGTTGTTTCGTATCCACTGTCATAGTAGAACGTCGATTACACAAATAGTCCAGGAGTATTAGATCAAAAACTGGGAACTCTGCGATAAAAACTAAAAATAGGTTAATTTTTAGTATTTTTTTTCGCAGGAATTTCTAAAAGTACTGAACTAAAACTAATAGAGAGACAAATCCGTTTAGATGAGTGGTTTTTCGCATAATTCTTTCAGGAAAACCAATGCAACGGGATTCACGTGGAATGACCCTTACCCATGAAAAATGGCACTATGTTCATCAGTTCGTAGATGATGGGCACCGTGCAACATTCAACCACTTCAATAGTGTAATTGGACGTTGGGGCCGCTTTTATAACGTGGCCAGTTTAGCTGCACTACTGACCCCTTCTTGCGAATTAACGAGCGTCAATTTAGCTCTTTCTTTCTCTTTCCAGTCGGAAAGTAATGTACGTGTATTGCAGCACGAGGTATAATAGTAAACATTTCATCTTATGGGAGTTGGCCCATCTAAACTGTAGTACCGAAACCTTAAAAAGCCTATGATTTTAGCGACCTCTACGTTTTGAGAACGGTGAATCTGCGGTAGGTAGTGACATTAAAATAGAAATGGGGTACGTAACCCCAGAAAAGTGGGCCGCAAAAATATATTGGATGCAATGTCTACTCCTATACTTCGTCTGTGATCGCAGTGACGGATTTAGAGGATCCTATGGTTTAGGGTAAGTGACCCAACTACGGACAGATTAGTGGCCCGATGAGCTTGTTAAGAAATAATAAGAAATTATTGATATTTGTGTTTCTTCGAGCTCTCTGGTAAGTTTCATTTTTCTGGAATCTCTAAAAAGACATTCTTTATGGAATAATTTGAAATTAGTGAAGTATCGAACGAATGAAAATAGAATTTCTCTGCACCTATTATGGAGTGTCTCATTAAAAGTATAATATATAGTACAGTTATTATTTTATTCCATAAAAGTATATTATTTATTTTTACTTCCGTGCATGTGGGACTTCGTAGCAGTTTCGCTTAAACTGTTCGAAGAATCACAACCAAATTGTGAGATTCAATATTAAAAAGACGGGACTTAATGCATAAAAGAGTTTAAATTGAAAATGCTTTGATTGCTTCGAATGAAAGTGGGTCTTCTTGGTGTCGTAAATATCAACTTTCAACTATTTTTTATTCACATAAATTCATTTTTCGTACATCTGTAGATCCCTGACATTAATTCGTGCCCTCTTGCTGCCACGAATTACGTTACGTCTGCATATACAGAAAAAAAACGAACCGAAGAATTGGTTCTAATTTTATCGATTAGTTGACGAAGGATCGGTGACGGAGGCGACGTCATTTCCGATCAACTTCCTGTTCTCGTCGTAAACGTGGAGTGTATTGACGGTTTCGGAAGTGAAGTTGGAATTCGAAAGGAACACTCTTCCCACGGATGATACCTAGAATCATGGAATAAAAATCAGTGGACATTTGTAAAAACAAAAGGTCAGAACATTCTACAAAATTGTTCATAACATTGAAACTTAACGTCACATATTTTTTTAATGAACACGTTTTGCCCAATGGAAAGAGGACAAGTTATGTGGTAAATGTTACAAGGCATTTATAAAATTGTTGAAAGTATCAGAGAAATATTGTTTAAGGGATATTAAAGCTCGATGGATAAGGTTTACGTTACTATGAAATTTTTTCGGGGGCGTTGCAAAAAAAATTCTAAAATTGAAAATAAGAACCACCTTAGTGATTACGTACCAATTTCTGAATAGACTCGAACGGAACCACGTCAAAGGTGTACCGCGTCCCGAAGAAGTAAACCGGATGAGGAAGACACTCGTCCAGGTGTATCACCTTTCTAATCTGTAACCCTTTCTTCATTTGCATATTGAGGGGCTTAGTGAGCAGATACTCCCTGATCGTCGTCCAATTGTCCAGATTCACTTTCTCGGTATCGTAACTGACAGGACACTCGCCCACGGTCGTGTTCTCCAGTCTCTTGATCCTCTTCACCTCGCCCATCTTCGGCCATAAGTTCAGATGACCGGCTATCAATCGACACATGCTCGCGGTGCGATCGACCATTATTTCACTGTCATTTTCGAATTCGTAACTTTTGATTCCGTTCTGGTCGAACTCGATCTCGAACGACACGTTCCCGAAGCCGAAGGACCTGTAGGTTGCATCCTCGGCTGGGATGACAGCATCAGGCTCGAATATTGAAGCATTTAACAAGGTGATTTTGGTGTTCTCGAATCGACAGCGTAATCTGTCTGGCTCTCTGGGCCTGCATTTCAGTTGAGTGGTCACACTCGAACCTCTATAATAGTCCTCCGATTGATCGTCTTCTTGCAATCCCAATAAATGGTCGTAGTCTATGCTCGCGATCGTGCCGATTGTCGCGTTGAACGTGTACTCCGGCCCGTTCTTCCATTGATCGTCGTTGTTCGGTAGCCGAACGGCTGAAAGATAAGTCGTTATCGATTCAAAGAGGTCACTTCTCACATTTTTTAGATTTTTTGAAAATTCTTTTCGATTGTTCTACATATGTGGTTCCAATGTGTTTGGGATTTTCATGGTTCCTGATGGATTCGTTTCGATTCTGATGGATTCTAATGAATTAACATGGATTGTGGTGAATTTTTGTATTCTGATGAATTCTGAAGGATTCTAATGGATTCTAATGGATTCACATGGATTGTGGTGAATTCTAATAGATTCACATGGATTGTTGTGAATTCTGATTGATTCTGATGGATTCTGATGGGTCTTGATGGATCCTTCTGGATTCTTTTGGATTCTTTCGGATTCTTTCGGATTCTTCTGGATTCTTTTTGATTCTTTTGGATTCTTTTGGATTCTTTTGGATTCATTGGATTCAGTACTACTCATTCCAGTTTCTATTTCGTTCACCAATACAAATGCATAAAATCACGTAATCAAACGAACAGAATTAAACATCTCGGTATCCATTTCTTCACAAATATAAACAATCATCCACTGAACCCCACAGTTGTGTTCGAATCGTGACCAGCCACGAAGAATCAATCCACGTTTAATCAAAACATTCAGTATCCACACATCAATACATCTACCAATTCACTGTATTTGTTCCGGCCGAGTGGTCGATATAATCACGTCAAATTTTCGTATAAACGCGCCTGGTATGACGTAAATACGGTGTTAATGTTTTAACACGTTACATAGCCTGACCCATCCTTCTTGACACCGACAATAACCGGTCACGAGCACGGCAATCAATTAATCGGAAAAGGGGTAAGAGAGACAGACAGATGGCAAAACTGACCTAGAAGAAACGGCACTAGGATGTAGTTCATCGCGTCGCCCGATGGTTTGGTCGAAATATAAGTTGTCCCGTCGCCGTGTCGCACCGGCCTTCGTGTAGGCGGGCCAGGTTAGGTGGGGCACAATTTAATGAACGTGTGCCCCCTCAGCTAGCATCTGAAATTTCTACGAACGGCTTAACTACGATTCCTAACGTCCGTCTTTCGGTTTTCTTTCAAGCTATCTATTAACCCCTTATAACATCGAGTCAGACACGTGATGACGATTTCAAACTGAATTTAATAAACGTGTATACCATACATTTTCTTTGAGTCAAAGTGAAATTCTGTTTCATTGGTATTAATATTTAAGATTTAGAGTAAATAATACACTTGCCCTAAGAATTGTCTAAATAAGTAAATAAATAAACAAATTATTAGCAATTTTATTGTACAGTTTTATAGGGAATGGAAACCCATTAAAATTGTCAAATGTACACTTTTTTATATGTATTATGGTTTTGTAGATATACAGGGAAATAAGAAAACACAGTGGAAACAGCCGTACGTAGTCAGACACACGTCAGTTCGTTTCTTAATTCATAAATCGTCGAAAATATACGTGTTTAGGTAGCAGAGACAGTTGATCCTGTTTAAATTACACTGCGATGTTAAATTCACACAAAATTTTGTAATGATATTTAAATAATCCAAACCTTTTGCAATGTCACCCATATTTGGGTGTCATGGCAGTCAACACAAAATGTTGGTGTTACGACATTTGTCTTTGCAGTGTCTTTACAGATTTACGCCTAAATTATGCTTCAGGATTAGGTCAACGCATTTCAAAGTGAAAGACGTCTAACCAATTTGCATCCGTAAGCGGAATATTCCGCGCGCGAGGGCGGATTCACATTTACCAGAAGTGAAATAATCCCTGAACGTGAACTGGGTACTATTACCTAGTTGAGGAATAATTCGTTAACGAAAATACAAGGTATAATTATAGACGATAGCTGGTTCGAGGGGTGTTTAGCTGCTTGATGCAAATAGGTGGATTACGTTTGAATATGCAAAGAATCAATCCATCCAACCAAGACAAATATTGATAGGTGACTATACTTTTCTGCATAGTTAAAATATCCAGATTGTCGTTTCTCAGGATTTTTCGAAATAATTTGAACCTCCACGTATTTTTCACATTTCAATTAAAGTTTAGATCTTACTAGTTTACATTGTCTTATCTACTAAATTTGGTAGGTATTAATTATCACTTACGCTTATGAAAGAAAAAAGTAAATATAATTTAAAGCGTTTCCTATATTAAAATGTTCTATAATCCAAAACATTGGATGGCACAAGGAAAATTATAGAACCTTATTTTTCTTGGATGTTTGAAAATGTTAGTTATGTCAGTTGAGCTAAGAAGGATAGTATAGTCAGCTTTAGTATACAACGAGTATTAAAGAAATCATATGGTTTCTTTGTAATAATATCCATAACAGGGCCTAAAAAATTACACTCTAAACTAGAATACCCCTTTGAGATCTTACAACTTTGAAAGAGGATTTAATTTGTACGTTGAACTGATACATGACTGGTCGACAATGTGTTAAGAGTAAACTGGAAAGTAAGACTTGAGATTCGTGGGTAAAATATTGAGGGTTCGTCGGAAGAAATAGGGAAAAAAACGGCTAGGTAGGAAATAACCAGGGAACGTCTAATTGGCAAGGACCTTGAAATGACGCTTATTTCGCTGAGCGGGAAGAGTAATTTTGCCGTTATTACGTTGATTAACTTAAATGATCTCGTTTGCAATACTAAATTAGATGATAGTCGACTACTAGTGCGATAATAGGTGAAACAGTAGCGGTTTGATTGTAAATAAAAACCTCGATTATAAGAATACCGATTAGTGAATGGAACGTAGGTTCGTTGAACGTTCGAAGATACGTACATTGTCATTTGACAAGGAAAACAAATTTCATTGCGTTAAATTAGTTTTTTTTTGACAGAATTCTTGCGTTAGAATAGAAGTGCAGGAAAACTAAGGACAATTAAATATATAAAATGTTTACGGTTTCAGGCAAGTTGTGTAGTAATTCTATCGAAAAGGATATTATATTTGTTATCATTTTGCAGATCATGCTTCTTATCAAGTATAGTATAAATGAATTTAGTATTTCCCAGAAACATGGAATATTTTGTTATTCATAATTAACTTCACACAATTTAAGCGTGAGAAATGTGTATCAGTTTATTTCTTCAGTTATTTCGAAAATTATTGCCTAGATTTTTTTGTAGAATTTGCTCTTTCGAGCGCACCAAAAATTATTTCTCGATTAATTTATTATATCTAACAAAGTAATTGTTATAACAATTACCTTTCTGGGGGATATTGTTAAACAATCTGCCAGCTTTTTTATAATGCAAATTGTTATTGTTTATATTGTTTATAACAAGTACGAATCGAGATATATAGAAACTTGTTAGATCTGGATATTGTTAAAAAAAAAATTCAGATTTCTTCCTGTCGTCATAAATTACTTTAGAAAATCTACTTTTGCATAAAAATCTACTCTCCATTCATATTACATTCATCCTTTAAACAGATACAGTGCATATATTTGTTACCGACAAATCATATTATCTACATACACACAACGTACCGGAGAATAGTTGGCGCCGAACATTAGTGTTTCTTAATAAGTTTTTAAAAATTGCTCCCGATTTGCTCCCTCGGAATCTAAAATTGCTCCCATCGCAACGTTTATATTTAATGAGATATTGTAATATTCTTGGAATTCTGGCCCTCTACAGCCCCGAAGGCTGCAATAAACGAGCGCCTGCCGTCTAACGTATACCTAACCTGTATACAACAACATTATTTCATTTGCTCCTCGTTAATAAGTTGTTATTGAGATATCTCACTATTGATTATTATAAAACAGATCAGGAGCAATTTTTTGGTACCATAATACTTGTCTAAAAAGACCATTTACAAACTATCTACATATTTTGCAAACATCAAATTTTTACTTTTTCATTTGCGAATATCTCATTAAATATAAACGGTGCGATAGGAGCAATTGTAGATTCCGAGGGAGCAAATTGGGAGCAATTTTTTAAGATATAAATTGTTAAGAAACACTAATATTAGACGCAACTATTTTTCGGTACAAAAAAGCGATGTAGGCGTTGTGGGAATAGATCTTCATTCGCAGCGAGCTCCGTGTGGTTAGACTTGGACAATCATTATTATTTAGCATAGAATTGGCAACTACAATCATCTACAAGTTGACGAATTATATCGCAAATAATATGAGATAATTAGCTGCGAGCTTGTTCATTTTGATCAATTGTTTCATGTTGTTTAGCTTCTTCATTGGCTAGCTGTAAGCAGATTGAATGTAATTCACGAATTCACCGTTCTTATGATGTAGAGGGCAGCAGAAAATCTACAGTTGTTTGCGCGATCGGTATTTCAGAACATGAGACACGAAGTCCCAGACACATATGTAACATAATTATGTATGTAAATCTATTCTATATCACATCTGTGATCTACATGCGCACACGTTATAAGTGAATGGAAGGAGAAAAAATGTAGATAGAAAATTGAACAAGAGTGTCCTGAGGTTCTAGTTAGAAAATGCTACATGTTTCCATACTAGGTACACATACAGGTTTCATGTATCAAGGTACATATGGCGATATAATTAAATTCGTCTTTTATTTGCAGCTCGTAAAACCTGTTTCAAATAAGGTTTTCTTCTTGTTGTAAGGAGGACGTGTATTTATATACGGTGTCTCTCGGTGGTTCGTGTTGTTATTACGATTAAAGTCACATTTAAATAAATACATACGTATATGTGTTTTGTTTAAAAAAAATATGTACACTGTTAATTTCACATCGTGTACGAGATTGCTTGTTATTATTTTTTGAAAAAATCTGTTGAACAGAATTTATGCTACAACTTAATATACCAATCGGTAAATACCGAATCTTATCGTACGCGTAGCTACAGATGTCAAAGTTCAAGAAAAAGAATCACTGAACGAATAAAACGTGTAATTCCAATGACGTAACGCGTATATACACATACCAAATTAAGTTGCCTACTCGAGAAACGTATCGACAGGAACTAGATCCAATTATCGAGTTATCAGAAATCCTGATCTTACTTATTACTGCATCACAATCAAGCAAAGAATAATTGCACATCCAGCAACAGATACAAAATCTTTCTTCTTTAATACCTTGCCTTCATTTTATTTCATTATCATTTAATTCCCAGATAGCAAATGACGCCTTGAACACGGCTGAAAGACACCTTAGACCTAAAATAGCCGTAAAATAGGCGTCTTTAAGGCGTCGTGTGCTGTCTGGGTTCTATGTACGTTGTTATTGGAAACAATATATTATGATAAGTACACTATACAGACTTGTATGCATTCTATTACACAATCTCAAATCCTTCAGAAAAGATAATATACTTTCAATATTTGATTTCATCGAAATTTTCACTGAGAATTGTCTTAATTCGAAATTTCCCGCGAGACCAGTGTACCGAGAACAGATCAACAAAATATGTTTAATAGCATTGAGATAATAGTTCATTACATATTTGGTAAATATTATAGTCTGTTGAATTACTTAGAAAATCTTTCGATTTTCTGTTAGAAACCATTTCAGCCGTCATAGTGGGAGTAACGGATCAAGGTTACTTCTTGCGTTCTTCGAGACGAAGCTTCGCCTTAATGCGACGTAAGTTGGGAAAACCCAGGATGTCTCGCGATCCACGATTTCTCAGGACAAACGAGACGCGTGGAGTATACTGGACCGTGGCAGTAAAAATCGTTGCTGACTTTCTCGAGTTTTCTTTTTAGCCGGAGACGATGACAGCAGGCGATCGGAGGAGCAGGGAATCATACGACTCGTATGATACGAGGCGATTCAGAGGAAAGCACCGCGGGCTCGGCTGATACGAGCGCGACGGTTTTGTGCTCCTGGTATTTCCGCCATTTTTTCGTCGCGATTCATTCGCTTCGAGCGATACGGACGGTTATTTATCGATCGGAATGTTTGCAAATAGAAACGAGAAAAGAAAATTGAATTATATGTACTTCGCAACACTGTCGGAACGTCGTGGTTAACCTTTGAACGTTTTGTATTCCCTTTATTAGAGGGAGTTCCACAGGCTCGGATAGCACATGGATACCCAGATAGCGAATAACGTCTAATGACGCGTTGAAGACGGCTAAAAGCCGTAAAATGGGCGTCTTCAAGGCGTCATGTGTCCCAATTGGGTAAGTGACCCAATTACTAATGGTGTCTGTATGAATTAAAAACACTGTATTTATACATTTGAAATGATTGTTTTTAACGAAGTTCAGTTCCGCTTTGATTTAGAGGAATTCAAACATTTTCAGTTTAAACTCTTTTATTTGTCAAGTTTCGTATTTCAATGTTGAATCTGATAATTTGGCCGGGATCCTTCAAACAGTTTAAGCAAAAGTGCTAAAGATAAATAATATACTTTTATAGAACAAAATAAAAAGAAAAATATATATATGTATACTAAATATTATGCTTTTAATAAGACACTCCATAATAGGTGCAAACACCCTTTTTATCCTTCCTTCGGTATTTCACTAATTTTCAATTATTTCATAAATTCTATTTGGAGAATCCAGAAAAATGAATCTTATTAGAGAGCTCGAAAAAAGTGCCTGTCGTTAGAGGAACTCTCCATATTCTTTTTCTTTCTTCAACTTGATGAGATTCACTTTGTGAAAATTTAAACTATAAAATATTTTTATTTTATCTCACACAAATTTCACATATTTTGTTATCCTATTGAAGATTTTATTCGGTTGTCAATAGAATAAAAATATACCGGGTGTTTATGGGTTGCACAAAGAACCCAGGTGTCATTTTTAGAGCGACCACTAAAACTCACGGATCTTAATGTGTCAGATTATTGTTTTTATCCAGAAAAATACCGCGGAACAGTGGAATCTTATCCTCTTGGAATGCATCCTTGACAATGTTAAGAAGATGAGTTGTGATACGAAGAATTGAAAACGATGTTTTAAGCAACAATACAACGCAAGAAGGTCGTGGACTATGTCTACGCGATTGAAAGAATTTATCTTTTATTTTACGGAAATTTATTGCAATTATGTAGTTGGGTTATTAAAACTACTCTCCGGTTGATGCATTTGTCACTTTTTTTTCTCGTGACAGTTTGAAAAAATTGCGATGAAGAGAATGAATTTAATGGTCGAACGACGCCGGTTCAAAACCACGACGGCTGTCAACGCAGTGCACGACGCCAAACAATAATATTCTGCGATATAACCTGGGAAATAATAATTATTTATAATTTCACGTGGAATGACACACCTGCAGGCATTTATTGTGTCTTAAAACCGCAGGATTCTCTGTTTGTGACATCATCCGTTTGGAAGAATGAAACCATTGGTATAGTGACAATGCGTTTTTGCATGTTGCGTTGCCAAAATGTTTTACTAATAGGATAATAGTGATACTGCTTAGCAGTCGAATCTTTTTTCAATTTAAAAACGCCAATCATCGATGACTCTCATTTGAATTTTCATCAAAAATGGAATTGAAAATACACTTATAATGATACCTTCTTTATTACAAAATATATTCTTATGTTTTTAATCACATATGGCAACAATTTTACGTCTTTTATAATTTAAAAAGAAATATATATGTCAATATTGTTTTGACAGAATATAATTTAAGAGTGTTAGAATAAATAACAACCAACGAAAAGGAACATACAAATCGGCAATAACAAGTCATACTTACGATTTATCAACGGTAGGACAAATTAGTAGTTTGTTACAAGTATGCATTTGGATGTGCAATAATTAAACAAAATATTGTTACGAACATACCAAAATGAAGTTAAATTGTGTATCTACATGTTAATAAAAAAACGGGTGTACTTGAAGCCATAATAACAACGAAAACATAAAATATGTCATTTCTCCATCTGTACTAATAAAACTACATAAAATACATATTTATATAAATTAACTAACAAACGCTAGAGCTAGATGAAAATCCATTCATTCCATTAGTGACAATTGTTTCACTAGATTAAAAACGAAAAAAGAAAAGATTTCGACGAATGATCCTCGTCTTCCTTGGTAAACAAGTTAACTGTCATTCTTAAAAATTCACCTAGAAAAGTAACCGTGGCTGTGTAAAAAACATGATAAAAATATTCTGTTATTAAGAAGAAGGATACGATCCTCTAACATCGGGGTCACGAATTACCATAATCGAGTGATAATTCACAAAGTGGGAAGGATTAAGGAGGATCCAGTTTATTAGTATACCGGAGAAATTACTGTGCGTTCGGTGTGAAAGATATCGATGACGCTGCTTGACGCGTCTTTCCCCCTGGAATGCAAATTTCACGTCTTGGAAGAAACGCGATTCCCTCCTGGGGAACAGGGCACGGGAAGTTGCTGCGATTTCCCATCGACGTAATGACTCGTTCCTGTCCGTGGTGGGGAGTCCAGTATTCTCGGATTTATATACAACAGCCAGCATCTTCTGCGGATAGATCGGTTCCGAACGTTGAAACCGAACGATCGGCGAACAGTGACGAAACGATACACTCGACAGACCTTGTTACGTAATAGTGATATTGTTAAAACGATACCATGGTAAGTGAATTTAGACATTTGACTTCTTATATAAAACATTGATTTTAACCTTTGTGCGCGGTTCAGTAAATAAATTATTGCATTACTTGAATTATACCTGGTTCAAGGTAAAATCGAAATTAAGGAATTATATCCAGTTGGACGGTTTTATATGTGTAAACTATAGGTGTTTTATTGATTTACGTGTTTGTTTGGTAAACAATATAATTCAAAATTAGAGTCTGTGTTTTGGTCCATTTGAGTTTTGTGAGACTTAAATAATTAATTATATAAATATTAATTAATATTCTCCAAGTAACAGTTTAAATAGAGAGTACACTTAATATTGTAAACAGACTGTGGATGTTTATGCGTCTACGATATTTATTAACTTGCAAAAAACAGTAATGGTATGATTTTAATGATACCTACGGGTAACTGATAATATAACAAAACCTTCAGTATAGGAAATATGTTTCTTTTTAGTTTACGTTACCGCTAGCACCTTTAAGATTTGAGAGAAACCTTTTGTTAAGAATTTACTTTATGTAGAACAATCTACTTCCGGAGCAGAATAATCATTTTAAGTTTTTTTATTATTCTAACCTTGGTGCATTTTTAGATGGTTGTTAATTTTCGACGAATAAGTATAAAAAATAACAGCGATATTTTAAAAATAAAATTACAATAGAAATTACAACACGTTCGTTGATAATTAAAATTAATTAAGGATAATTTTACATTAAGGGATCCTATATTTGTTTTAATACCGAATAATTAGTAATCAATACTTCTACGTAAAATAATTTATTCTCCCGATTCAACGTAACAGCCTATACATTACAATTTAATTTGCGTATACGTTACGTTAATATCGGAACATTCAATTTGAAGCTCACTCTCGACATCAAAAATTCATATCGTCAAACAGCTTGTTATGCGTCATATAATAGCGAGTCCATCGATTTTTCATTACAGATGAAACACGTTGTATTTCTGTTCGCCGTCTTCTGTTTGGTGCACTCCCAACGGCCACCTTACGCCGGAAGTCCTGAGCGCACCCGCTACCCTCAGGTTCTTCCTCAGTACCTCGAAGAACGAGCAACGGCAATGTCGGTCTCGAATCGTTTAAACGGAGACGCCAGTGTTGTACCGACGACCACCGTCTCGACGACAACGATAAATCCATTGGATACGCTCTTGGTGACATCGATTTGATAAACAGAATCAAGACTTGGCCGAAAGAGAAACAGCCATTTTGGTACCTGAACTGGGTACAGATCCAAGAGAATCGCGGTGACACGAGGCACAGAACTCAGCCAACTCCATTGTCCGCAGACTCGCGCTTTATGGGCTACTAACAAATCATTCACGTATTTCTCAATGTTCTATTTGTAACGTTTGACGCCAGACTACAATACTGCCGTCACTTGTCTGCTAGTCACAGTTCTACTCGTTTGTAAGAAGTTGAGATTTACTGTACTGACACAGGATTAATGATCCTATGATTTAAGTTAAGTGGAAGAATATATTTTGCAATCATTTTGAAATTGTGTTTTGCTATTGTCTGGGTGAATAGAAAGCGTGTACGGAACGAAGGGAAAATGTTCGATCTCTTTTATAAAAACGATCGTACTTTTTAAGACAGGAAACATAGATCATAATAGAAACATAGAAAAACAATGGAAAGATAATTGACAGCTGTGTCCAATCTCGTCGACATATTACTTGTGTTAAGAATTAATTTAAATAGATCTGTAAAAAGTATAACTAATCAATCATTTCATCTTGAACTTATTGAACAGCTAAAAGAAATGTTCCGATTTTTTTATTTATTACTCGGCAGTACCACATGGTATAAGCTTGGAACAGCTGATAAGCAAGTTATATACAACAACACTTAATGTAGAATTTAGTTTTATTTGTCAACAATTGACTTTGTTCTTCAGAACCATTAAAAGAATTTCTTTTGTCATCGAAACCGTCAAAAATTTGATATAAAATAGAAAGTTTCCATTGCATACGACGTCAAGTTGTTGTTCTGTGAAAATAAATTCACAATAAAACTCCCAAGTATTTTATATAAATTAAAATCAATCTTGAATCAATGGTATCAGAGAATCTGTAGAATATTTAAACTACGCCCAATACCGTCATGTTTTTTTTCAACACGGTACGCGCCACATTTAAAGACTCCATCGGAAATTGAATTCTTAGTAATAAAACTCCGAAAACTTATCAAATAATGTATCCAAGCAAACATTAAATTTTCGCAAACTCTAGCTGATACTGTCCCAAAGATAAATTCGTAAAAATGATCCGAGTTTCATTAGATTCATCGTAGAATCGACCGTGAAATGCGTTTCCGTCGAGGAAACCACTTTTCAAATTTTCAATCCACCTGCTGAGCGGCGCGGCGACAGCCAATAAGGTCCAGCAACGGGGCAGCTCGGGCAGAGATCCGTGGCGTCCTATTGGATCGCGGAGCAAGTTGCGCACGAGTGAGCCGTCTGTACGTCGGTGACGTCACGGCGGTTCCTCCAATGCAGTGGCCAAGAGTCTCAGTAATAGCCGTGCGTGCGTGCCGTACGCCGAAACGTGTTACTCGTACTTGGGTGTACAACGGAGAGAGAGGCGAGAGTAGAAATCCTCGGATCCGTGAGAGATGTTTCACGACAGGGGCATGCCAGACGGGATCCGCGTACGGTAGCTTTTTTCCATTCATTTAAATAGGGGACGCCGTGACCATTACGGGGGCTAAATGTGTCCAAGAAATCGGCGTGTCGAGGGAAAGGCAGACTGCACGCGACTCGCCGCCGCCGCCGCCGCCGTACCTGACAGTCCACGCGGCCCGGCCCCAAAACACTTTCGCCTCGCTATATACACACGAGAAATCGCATCGTGTTTCATTCAGAACGCGAGCGCCACTGGCAATGTCGGGAAGTGACAGCCCAACATTCTTTCACGGCCAGCCCTGGTCCAGCTGGATCGAAAGAATCGGACGAGACAAGCCGTTGAGTAAGTGCGCTGTAATATCATCGAAAAGCTCGTTCGTTCGGCCGCTGTCGCTGCTCGGAACGCGACAACGGCGAGCGTCCCAGCTACCGTCTACCTAACCTCAACTTCGATGCTCCTTTGTCCGTCGACTTGACGCACGGGCATCACGTTACGGTACCCCCCTCGCACACACACACACACACACACATACACATGCTCTCGTTCAGAAACCGTTGCCCCCGACAATTGTCTGCGAATGATGAACGCATTGAGACGCGTACGACGAACGCATCGCGGTTATTTGATTTACTTTTCTTTGAGAATTATGTAATTCGTGAAACGAGAAATACCGATCGTGAAAAAACACACGGAGCGTCGAACGTTCCACATACTCGGTATCCCGGCATGGATCGGCTGTTCTGATCCCTCCCCGTTTAATGATCCCGAGCGGACGCGATCGCCGCACGATCTCGCCGGGAATATTGTTTCTATATGTACACCGTTGTATTTTTATATCTGTCCTTTCTTTCTCTTATCACTCTCTGATGAGAGCCTGTGGAAAGATTGTGCATGTACAAAATGTAAACATAATAAATGCTGTTTACCCCAGAAGTTTGTGTTTTTTATTTCACATTCTGCTTTTGTGAATGATAGGGATGAATGATGGTAGGATTTTCAGGGGAAAGATTTGATATATGTGAGAATGGCAATGTCATGGAATTAATTTTAATCTCTTGTTATATTGTACTTAGAGATATAGTATAAGGAAATTGAACTTTCTAGTTGATTGTAAGATCAGATATGATAGTCTTGTCTTGTTTTAAATTGTTGCTATGAAGTATATATTAAATTAATGATACATACATTCTATGGTTTAAAGGATTTTATAATGAGATATATTTATATAATGCACTGAATGTTTTACTATTTGCACCATAAAAGGATTTGGTTTGTTTCAGGCGATGAAGAAACAGAAGGACAACTTTCCAGCTCAGTCACACGCCTTGCGGCAGAAGGTAAATAGTATTTTGTGTTGCCTAATATGGGCTGTTTCATTTAGTGTATTTAACATAAAATATTGTACTGATCCTTATGTATTTTGCCCTAACAAGATTATCTTTGTTTCAGACATTGATTTATATGGATTCTGCCCTGAAAGAGATACTTTTTACACGGTAGTATGCGAAACATGCCATGCCATAGTCAAACCACAAGCTCTTATTCAGCATATGGGTATGTCATTAGATCATATTATTCCTTCTATTAGTTTAGTTCCTTTACATTAGCATTTTGATATCAAACATACATTCAAGGACTGTTTAAAATTAAATATATTCGTGTAATATTACAAACTTGCATCAATGGATAGATATCTATCACTATTTAAAATACAATTTTCAATTGAAGATCATATGAAAAAAGTATTATATATATTCAATATTATGAGACACTCACAAATAAAACTTATACTCAATTTCACGAGTAATTAGAGCAGTTGAATCTACATAGTTCGTCGTCCACGACATATGCATACATATGTTATTGTTTCACATAATTCACAGAAAGTGCAAAAAACAACACTTCATTGATATTCGGAAGTAAATATAGGAAAAAAGGTTTTATCTTGTTAATATAAACGACTGCGCTGAAGTATAGTCGGTGGAAACGATATAATGTAGTTTTATAGTAGACCTTTGATAAGCGGGCCCTATCGATGTTGCAGAAGATAATAAAGATAATACAGCTAATTAATGGCAGTTCTTTTGCCAGTAAGCAACTACATTTACATATTTGTATTACCTCTAGCAATGTTGGAAATTATTACGTTTAAATTCAAACAGAAAAAATATTAAATTGGAGCAGGGGTGAATAGTAGGGTGGCACCTAAGAGCCTTTACACTTTTCTGACAATTCTGATATCTTAACAGCTGAATGCCTTAGTCCAAAATCGCTTTTAAAACAACACTATATCTCCTCTATAGACTACTCATGAAACTTGAAAAATGATAGTTAATCACCACTCAATCACTGTTACATAGCCTAACCATCCAGAATTCTTGACAATAACACGTTCGCTACTACAATATTACTTCACAAACGTTCGTCACAGTCCACGCTAGGTTTTCGTCATTCTATAAAATGAAACATTATCACCTTCCTGATTAATTATCAAGTAAAAATAAAACAAAGATAATGAATAACACGAAAGTATAGGTGAATATTCCAAACACATTCTGCTTTCATCCAATAAAGTATTCCAACTCAGAAATTGGAGCATTACACGTACGCGACACTAGTAGCGAACGTGGTAACACATTTACCGCTGCGTCGGTCACCGGTGACCGTCATCTAATAAAAATTAAAATGGTCAAATAACACATGATGGAAAATCAGCCGAAATTGGCTGCGCGGTGAACGTGTTAACACTTTGACGGCTGCACATTTCACTAAAAAATTCTCGCCTAATAATTGCTAAGAACTGGAATCGACCGTTCGCACGGGAGACTATGCCGGAGTCCAAACGGACCCTAAGTTTAGCTACCTTCCAATACACACTCTAAACGACTTTTTTTAATATTTTGTGTACCCTTTATTATTTGCTTATTATTTTCTCAACAATATGAAAAAAATAATTGAAACAAAAATTTTTTTTTCACAATTTTTACAATTTACGCAAATTATATTATTTCTGTGCTACATATAATTTGTACTACATACGGGTCCAAGCGGACCCAAGCATTGTCGATCGAGAGTCAACGGACGAAGCATCAAATCATCGATCTCGAATGATTTTCACGACGCCGGTCGATAACCGCCAGGCAGATCGAAATCACGCATATGCGCGACAGCGGTCGTTAAAGTGTCAAGAATATCCCGAATCCCAAGCAACCGACCACAATAACCGCTCCCTATACGATATAACCACCCGATCAGGTTCGCCCACTCTCAACAAAATTCTAAAACGTCGTTGAAATATTCTGCCGCAGAAAGTCGCCATCCTTCCGGCACGGTCAGTTTCCCGCCTCCCTCCACCCCGGCCGTAAAGCCACCCGTGAAAACGCCTTATTGCAAAGTCTCGAAACTGAAAAAGACCCAGTCGTCGTCGCCGCAGATCCCGGCCGGGGCGGTCAAGATCAATCACACGAGCGTGAAACGGCCCGGGGAGCAACAACAACAACAACAACAACAACAGCCGAGCGTTCCAACGAGCATAACGACATCGTTACCGATCCCATCGTCGCCACGATCGCCGCTCGAGTCTTTGCCACCTGTACAGACCCCGAACACGACCAGCGGTGGCACGTCGTCGGTTTCTTCGAGCCCTGTGAAAAGCCCTAACACATCGACGGGCAGTGGTCAGCCACGGCGGAAAAGGCTCAAAACTGACAGGTCGTTGCTCAAGGACCGAGAGTATGATCCCGACCGTCATTGCGGGGTCTGGAACGATGAGACCGGGAAGCCTTGCACCAGGTCGCTCACCTGCAAGGCTCACACGGTCTCGTTACGTAGGACGGTCCTCGGCCGGAGCAAAACGTTCGACAAGCTCCTCGCTGATCACCGGGCGGCGAAGGAGCTGCCGGGCCGGCCGACGAAGGTGACCGTGACCGGCACCGTAACCGTCTCATCCTCGACCACTAGCCTGAATCCCCTAACGCCGAACACCCCCGCGTTGACCGTCGAGGCGGACGCGCCGAGCTCGCCGCCCGTTCTCTCGCTGCCAGACACGTATCCACTGCCAAAGGTAAGAGTTTCGAGTGCATTTCATTATTGTCTTCTTTCGACTGCCTGCGCTGATATCCCCTTTTGGGATCACCTATCGTTACCGCGAGGTATCCTTGTGAACAAACTCAGTTTCCCCTAGGGGAAAAAAGCCAGTGTAAGAGAAAGGCTTTCTATCACTTAATCTTGGGAATTATTGAAATTTATGTGAAATTTTTGTACTTGAAATAAATTTACCAAAGGAGGCCTTTCTCTTACGCCCTTTTTACCCTGGTGGAAGGCGAGTTTGCTCGTGGGTGTACAGTGGATTCTGGGTATTTGGGACATATTGGGATTACCGTTCTTGGGTCCGATTTAACGGCTGTTCCAATTACGCGATGTATCAGAGAAACTCTAGCTAACTTAAGAATAACCTCACGCTCGGACCAGTTTTCGACCGATCTGCGCAGCCCCCACTACTGCCGACCGATTCGGACGCATGCGATTGCTCGTAGTTCGCTGTCTCTGTCGGTCTTCTACCAATTAACGAAGTTATTCTTAAGTTGGACATAGTGCAAATACAGTACATTCGATTGGGTTCTGTTGTTGGAGGTTTGTCCTAAATAAACGATCACCTTGATTAAATGAAGGTCCAAGTAAGCAGAATCCACTGTATCTACTTATCGTCTTTTGGTTGTCGGTTTGTTAACCCTTTCGCTGCAGAGGAACAATGATCCTTGTTGTATATAGGTTCATCGCGGAGCCTATCTTGAATAACGTTCCGTTCACTTTGATAGTATAGTAAATCATCGATTAATGCTCGAAAGCTTCTCGACATTGACGGAGCAAGGACTCCAACTGTACCATTTTGATTTTATCGATCTTTTGTAGAATGATACAATACGTATTTTTAATGATATATGTGGAATATTAGTCGTAGTTATTGCATAGTTTTGAAGGTATAATTAATTACACTTACATATTTAGTTATATATATACTATGAATATAGGTGTCTGTTTGTGAAATCCGCGACGGTGAAGTGACCCGTTGCGTGAAAATTGAGTAATGCAAAAATTTAATTAATTTTCTACAATGTAATAAACAATCACCTGTATTCATAGTACAATAAAATCGAAGTGGTACAGTTGGGATCCTTCCCTTGTAAGTGTTCAAACGTCATCCCCGCCACTAGGAGGTCTGCCGTGAATCAATCAAACTCCTAGTGGAGCCTTCGAACAGTCATCGATGATTTACTGTATTGTCTTACGTTTGAATTCATATTACCTCCGTGTGGGTCATGGGTGATCGACATGGCGTGAACGGAAAGTTTTTTTTCAGTCACTGAGTACCCACGTAGCGATGAATGTGTTAATCGCTTTATTTATGGGAATCACGAATAGTTTCTAATTCCGATAAAGTTGATATTTGGACCTTGTGTGTTTTTTAAATGATTTGGTACTCATTTTTTGACAAGCTTAGTCTGTGAAGTTTGAAGTGTTTTCGTTTTTATTGTACCGTATTCGTATGTAAAGGATCCGGTGGTATTAAATAATTGACGACGGTGGTCGCAGTGAAAGGGTTAACCACTTGACGATTTGTAGTGTTAAGATGATGTACGATTTTTTTTTGTGAGGAATTTGTCACATTGTTTTGCGTGTTCTCATAGAAAATGAATTGTTTCTTTTTCCTATTCGATTTCGAAGAGTCTTGTGATCCCGTCACGAACGTCTTTCTTTTGCAATGACGCGTGACTGGCATTATGGGAACTTAACTGTCTTTCCCTTTATACGAATTTTAAGTCTCGAAATAATTAGACTATGTTTTGTAGTATTCCTTTTTTTATATTTATTTTTCTGCAGTCGCATATTTGTGAAGTGATTTGCATGGTCTAGTAATTTTTAGTGCATACGTGTAGTGTGTGCATTTTCCAGCGTAAAATTATAACTTTTTCGTGCGCAAAGGCGAAATACACCGTCAGACGTACGTGAAATTTAATCAATTCGATCCCGCTGTTTCATCAGTATTTTACCAATACTTTTCGTTTTATTGAAATGAATATAATTGATTTTAATTAATTAGTTGAAAGCAATATTGCAAACGAACGCGTGCGTTCCCATTTTTAAACGTCAATATTCATCGAGTTTTCATTTTCGTCGTATGTCCAGGAAAAATGTTTGATTAAACAATCGCCTCGGTGTTCTGAACTCTCGGAACAGGAATATTCGATGGCTTTGGAAAGCTTAAAAGTGTGGAAAACAAGCTTGTTAGAGTTAGATTACCGCGGAGAATCACGGGAAGCCTGACAGTTGCGAAAATTCAAGAACAAAGATGTTCATTCTTTTTTTATTTTTTAATCAGGTAAATTAAACATCAAACGTGTGTCGTTCGGAATATAATTCTGAAGCGTCTTTAAGAAATATACGAATCACGTGCATGTACACGTTGCTTCTACGAAAGCATCGAGATATCGATTGAACCGCTTAAACATCAGCCTATACAATTAGAAACTAGATTTCGAGGACAACAGGTGGCACGGGGTAAACCGAGAGCCCCAGCCGCCGGTCAAAATTTAGTCGAGCCATGACATTGTGCGGTCGAAATCAGCGTCGTCGTTTCAGGTATCAGTCGATACCCCAGTTCAGATTGTCCTTCGTTTTCGTAGATCTCTTAAGACGCACCGGACGGTACGTAGCGTGGCTAAATAAAGCATAAAGATCTAGATCAAGAACGAACGAAACGAACGAAACGAAAAAAAAAAAAAATACATAATAACGTTATCGGAAAACAAAAGCTATAAAAAAAGAATAAAAGCGTCGCTGACAAACATGGATCGATCGGACCCAGACGAGTCAGCTGCGAAACAAGTAGAGAGCGCCAGCAAGGAAGGGTGTCGGTTGATACCTGTTTTCTGTTTTTGTTATTGCAGGCTGTTGATTTGCTTTATCGGTGTCTGGCCCCGCATGGCTCCGCTAAACCTGTAAGGCATGGTTTCTTTTGGGCACTTAAACGCCAACACACACACCTCGTAAGGGCGCTACGATTCTTATTGCGAGTATCGCCAACGATTCTCTTTTTTAGACAAAGCTCGAAGAGGACTTCGCGAACGAGGAGCTGAGAAGCCTGGAGTCGTCGATCGTGAACTCGACCGGCTCGTCGCAGTCGAGCTCGATGATGGCCCCGATATCGGTGGTGCTGCCATCGTTGTCGCCGTTGCCAGCTACCAACAACGACGAGTCCACGGTGGCCACCTTGATACCGAGCACAGCGTCCCCGGTGATACCGGTTGTGCCAGCGACACTGCCAGCGACCTGTACACAACCATCGTTGGTCACCACCGTGATGGAAGCGGAAACGCCTGTGGACATCGACACGGAAACGGCCATGACCATTTACTCTCCCGTCTACAAGGACAAGTCCCAATTGGTGATGCAGCTACCACGTTCGAACAATATCGCTCATTCGCCCATATCTAGGAGTTACCAGGTTCAAGCCTCGATGCCCAGTCTGATCTTCGAACCGATGGAACAGCTCGAGCAACTGGAGCAGCTGGAACAACAACAACACCCGCCCCAGATCAACGGGAAGAGACTGAATCACTCGACCCATCCGAGTCCTGTCAGCCAACGGCAACCGAAGAGAACGAAACACGACTACCAGCAGGATCTGTCCACAGCGATACAGGTCGAAGCGACGACAGCGTCCTCACCGTATCCCCATTTCGGGGATATCTCGTGGTCGAACTGTCATCCAGAGCCGCTGGCTGTCAGCCGGTGGCTTCGTATCTCGTCCAGCCGTAAGCAGTACAACTTTAATATTCACTGACACAAGACCCCACCCACTCCAGGCTGAGGATCCACGCGCCACAGGCGCGTTATTCTCTACCTCCTGTTTCGTTCGACATCCCCTGCTCGGAACGATCGTTCTCGCCGTCGTCGAGCAGCCGGGTCCGAAGCCTGTCGAGAAGGGGGGCAAATGTCTTTATGTCACGGGTGAACGTCGATGCGAGAGCAATAAGGGGCACGGATGGAACCCGCGAGCATTATCGTTGGAATCGAGGGGGAGGATGATCGTCCTCTTTTTGCATGAGATTCTGGCATGGGACTGGATGTGGTTCTTTTATTTTGCCGCGTGGTGGACGTCTGTAGAGCTCTGTGTGCGTACGTCGACACATTTATATTGTACCAGGTGAAATCGACGATGATCGTTTTTCCCCGAAACTCTTTGATATTTCGAACACTCCACGACCAATCATTTCGTGGATCTGACGAGTGAAGCACGTTGGATTTCGAAATGGCTTTTAGGGACGATCTGCAGCTTCGCGAGAAGCGGTTCTCGTCGAATGGGAATATTAGGTTCTTCGAATTTAGGGTATGTTATCGTTGCGAAGCGAAAACGGAAGTCTTAACGATACTCGGCGAGTTTCCTTTATCCACCGGGCTACACACTATCACTCGCCGAGTTACACCCCCCGTTAAAATTCCAAAACATTCCTCGAGTTCTCCAGAATAACGCGCGTTACGATTACGTGTATAGGTCCGTTAAGGACCCCGCCCTCAGCATCTTGTATCAATGATGCTTAATCTAGACAGAGTGTGCCGGAATTCGTGATTCTGACCCGGAAATCGTGATTTCTCCTGAACAAAAATGAATTTGAACATGCGAATTGTAATGTTTTTTTTTTTTTTTTTTTTTATTTTATTAATTTAATATTTATAGTTTCTTAGCGTTAGAATTGTATCGATTGATGTGTGTTGGACAGCCAGCATCAAAATGGAACGTAAATACGGAAAACAATTTTGTTATTAATGGATTGACGAATTCCCGTAAACGAACGAATGGAATTAATTGAATTCTTTGATCTTTGTGTTTTTTTTTTTAAATTATTCATTAGTTATTTATCTAATTCTCGGTTTACACCACGTGTTTTGTAACTAACCCGCGCTCTCACCATGGAAAGTCGAGTGCCGGCGACAATAGGAACAATCCTCTCGAAAGAGTATTACTACACCGTCGAACATCTTAGGATACCGACTGAGAATGAATTCGAATTGTTCACGGTGAAGAAATTTTTTTTACCAAATCGTAATAAATACCAGCCATGGTGACAACCATCGACGAGCCGGGTGGACCCATAGACCTCAAATAAATCTCACGTTTCGCCGGCTGTTCGCATGCCAGGTATATTGTACCTTATTGTGACGTCACGACCGTGTATGGTTTCGCCATTCAGGTTAGGTTCGGGTCTAGTTGCATTTCATCGCGCAGTTTCATCAGTTGAACCGTGGTTTTACGTTCGAAACGAACGGACGGCTCGGTAGGACATCGAGAAATTTCGAATGGATCGTTCGGTGCGCGAGGGGATCGGCGACGCCGATTCCTCGTTGTGCGCGATCGGTTCTATGGGTTCCGTGTATGTGCAACGTGCATCGATGATTCCGTAATAGTGTAGCTAAGTGTAATCGACGAGTGCATTTTAGGAACGCGCGAGCAACCACGAGGTTTTGTACATAGAAAAAGTCACAGAGAACCATAGGAATTACGCCGTTTTGTAAATAAACCGATTATAGTCGAACAGAATTCAACCGCGGACCGACAGGTGGGGAAGCAAGTCTCGCGCGTACGGAGGACAGTCTTGAATCTTGGAGGGCAGATTCGATCTAAGAGTGTGCAGTGATTTTTATACAGAATATGTCAAAAGAAACGGAATAGATTTGAATATTTCGGTTATACAGTAAATCATCGAAGAGTGTTCGAAGGCTCCTTGGCACTGAGTGGTGAGACGTCATCCCTACCACTGGGTGCTTGATTGGTTCCACGGAGAACCGCCCCCAACCAGTGGTAGGAATGACGCCTGAACATTTAGTGGAGAGAAGCCTTCGAACACTCATCGATAATTTACTGTATATGAAAGTGAAAGAAATTGTCTGAGAACAGAAATCGTGCTGGTTAAGAAGTTATGTGTGAAGATATAAATAGATTCATATTTAATGCCATTTTCATGAAGGTCATTAGTGTTTTCTGAAATAGCGACATGTTTTGAGTTCCCATTGCTGTCCTTTATACCGAAATGAATTTAATCTGTTTATACACTCTCATATTTACCTGCCTGAACAGAGGTAACTATTTTCTTTGATACTTTCTTCTCTCTTCCTATTTAACAGAAGTATTTAGGCATTCTTATTCTCATGTACATGTACGGAAACCTCATTAAGATGGATCAAACAGTACCATGTTTAATTAGCTAGCCAGATAAAATCGCCTTTAAAAATGGATTTAAGGTTCATAACCTCAAAATGGCGACAGAGGAATCATCCAAATCTTCCAACGAGGATACTCTGTTGAGCTTGATGCATGTTTAAATGGTAAAGTGATAACCGGGAAAACACAAGGCACTGTAATTGTTTTTGATTATTTATTGCAAGGTAAACACCTCTAGCGACCTCATTGTTCATAACAGACCAAAGTGTCCTTGAGTTTATATGTCCTGATACCTAGATACCTGCGCTACTGTCATTGACCCCTTTGAAGATATAACCTTCAAGTCCATTTTCAAGGTACACCACGTAGCGGTTTACCCATTGTGCTGCGTCAGGTTTTAATACAAATCGCGCGTGACACAAAGTATAAACATTCAACCACGATTGACGCCGTGGACAGCGAAACGTTTCACCAGTCATAGTCGAAAGATGTTTTTAACTATACATCATAGTCGAACGAAGTCACGGTAGAATTCTGTTGCAAATAATGCGAACAGTACAACGTTTTGACGTAATTGTTGCCAGTAACAAGATATCTATAACTGGGCACTAATAGCCAATAGCACACTATGAACGAAATTTTTTAAAACTTAGAGGCGCTAACAACAATGGAAGGGCTGGACATCGATACCATTCGATTCGTCATAATGAAAGCCCTCCATAAACGTATATACAGTGATTTTTCGATTAATGCGACACTAGCAACGGCGTTATTCTCACCACTGGGGAGGGGGAATCACTCAAACAGAGTAAATAGAAGCTAAACAGGGGCTCAAAACCTTTCCGCCTTGCCATGAACGCTCCGAATTGAATTTGAGTACGTCGCACTTATCGAGATATTACTGTATAGAGTGTGCATTTGTCTCGAGAATCATATAAAAAATATAGTCAATACCTTTCTTCTGTATTTTCATAGTAGTCTAGAGTAACGAACTAGACTATTCATCGAACCCTTTTTTTACCGAGCAGAGTTGAATGATGACACCCTGTATAAATTGCTACGTGCTCTTAGATCGATCATAAATCTCCTACACTCCAGGCAGTCCTTCGGAACTTATTCCCACGATTCGGTCCGCGAACGGAGGGTCTCGTCTGTACATACGTATATCATAGTACACATATACATATATATATTTTTTTTATCGATCAACGATCTCTTCAATATTTTTACGTATACATAATATAAATATATATTATAAATAGCAGCGCGCGTGCGCGACCCTCGGGCGCGCATCGTCGTTATGAATTTTCTCCACGGTTCTCCTCCGCTTCTGTTCCGCGTGTTGTACAATATTTGTAGTCTAGGAGTGCTGAAACGTCGGGCGATCGACTTGTCTGCAAATGCCACACGAAACGATTCTTTAGGCAACACTTTAGTTCTAGTTTAAGGGGAAAAAAAACGTGTTCTGTGTGTGTCTCTTAGGCGGTTTTTAAATCTACGTGGACGGTTTTCTTTTGACGAGGTGTACGGCGGACGATATTAGTTAGCGGTAATTGTCCCTCGATGTACAGGGTGTTCTTTTTTTCGTCTTCTAATTACACGGTAAAAATCTGTACGTGAAACTTGATGTGGAAATATAAAGAGTTGGGCTTGTGAAGGTATCGTTTTGGAAAATGTTTAATTTTGATATTAGCATAGGGTTGAGTCAGAAGTAACTTTTGTCGCCAATTGCGAAGATTTAATGTAGAGGGTAATGATAATAATTCTTAGGTTTAATGGTCATTGTTGAATTTAATAACAGTGAAGAATATAGACTAAATAAAAATCAACTGTCAATTGTCTTCGATTGGATTCGATTTGGAAAATAAATGAAAGTCACTTAGGATTCAACCCTGAATAATCGAATGAGTATAGAATTTAAAAAATTCATTGCTTTACACTTTGAATTAGTAGTAGGATTGTCGACATTTTTTACAGAAATTTGTATACATTTTTTATGGGATTGTTGCTCGTATTTCAAAAGTAGGTAGAATTTCTATAATCATACAGTGACTCGTTAAGTTGGTCACGGAACGCTGTCAGATTTGTTTGACCATGTTACGCATCAAATTACGAATTTTCTTCCAAAAATTAAGAAAAACTCATGGCAAAAGCACGATAAAAGTAAAACTAATGAAACATAAATGGGAGATATATAAAAATTTACACACTTAAATGTTACTTCCAAATTATGTGAGTCACTGTATATGCAAATATTGGGTTAAATCACGAATAACTTCCGGCATAAACATTGAAAATTTACCAAATTACAATTAGATAAAAAACAATTTAAACCGAGTAAATTACTAAGTTTCGTAATATTCGAGAATATGGAATAGATTGTAGTGTCTTGAATCGAAAAAAATTCCGAAAATTAAAACTGAAGTTATCGATGACATAACCCAATATTATCTTGCGAAAAGAAAAATTCAACATTCAAAAAATTATTTCTTCACCAGCCTGTATTTTTCAAGACTTTCACTTTGTTTTTAACGAATGTTCTCATATTGTTCTCGAAACCTGTAATTCGAAAACACCCTGTACATTAACGAAACCCACACTCACCCCCGAGACGATTATTTATTTTTGTAACTACGTCCGTTCTTATTTACGTCGCGCGCCGTCTGTTTTTTCCCAGCGTGCCGCGACAGGTGGCATATATATGTATCTATATATATGTATATACACACACACGGACTTCTTATCATAGATTGTGATATTTAACTAATTAATAATTAGCGAAGATAATTCTAAATCGTGCGCATGCGCTAGTGAGAAAGTAGGCGGACCCCAAAACCATCCCCCATCCCTCATTTTAAAAACGTAAAAAAACCGAAAAATTACGGAAAAATCCTTCGATCCCGAGATTTTCGAAAGAGGACAAAAGCGAGAACGAACGAAAAAAAAAATATATAGGGATGAAGAGGAAAGGAAACGAAAAGGTGTTGCGCTTACTTCGACCGCGCGTAGAATGATAAATTCGTTGTGTAACCGTGTTTTTGTAGCGTTCAGAGTGTACAATTGAGTTTCGCTTTTTCGCGAACGCACCGATTCGGTAGATCCTTTCGTTTTATCGAACGACGAAGAAAGACGATGTGTATGGGGGTGAATCGCTTGATTTGAACACGTTGAACTCGTGAATTGTTTATTGTGCGATGAAATATGTCAAGCAAAAGTTACGTGGTAGTTGGGGTGACATGCAGCAATCAGTGCTTTACCATCTGGATTTTTCATTCGAACACAGGAGTTCCATAATATCTCCATAATTAATTGCCGAGGGTTTTTTTTATTGAAAATTGTCGAGGGTTATGTAAAGTAGAAATTATTTCATGAACATTTTGGTAATTGTTGATCGTACTGCAGCAAGAAAAGTGTCAGAAATCGAGAACATATAATTTTTTATGAGAGCGAAAGGAAGGTAATTCAATTACGTAACATTTTATGCATTAAACAAAAGGACAATACTCCCATCTCTCTTGAAGTATTGCTTCAATTTATTATATTTTTTTGAACGGTGGATCTACTCATATTAGTAAATATTTCGCGGGGTAACATGAAGATTGATAATTTCTTACTTGTGACACTTTTTTCGCGAAGGGACGATTTGTTTTATTAGGTCTGATGAACACTTCTGTCGTGGACTTTCATGCAAATATTGGCAATCTGTTGGAAAAATAAAATATTAATTCCTTTGTAATAGTTATAAAACAATATTTATTCTATCTTTCTAAATTCAGATTAACTATTAATATTTACAAAAATGACTGAACTACTGAAACAATAGGACTTACCGTCAGATCTAATACTCTATTACTCAGTCTACTACGGATTCAAATTTTTCTATAGTGAAATAGCAGATATTAGTCTTGATAAAAAATATACAGGGTAAAAGATTGTTCACTGTACCATATGTCCCCTTTAATACCACGTGACTTTAAGACATAATTTTGTCCCCGTATGTCAGATAATTATAAGACTAAGTTGACGTCAAATTAGATTCCTCACGCTATGTACAAACAAAACAGAAACCGCATAGAAGCTAAATTAATTTCACCGAAAAAGAAAAAGAAAAAAGACGCACATCTGCGTCTCATCGAGCCGACGAAGAAACGTCGAGTTTCCGTTTTTCCGCGCGCGCAGTATAAACAATACGCTAGCAACAGTAATTAACCTCTTGCCTTACCATTTGTTTAACAACTCCACTCTCAAGAATTACTTTATCGTTAATAATTTCCCAGATACAAAAAGAATTCCAACGGCAAGTGTAACATTAACTCTAAATCTTAAATGTTAATACCATCGAAACAGTATTTCACTTTGACTTAAAGAAATTATACAAATATTTATTAAATGCAGTTTGAAATCGTTATCAATGTTATAAGGCAAGGAGGTTAACCTGCTGTTCTGAGACGAGAACGTCGTGTCGGTCCGGTGTCGATCAAAGTGATGCTACTGGTTCGTCGTGAACGACGATGAATCGATGGTCGCGTTCCGATCGACGCCCTTCGCACTTTCATCCGACCGTGTAAACGACTACTTCGCCTTAACGACTAAATAGCCATTAAAATTCTCGCCTTAACGACATGAATTACTCAGTGATCATTGAAACCCGACTGGACGCTTCTGCGATCTCACCCGTCAAATGGGCCCCGACCGGATCCATCGATCGGCCATCGTGAAATAACGCAGCAATAAATTATTAATCGTTCGAACCAGTGGATCGCGAACGAACGGATCGATACAACCCCGAACCGACACGACTGGCTCGTTTTCAGTATCGTTGCTGATCCTCTCGGCTACCTGAAACCGTGATAATTTGTACATAAATCGCGTAAGCAATTTTACCCACGTACCTACGGTGTCGATGAATTCTATATGGGTATATATTATATATATACACATGTATATAAATATTAATCTGTTTGAGGTTCGGGGGAGGGAGGAAGCGTGAGCGAAATTGCACGGCCTCGAAAGCCTTTAGCTCTATCCGGGGGTTGTACTGGGTGCTCCAAGAAGTAGGGATCGTGTTCTGAGATCTGATAGAGAGTTATTCTCAAAAAAAAAAAAAAACATTCTAGCAAGTTGTTGTTTGTAAATGTTTTCTTGTTAAGTAATTTTCGAAGAATTTCATGTGACGCACAGAATTGTTCACGTATGTGGAGAACAATAATTAATTGAAGAAATTCTGCGTTTATTTCTGGTGGTCAACAAATCCTGACTGATGCGAATAAATCTGTGAGTCATTTCTATGTTGAGTTTAGAGGACTAACGGAGCTAAGGAACATTGCTTGAATTTCTTTTGTGTCTTTGTAAATACTGCTAGTGACAAATTTATATGCATAAAATAGTGAAATGAACAGAATAGTTGGCACAGGAGACAGCAGATCCAATTTCATTATACAAGAAAAAATATAATATTCAGTATCAACACGCTTTCAAGCTTTGTAACGATAACTTTACAAAAGAATAATTTTGTTCAGGATTACACTATCTATCAGACCTCAACCTGTTGTTGTTACGTGTGGGTACATCAAGTGTATACCTCATCAGGCTGTATAGTAGGTGAAATGAATATAGTGACTTGTTTTATACAGAATTGGTCTGATAAACTATCTTCTTATTGGGCTTGACAAGCTGTCAGATGAATGCTTCTGTATTTAAAAGCAGTAATTTGTTACAGAAATTTGCCACAAGACCATCATTAATACTCTTATCTTAACCATTGGCAAAAGTTACGAATTCAGGTCTACTACCAAACAATTTAACCCTTTCGCTGTGGCAGACGTTATGGCAGAATAATGATTGTAGAAAATTTCAAGTTTCACGGTGACTAGTCGTGACAATATGAACTTGCAAATCATGCAAAAATGTAAGCGCCTTTCTAGCAGTCGTTGAGAGCAGAGTAGGAATATTTGTTGGCAAATAGCAGCAGCGAAAGGTTAAATTTATCAAAACTTTTACCACCTGATGTCTTACAATATTCGTCAAAGTCACTGTATTCATTATACAGGGTGTTAATAAAAGTTTGGTACACCCTTGTGAGGTGGATTCTACATTTGTAAGATGAAAATCACGAATTACGAAATTGCGTTCTAGGCTTTCTTTCAGACTTACTAATTTCGCAAGGTACGAACAAAATACGCGTGAAATTATGTCTTACGTTAAGGGTTATTCTACTTGAGAATCACGTTCAACTGTTTCACGAGTTTGTTTCATTCATTTCATTAATTAATAACACGAAAACGAAGCTTCCAACGCAATTTCCACATTCTTGATTTTCGTCTTAGTTTTGCACATAGAATCCACCCTGTGAAGGTGTCCCCTATTTTTATCAACACCCTATTATATATGAGATTCACACGCACAATCTTCTCCAGACTGTTGTGTCACGTACATCACGCGTATGAGCGGTCATCGATCGATGTTCGTTTGCGCGAGCAAGTTTCGCCACGGTTGCGAGAGGGTGTGACAGCGTACAACGACAATAATAACGATATTTAACCGTTGAACGTCGATAGAGATAAGAGACTATCGATTGATCGGTCCATTGTGTGCACCGAGGCTTGCTTTATCGACTGATATATTGTTAGAGCCCCACGATCGATTCCCAAAAATTGTGAAGCACCGTTTCGAAGTTTGTCCCCTGGATCTGTGACAGGACAACTTCGAAGAAACGTTTCTTTAAAATAACGTAACTAGGACTTGACTCTCTAAGTACAGTCGTGGGGTCATTGCAGACCCGTTGGCTCGAAAATTATAACATAAACAACAAATTAATCGTTTATATGGTTCGAATGAAAAGATTTACGCGATAGATTCTATAATTCTAAAATCGACGAGTCTTCGATGACCCTGCCACCGTATTCCCGAGGTTTAATACATCGACCAATTTACCGATAGACTCCCACGGTCGACTATTCTCAGAAATCACAGAGATTCCCCTGTTCGCGGTGCGATCATTCGAATAGAAACCTTTTTCTCACCTCATTGAGCAATAATAATTAATCAACGACAAAGCGATCGCGCAGCAATAATGTCGTTAACTAAGCGTTAAGTCACATCGTGTACAAGCGTGTGGAAAGGGATATTCGCTATTTTCTTTCAACGAACGCGGTACTAACCTTTCGTTTTCGATCCTCAGATTCGGGCGTGCTGTTTCGTAGTTTTGTTTTCATTTTTCTTCTATGTTCGATCGATTTACGATTTTTCGTTTCGATTCAGATGTACCCGTCCCGGAGCTCGGTACACCGGTAGTATTCATTTTGTCGTTCTCATCGTATCGTTAACGAGTCCTCGTGGAACCGCGGTGCGCCAGACGGTATTCGGATAGTATAAGACTGAGTACGCTTAGAGAAGAACGGAAACGATGGAGAATTGTACGCTGATGAGTCAGAATAGAAAATTTGCGATCGAGATATATGATGTTGGACAAGATATAGCGAACTCGTAACATTTTTTTGGGTCACTGTACAAGTGTTTCTCATACATTTGGAGGAATTTTTTCCGAAAAAATTTAGTACAGAACTTCTAGTATTTTAAGGTCCTAGAACATTTTCCAGCTCAGATTTGGATTCTATTCGAAAAGAATGTGTCTAAATTTTTGGTTAGAGTGGCTCTGACACTTAATTAGTACTGATTGGACTATCAATTCAGTATCTAAAATTAGTTTCACAGTAAATAGATTAAATAGGAAATTCATTGAACTTTATTAACCCTCAGAAGGTAGATGTTTTTAGTGTTCGTGCCTAGGTTCAATTGAACCGCCATGCTTCCTTTTTAAAAATATTTTTGAGTGCAATCATTCAGAAAGACCTGCCTTCTTAAATGGCTGAAATTAATGACTTCTAGCTTAGATTAGATATTGTAAGTCGATGAATTAGATAGAACGTTTAAAAGCTAGGGTCAAAATACACCTAGGCTCTGCCATCCGAGGGTTAATGTTATTAGTTTATTGTTTAATGTACATTTCTTGTTCTTATAAGTGGATCAAGTCCGTAAGGGATTTATGAGTGCTTTTTTTTTATTTGAACATGTTCTGCCAGACTTTAATTACATCCACGAGAATTCTTTTTGTTTTTTTAAGTACTCGTAATATGTTCGAATACATCCAATACCAAGATTCGAAGCAGCTTGGGATGTACTTGGTCTAATAATTATCATTCAGATCTCAGTCAATTAACAGGAGCGAGTCCATAGTTGGCTAATTTTACGAATTCACTAAACAAATCTCCAAAAACCTCTCAAATCAACTCCAAGCGATAGAATTATTTAGAGTCAATATACGTAGAAACATTATGAATCGATTTATTTCAAAAATACATTTTATGTTACTATATTGAATATGGTTAAAAATAATTATACAAAAAATATTAATATCGAAAAGATCGTACAAAATGAAATTTGTCAAAAATTGTACATAAAATATTAAAATTGAAAAGCTTATACAGAATGGAATTTGACAAAAATTGTACATAAAAGACTAAAATTAAAAAGCTTGTATAAAATGAAACTTAGTAAAAATTGTACATAAATTTTAAAATTAAAAAATTTGTAGAAACTGAAATTTGTCAATTCAATTTTTGAGAGGTTCATATCTTGTCCATCGCGAGTACAAACACAAAGTTATTATTTCTTACGTAGCGAAAAATCTATTGACTCGAACTCGAAGAACCGTGACGCTTCCTTCCGGTTCACGGGACAATTCGCGTGCAATTGTGTCGTGTTCGCTCGTTTTCGTTCACACGTCGTCTCCGGAGCACTGCGATTTCACGCGGACGAAAGTAACTAGAAAAGGTCCCGACTTCGTTCATGACGCAAGACAAAATACTTTGTGGCATTTAATTTAAATATACGTTTTATATTTATTTGTAAGTTGATTTTGTTTTTTCAGTCCGTTCTTACCTTCCACCCCGATTTCTCAGCGTGTCTCGGTGTGTAAGCAGCTGTGAATAGACATTGGCGATGTTAGAGGTGTTGTAATTTAATATTGTTCGAGGTTTCAGCGTTTAATCACTTCCAAATAGCAGAATTTATTAATTTTACACGCGATGGGGATCACTCGTGATGCGATTAGTGAGGAATAACTTTTCATAGAAAACTCAAGTAGAAAATATCAAATAAAATTTTTGCAAATTAGACTCTCTTTTTGAAAAAAAAAAATTACTCTGAGAATTTGTTACGTACACGTGCAATTAAATAGGATTTATCTAATGTGTCTGATCATTACTCGCTGTTTCTACTTATGGTCAATACGAGTGCATACGTAGCAGATAAATTTCAAATTCCTTTTTCTTCAATATAAAACGTCGTACAAGAATGTGTTGTGAGTGAACTCCGAAACTTTATGCCTATTTACAATTTTTGATATTAATATATATAACAATCAAAATTGATCAGAACATTATTTCGCGCACGATAAATGTTTTAGTATATTAATAATAATTCATAGACGGTACTAAACTTTGTCAAAATCTGTGTTCTAAAGCATGCTTCAATTTAGGAAATTTAGTAAACCGTGACACAACAAAGTTACTAAATCGCTAAGTAATATCAGTATTAGTTTATCATTTTCAGCCAAAAGGCAGATAAAACGATAATTTTTCCAAGAGTGCACTCCTTGGTCTCAAAAGAACAAACAGTAACGATTATACGTCGCCAATCTGAGTTAAGTCTGAAAATCCCAAATCTTCAGAAACATTAATTTGCACCCAGAAGCCTCGATCAATATCGACGTCGAATATCTCGAATCGAGAAGATTTGAACGTACACCAATGTTGGTACAAATTCGAATATATTGCTTGTATTGTCACATATCATTAACGAGAAGAGAAAACGAGGAAGAAGGCAGCAATTAATATTTCCTTCCTCGGTCACTGTATACATATAATTCCACGTAACTCGTGGCAGCAGCTTTCATGAAAACGCGAAATCGAGACTGAAACCAGAAACCTCTCTGGTCACTCGAAGCAGCATCGGAATCGAATTTTTGGCTGGTAATTAAACGGATTGATCGAAGAGCCCGCGTTCTCGATGTAATTGGGCTTCTGCAACCACCCTCGGTGCGTCGTGATATACATGTTGATTGCGATTAATTTGCCATTCGATCCGAAATCAGAGATGGTATATAGTAAACAGACGTGTTCCTGGTTCGCACGGCCGCCATATCGTCGAACGTGCTTAGAAATCTGTACAACGCGGATGTGTACGGAAATTTAGGTACTTCGAGTATGTTTCACAGGAATTTGGAATAAAGACACGTCCACGTTTGCTATGGAGAATTTTTAGTGGTGAAAAATATGAGGAGAAATTCATTAACTTTTTCGCCACGTCGGAACTGGTCAGAAAGTGCTGTAGCCTGAACAATTGTGCACCTTTTGTGTTATTTTTAAATCTTGAAAGGTGGACGTTCAGGGGAATTTTGTAGGTGATGGTATCTGAATTCATTTAGATCTTTACTCATTTTTTTTTTTATTATAATCATCTGCAAGCTTAGCTCTTTGCACTCCTAATTCTTTTGAAATTTTCTTTCCAATAATTCTCTATTGTTTTAGGTGTTTTATTTTAAATGTACTTCAGAAGATACTTGTTTGATAGGAACCAATTTAAACAAATATTTTTCAGTAATTGTATTGCTAATAGCATTGGAACTTTGCTTTAAATGACAGAATCTTGTTTAATTTTTTAAAATATTTGACCGAAGCACCATACAGGAAGGCAATTTTTATTAAAAAAAAACATCGTAAATAAGTACTGGAATTCATCTACTTTTTCTTTATTATTTATAACGTGTAAATTCCACCCTATGAAAATATTCCACCTTTTCATTAACACTCTATAGAAGATCTTTAAAAAAAGGGTTAAACCTCATCTGCATCATAACTGTACAAAGACTCCAATACACTTAAAAAAAAAAAACAAGATTTTGGATCGATACTTACTCAAAGAGCACCCTGTACACCCTCAAAATATGTAACAGCAACATAGACCACGGGGACTCACTTGAAGATGTGTATAGTATAGTGTCTCGCCTAGCTATAGTGACTTTAGGTGTGACACTCTCAGTTGGGGTGCTGTGTGATATCCTTGAGGGTGTCCTTTGGTACTTATTCAGGGCTGTATTTATTTGGTCCCATTTACGTGCTGAAATACTTTTTGTACCTTTCAAAATTGAAATCATTTTTTCTTCTCATAGTATGTACAACTATTTAAGAAGATAAAAAATGTATATTTTATCTGCCCGTTTTGGTATACGTGTACCTTTCTGGCTCGAACATCCACTATCCGTCAAATTTGTTGGCAGTCCCTGGTCGTTTGACTTGAACTTCCTCATTTTCAATCGTTTAAAGGTGGAAATTCCAATTTTTATAACAAAACAATACTTCTTGAAGGAATCGACATTTGAAAAACAATTATTTAATCTAATTAACTGTTTAAAGCTCAGAATGATGCCCTTAGATACTGCTACTTTTCACTATCTATTATTCAAATAAAATTATGCCCAACTTTGACGCAAACTCCTACTGTTTTTAAGTCACTATAACTCGGGGAGGCACTGTACCCAAAGACGTTCTTCTTTTTCCGGGGGTCACGACGTGTCAAACTGGTCGGGTTATTTTCAAACCAATTATGCCCCGTAAACGCCTTTTCTTTCGAGGAGGAGCCGGAACAGAGGGAATCCGCCGTAACGTAAAATTAGAAAGTACACTGAAAATAGTGTGTCGGCTCGCTTTTGAAATCGTGTACGTGTGTACACACTCGATGGCGCGAGGCGCACGCTTCCTCCTTCGGTACCGGAGGAAAAAGAAAGAATTACGATTAGCTTAGCTCGTAAGGCGTGCAACTGCGCGACCGACCGCATAAATCACCGTGACACACACGTTTTTTCGTGCCGCATCAGCGAACTGACTCTTTGTATCAGAGTTGGACAAAATGTAATCTAATTAGAAAATCCAAATCACAATTACAATGTAATTACGATGTAATTACGGGACAATTACAATGCAATTGCAATTGTACAATTAAGTTGTATGTTTACAACTACATTGTAATTTTACAACCACATTGTAATTTTAGAATTACATTGTAATTTTACAACCACATTGTAATTTTACAATTGCATTGTAATTTCACAATTACATTGTAATTTTTATTGTAAATTTAGTATAGTTAATTAAAATGTAATTGTATTGTAATTACAATGTAATGATAATTCTACTTGTCTTGCAATTACATTGCAATGATATTGTAATCGTGATTTGGATTTTGTAATTAGATTACATTTTGCCCAGTTCTGCTTTGTATAACGCCTCGCGCGTGCACGCATTCACCGATATTTAATACATATTTTTTTATTAATCGGGATAGATTACGTCAATCGACGGAACGATACAATACATAGCTCACATCGAAATGGGATCCTGTAGCGTTTTAATCGTCTTCGTCCGACTCGACCATCGATCGGTGGAGTCGCGAAATTCATCCCTGTGGATCGTTGGAGATTGCGAATCTTTGTGCGTATTCATGGTTTTACGAATTATTTGTCGAGGGAATGGGAATCAAATTGAATTTTCTACAGCTCTGCCCATACTTGGTTTGATGCGTTTTTTTTTTTTGCAGTACGGGAATGAAATTGCAGAAAGGGGACAGGTTGGCTATAGATCATGATAGGATCTACTGCCGGGAATAGTAGTTACTCTTGGTTGATCTTATCAGTCAATAAATCATGATATTGAAATGTACAGTATTACTATGGACGTTCTAATGCTGCAAGTGCATATAATTTTATGCATTCCTGATAGATGCAACTGAATGAACCTTAACCCTTTAACGCCCAGACTCATAAATCATTATTTTAAAATTAAGAGATTGATATGTATGTTGTATCTTGTTATTTTGAAGTCGAAAATATCGATATTAAAACGACCTATTTTTGTTAAATTTTCACAATTTATTTTTAACCGTTCAACGTCCAAACACCTCTTCCAAAGGAAAAAATTATTTCTCGCGATTAGTTAACTTAAAAATAACCACAATACGTGAATTTCATCTGTATGCTCACGACAAAATCCCTGGAAATATGATTTTTTAGATATAACGTATACGTCACATGGGCGTTAAAGGGTTAATAAAAATCGAATTTCAATTGTTTTTTATGTACTAAAGCCATTCATTTATACTAAATATTCATTGTGAAATATTACTGTTCAATTCCTGTTCTCCACAATTAGTCCATAAACACGTGAATTTCGCATAAATATCCACAGTCTGCTGATGATCATATATACCTTAGGATCGACTAACTAATAAGATGTACAGTATCACCGACGATAACGAATGTTCGTCGACGATCGATCGTAGGATTCATCTTCGACCACTTGACGTTCCCGTCGTGTGGTCGTATCGACTACGTGTATAGCCAGCTGGCAATGTTGGCGGCGTTGTATCTATGTAAAAAAAAACAGGAAAAAGGAGTAATCTTTAATGCAACCGGTCGGCGCGTGTTGACAAACACGCTCGCGATCGCGTTTCTCTCAGGTATTTAGCATGTTTATATCTAAAGACACACCTCTCCGCAATAAAATAATTCAGATATAGGGGGCGCCCATTTCGGGCGTGTTTTTTTTTTTTTTTTTTTTTTTTTTCGTACGTAGTAAAGGTCTTTTTCCATGTTTCTCTTTAGCGGCTTCCTCCGTGATCGGACTTCCTGTACATTAATAAAAACGCGCGCTCGATGCGAATCGATGCTTGCTCTGCATGCCGTGAAACTTATAGATTTTTATAGATCTTACGTACGGGTTCCGAACGGTTCGTTGGTCACATCTTTCATCGTTCATTCCGTGAGATTCGAGACTGTCTCGGATGGACTGACTCGTGAAAGAATCTCTGGGACTAACGACTGCTGTATAGACTGGTTAACAAAAACTGATTAACTCCAATATTTTTTTTGTATTGCATAATCATATTTTTTTTTAGTGTAATTATAATATAGAATGTTAGTTCTTATAGTAAGAATTTGATATTTACACTGCTACGGGATGACAATGCCGTTGAATATATTGGCTCGTAGCGGTAATCATTTTTATACAAGATGGCGGAAACGTTGGAATTTCAAAGTCATCCGATTGACTTCGTTCGTCTCTTAAATTGTAGATATTAATGAATCAAGTTGAAAACTCTTATTGATCGGTATTCTATAATCTTCAGGTTAGCCAGTTAATTAAGTTTCAGTTGCGATTTCTGGGCTTCAACGTCCACATTTATGGCTGCTGAAAACTAGATATTGCAACAGAGTTTCTAAGACTGTTTTTACATAGATCGATTCTTTTCGTAATCCTATAGAATATAAAAAACCTATTTATCGAACAAATAATACAATATGTTTATTTAATAAAGATTCTTCCAGTACGTGTTCAAATGTATAGGTCCACCTATTACTTGCAGTTCCCTGAGATACCTTTAATCGTTAAAATCCTCTCAAGTTCTTCAATTTACTCAACAAATGAAAGACCTATAATACTAAATATAGTTTCTCACAACATATTTGTTCACCAGTCTATACGGAATCTATCTCTCGGGAACGACCGGATATTCTTAGATTAAACATTTCTCTTAAAATGAACTTCCACTCGAACTTTTACCTCTTTTCAAACACTTCTGTAACTATCCTAACGTTCGATTCACAGGAAACTTCTACCGTTAAGAATTGTAAAATTCGATTTTGCATCCGCGTTTCGCGAAGGAACGCCGCGAATTCTCGACGCTAGCGGAGTCGACGTCGGTGTTAACGCTCGATAGGAACGCTTGCTGGGGTGTCGTTTGTTCTTTAACCTTCCGGCGGCGGAATGTCTTGACAGTCAGACGAAAGATAGGATGATCTTTCGATTGTCAATAGTACGTAGTATTGGTCAAAATTGACCCAGCTCCGCCATCGGACGGTTGAACTTTACGTGACGACACTTCCGCGCGCGGAACATTTCCGAGGCGTTTCGTTCGAAGACGAACCGAACAGTATTATGATAGAAACGAGCGTTCATCCTGACGCCAGGCCTCTGCAACGATTTCGTCGCTCGGTTACAAAATTACGTGTAACGAGCGATCGGTGTATTACGTAAGGATATGGTTGGCTATCGGTTGCATCGCGTTGTTGCGAGGATACGTTACGAAGGAATTGAGGAAATGGATGTTGCCTGTTAATGAAGGGAGAAAGAAAGACAGAGAGTGAAGAATAGAAAGTGTATGAAACGTGTGAGAGAAAGAGATAGAGAAATAGAGAAGAAGAGTGTCGGTTGCGATCGAGCGACGACAGGATTGTTACACCGTTGATCGTTATGTGTGCATAAAAGCTTCGAAAATAAAAAGAAATTTAAAACATGGAACGACGTGTTTATCTCTGCCTCGGTTGGATATTTAATTAGCAAGTGTCACGACTTATAATTCATTGGTTAATTTTTATATTTTTTATTTATACTTTATTACTGATTCATCGATTGATTGATTTACAGTGGGGGTCGGGATTCGTGTAAATTGGATCGGGAAATAAACATACTGTATTTCTTCTAGTGTATTGTTTTTTAACGGTACATTCAGAGCAAGTATGTGAACATTCATTTTCTATGTTACAAACAATTTTGCAAGGTTTTGTTTACACATACACCAAACCCCACTTCCTTCAAAAACATACATCAACCAAAATTCTGCATTTTCCACCAATCGCAAATCGATCCGTGATCTCTCAATCAGAACAGTCACACTAGTACACGCATACACATATAATAGTACAGTGTTACATTTACGTTTACATTAAAACTTACGTGTGTTACCAAGTAGTGTTAAATTATTCAAATCACACAATATCATGGTACACTATAACACCATTTTCCAACAAGCTCCACGATATTAATTTACCAACAAGCAGTAGCAAATCTCGATTTTATCATAAGTACGTCACAACAATAAATCTACACTTTCAGAGGTATTAATTTACACCTGAAAGCCTAATTTTAACACTCTGTTTACGGGACGCATTTAAAATGCCTTCTAACGTCGAAATTCCCTACGTGGTATACCTATCTTTACGGATACGCATCAATTTAACGCGATCGTAGATTGAGTATTAAGAAAAATAAGTTATTTCTAAAGAAACTGTACATTTTCGTTGACGCGTGTCCGTGGAAATACGAGTATAAAAATTGTCCGTAAACCTAGTGTTAATCATACACCATCTTCCAACGAGCTCCACAATATTAATTTACCAAAAAGCAGTAGCAAACCTCGATTTTATCATAAGTACGTCACAACAATAAATCAACACTTTCAGAGGTATTAATTTACACCTGAAATCAGTGGACCATTACTTTTGTCCCGTCCTGTACATCTTCTTTCCACATCTACGCCACACATCCGTATCGATTAATCAATAAGTGTACAACGTGTTTCTCGTCACACGAGAACACCACTGCCTCTGACGCAGTTCCATTTCGAGAGTGCACGTCGAACGTTTGTCAGCTCGACGCGACGTCCCGCAGGCTGCGTTCGTGAATCGCGCGAATCCACGCCGTACGAGCGAGTTTCCGCGACGCGTGACTCGTGAAAGGACACCGCTCGCGACTGCAATCTTCGGGGACGGAGAACTGGTCCACCCACCGGGAATTCCAGATTTTTTTTTCTACGCCGACGACTGTCTGCTAGGGAGGAGCACGGGGACCGTGCGTGGATCGATCGTCCGTCGATCTCTGTGATCGAGAACGATCCTTATCTCGGTATACAGAAGTGGCCTATGAGGATACGAGATGCTGGAACGCGAGGAAAAAAGTGAAGAAGGAATTCCATAGGATTTTGGTTGTTTATTAAGAAATATGATCGATGAGAAGATCGAGGTTAATTTTTTGTCTACTTTGTTGTAACAGATGTTATTTTTTTAATGATTTCATGGATTTTGATGGACTTACTTCTTGGTGACTTGCTGTTTCTTTGATAGATATTTAGAGAGGATCGTTTTAGTTTACTGTTTAGTGCGCAGGAAGATTTTAGATTTACTTTTGGTGACTTGCTGTTTTGCTAAAAGATGTTGTACTGAAGATTCTTTTAGTTTACTGTTTATTGCGTGGGAAGATGTCAGATTTAAATGATGATGATTATTATTATTAGTTACAAGCAACTACTCTGACAGAGTAATGATGCACAGTAAAAGAAAAGAGATAAACAAATAAGTTACAGAAAGACAGACTACAAGTAGACTTAAGGAAACGGATCGTTAAGGATATAAAGTAAAAGCGAAGTTAATTATAGTAATAGATGCAATGAATTTAATAAAAGCTGTAAAAATATTGGTAGAAAATTATAAATTATATTTCGCTTAAATTAATTACTGATACACCGATAAACTCAATTACATCACAGTAAAAATTCATGAATTTACAAATTCTGTTGCAGGGCTCGGTGAAGTTAATTGTTAAACAATATTATAATGAAGATTTTCTATTAGCAATTCTGATCCTGACCATTTTTTATGATCTTTGTTTACTGTATAAATATTCATAAAATGTCTTTAAAAGTTACAGGTACAAACCAGTACATTCATAAAATTATGTTCAACTACTTGACCCAGCAGCTGAAGGAATAGAAGCCGTCAGGACCAGGTTCCATTTGTTTACGTCGCAATCAGGGAAGCTAGGTAAGACGAAGCAGACCGTTTAATTCGCCGCGACTTGGCCGGTCGAACGGGCAATGACGGAAGACAAATGAAATCGAGACGCGCGGTTAATTCATCTTGCCTCTATTCTCGCGTTTCTTCCAGTTCTCTTAGACAGCGAGGGGATCGAGAGGTGTCGCTAGAAGGGGATTTTGGTGACCACCAGACCCAAAACCCAGTATTAATGACTCCCCCAAATTTACTGTAAAGTTGGGCAGAATTGTATTCGAACAATACACAGTGGAAAGCAGCAGTATCTAAGGGCATCGTTCTGAGCTTTAAACAGTTAATGAGATTAAATAATTGTTCGACAAATGTCGATTCATTCATAAAGAAGTACTATTTTATTATAAAAATTGAAATTTCCACGTTTAAACATTACAAATGACGAAATACTTTTTTTATCTTTTATTCGTTATTCGAAACGTTTTATCTAGATAATGAGTTTGCCCATCTCTGGTTTATTGCCCAAGTATATCGTCACCATCAGCTATACGAGGGGACACATTTGGTTCCGTACCAGCGTAGCCGCTCACCGCGTTTCACGGTGACCAAAACAAAGTGGACATCTAGACTAGGCACCGGAGGGGATATTTACGGGCGACGAGGTAAAATTAGAGGTGGGTGCTCGGTGCAATTATTAAAATAGAAGAGTGACCGATGTGTATCCGCGGGTTCAAATGGAGGCTTGACTCATCCACGACGTAACGGATCGAGAAGTATAGAGCTCCCTCGAGGATCTATTTGTTGACTGCCGTTGAGTGCACCAGCTGGGCCCAATCGTGGCGTTCGCCTGGATCCTTGTCCATCGTGTCCGGGGTCATTGCCGTCGTTTCATCGACTGTTGTTGACTTTGGCCCCCGCAGACAAATTGTGGCGTGGATGCCGCGCGGTGATTATCGGATTCATCTGATTCCGAAGGCAACCACAAGCAACGTGACTCGAATTTTAGTGACTCGGGAGTGGAACCTCGTTTCTCAAGGCAAGCCTTCTGTGGTATTTATTATAGTATGGAGTTGTTTGGTTTTCGATGGTAGGTTGACGGTCTGACAGAGTAGAAAAGACTATTGGAAGAGTATAGTTGCGTTGGAAGGCTAAGATTTCTGACAATGATATATCTGTGGTTGTTAGAAAAAACGCTGCGTGTCGTTTAGAATTCTGAACACCGATTCTTCTTATTGGGAATATCGTCTTAAAGACGTCAGGAACGTTGGTACAACCAAAAACTTGTTATTATATTTCAAATTGATTTTTTTGTTTTCTTATTTGTGAATATACTCACAGTTACTGTCACGCAACATGTATGAAATTTGACATTTTGTGAAAATAGAGTCAGGGGAGAGGAGATTGGAAATAACTTATAATAATTATTTGTAATAATTAGCTTCATGTATAAATTGTACATAATAATTGACTAAATATTATCAAAGTCTCTATTTGATTCAGTTTTGTACATTCCTCTACGCTATAAATGCATAAAATCCGCAGTCCATTCATTGTCACAAATTTAATTAGTCCTTGCAATGTCCAATTAAATCTATTTCACTTGGAGGATTACCGTGGAACATTTAATTAAACAATTGAAGGGGGTATGAATAAATCCCAAACTGATTGTTTTCTCTGTTATAGTTTTCTTTCAGAAAAATCCTAAAAAAACCGTTCTTGAATTGAAGGGGGTATGAATAAATCCCAAACTGATTGTTTTCCCTGTTATAGTTTTCTTTCAGAAAAATCCTAAAAAAACCGTTCTTGCCACCATTTATACCAAAACGTACCCTCAACACTAGAACTACCGACGATAAACACATATGTATCTATTTCGATCGGTCGATAAACATGATAAATTTATAAATTGATTAATTTCTTAATTTTCATATCGTACTAAAAGTTGCAAAAGTTCTAAGAAAATCTATAAAATTTTAATAATCGTTGTAAGAGTGTACTGACAAGTAATTTTGACTTGTTTGGTAGTTCTAATGTTAAATTCCACGTCGGTTAAACCGCACTAAACGGCAACAAATTCTTCGCCGTCGAGACCCCCTAGCCTTTTTACTCTCCGCCGAAACTGCAACACCGGCCTAAAGATAGAGTATACGCAAGGTTTCAGGTGGACGGTCCGCTATAACCAGATACGACGGGGCTTTGAAACATCGGCGTGGCTCATTTTGACCTCACTCGACCGGTTCGGTATTGAATTACTCGCGCGTAATGCGCCTTCCTGGGCCCTTCCTCTTCGTGCTATAACGGAATGGGAAGAGAAAAGATAAAATAAAAACGTGGCTTTTCGTTGAAGTGTACTTCTGGTGAGGGTGAATCCAAGGGGTTTCCGAGTACCCGCGATTCTATTCGGGAACAAGAGCTGAAATCCATCGGTCAAATCTCTTACCTGGACCAAAAATCTTTCCGGTATAATCTTTGAGCGTTGAATGGGCCTCGGAGGGTCTTGTTCAGGGCCTGGAAGGGTGGGGGGATCCGACAACTGAATAGCCCGATTTCTTCGAGGTGGAACCGTGACGTCATTCTTTTCTTTACGCCGTCACGTTCTTCCTGTCACGGCGGTCGGTTCAAAGAAATAATAAGGTCACTCGAATTTGTCACGGGAACAGGTAAATGTATTGGTCCGTCGAGACGTCTGTATTTGAAATATTCAGAGACATTGGTTTAGGGTTCCATTTGTTTTCTAATTTTCCATACATTTTGTCCCTTCACAGGGAACAGTCGAGTGCGAAGGGTTTATAGGAAACGTGTTTTCCAATCTGTTTCCCAATTTATTTTCCCAGTTGGTCGAATTTAATTGAAACAATGGTAAACAAAATCGTAAAAACAGTACGTCGAAATCAAGTAATTTGCACACCGGCGGTGTATTCGTGTTTACCTACGAATCGAATACGGCAGAGCGGCAATCATCGTAAAACGACACGGCGTGAAAGCACGCCGGTAATTAGACGAGTGTGATCTCATATCTCGTTTATAAGCGGTTACATAAGGCAAGATGAAAACGCGCTGGTCGTGCTGATCGTATACGGATTGTGCAACCTTCGGACTTCCTCTTCTTAAAAAAGTAATTCCTCGTTAATAGCACACCTTCGAGGTGTGTTATCGGGGTACGGTTAATATTTACACAGCTCAGCTACGAGACCGACGATTAGTTTTATTTACACAACCGAGGGGGGAAAGCTAGGCGAGTTTTAATTTCCCGCATAAAAATTCGTTTTCGTTGACTCATAATGGTAGGATCCATTCTTATTAAGCTAATATTGTCTAATTAACATAATTTCACTTTCCTTTGTCTGTGTGTTGTTGGACTAATCTACTTACAAAGGGTGAACATACAGTGGGTGATCAAACTGTTCGAGCCACATGCAGAAATTGACGATTTCACGATTTTAATTATTTTTGTTTGTAATGTTATTACACGATCTTCAAACCCACAAATTTAACCAAAAACATCCACATTCCACCTACAACCTCAACTCTTCGTAAACATACTCAACATGCACCACATCTAAATCCAAAAGCTCCAACATTGCTCAACCTTCCACCATGATCGCACCAACAAGCAAGCATCCTCTCATCGCGAATCCCAGTCGAGCCCCATCATCATCAGCCGGCCCCGAAACCCTCGTCGACCGTCGTCCCTGACCCTTACCTGATCGACTTCTTTTCACCCGGTGTCGGGGCCCCCACGTTGTTAACCCCGGTCCCTCGACCGTGTTCCCCGTCTCTCTCACGGCAACCTGTCGTACGCCCGCCGCCGTTACTCTCGAGAGAGTCCTACCCAGCATCCCTGGTTATCTCTCCTCCTTTTCTATTCCAACAGTGTCTCTCACTCCCGGCCTGCTCGTAAACCATCGTCCCGTCTCTGTCCCTCTCACGGCTGGTCGGTGTGCACGAGGCTACGAATGGAAGGGGGGCCATAGGCCGAAGGAGAAGGAGAAGAACCAGTCGTGAACCAGAACCGTCGGTCCACAGAATCTCCCCAGTCACCTCTTCGAGCCTGTACGGGGATCAGCACCGTTGATTTTGTCCCGGGGATCGTTCGCGCGCGTCTCACGATCGATTGTTTTCTCTTTCTCGCTTTGTCCTGCGTCCTTTCTCGACTCCGTACGCGAGGGGTCGCGATTGCACGTCGATACATATCGACCAGCCGGATGAACATGGCGACCGGGACGCTAGCCGAGGATCCAGAGGATTGACAGGCCGGGTGAGTGTTACTTTTCCTTTCTACGATCGTGTACAATGCTCGATTAAATTTGGAGCTGTGAGTATTCGAATGGTACGAAATATTCGAATGGTATGAAGTATTCATATTATAAGCGTGGATAGATGTATTATGTTCAGATTCCTATTCAGTACAATCCAAAATTCTATCACTTCGAATACTCCGAAAAATCCAAATACTTCGAACATTCGAATATTTGAATGATTCAAGTACCAATATTGAATTCTATTGCTATTCGAGTATTCGAATTATTCGAATATTCGTAGCGTCGTGGGCTGACATTGCCCCCCACCGAAAACACCGATACGTCATGGAAATGGGAACTGATGATTGATGCGGTTACGGATTGCGCAAACGATACGACGACATGCACTGATGTTTCAAAGTTTCGGCACACGTGGTTCGGAGGAAAGGAATATTTTACGTGGATTGAGAGTGATGGGACGTTTTGGAAGCTTTTGTTGTGTTCTTTTTAAGGGATGTTAGTTTTAGGTGGAGTTAATTGAACATTAAAACGCTTCTCATGTAGGTTTTTATTTTGAGGTATAGAGCGGAGTGAAAGTTTGATTTATGGGAGGTAGGTTTTTGTGGTGGTTGTTAAGATGTTGTAAAAATTCATCAATGCAATAATGCTGTTAATCTTACGAACCAGATGTTCCCTATGTAAATTCTGTTTACAAAATATTTTACCATAAACGTTCATTTTGAACTCTGGACCAAGAGTTGTGTCATTATGCAGATGATGTCGCAGTCGAAATGTTAAGTAACACCGCAATACATTAAATCCACAAACATAAATCAATAGAATTCTTTTGTATTTGCGTTAACTTACGATCGTCGATACCTAAACAATATACGGTATTAACATTATAACTTCGTCGTAAACAAATAAAAACAATGTGGACTTTCGCAATAGGGACAAATTTCTTCCCGATTTCGGTCAACTTTTCTTCCCAATTTCGGTCGAATTTTCTTCCCGATTTCGGTCAAATGTTCTTCCCGATTTCAGTTAATTTTTCTTTCCGACTTCGATCAAATTTTCTTCATGATCGTCCCACGTGTGATGTACCTGTCGTCACAATATTAATTTACTCGAAGCTGGCCCATAAACGTGGACACTATTTCCCCAACGATTCACGTGCACTCGATTTTGCATTGCTAATCGACGACGGACGACTGAATCGCACCGCCACACAGCACTAACCATCCCACTGTGGGATCATCGGAGTGTTGTCGCGCTAATTGTGGCCGAGAAGGCGCCACGGACGCGCTCGTGGAATTGGAAATTCGTTGGTAGTCGCGTGGGTGACTTTCTACTTTGAACCGGCATTGGATACATGTAAATGGTTTTCGAAGGACAGAGGGAAGAAAAAAGCGTGGGTCATCTAGCAGTGTTTAATCGTCGAAGAACTGAGTCTGGGTCCATTTTGACTCATATTTTCAGAAACTTTACGTGCTATTCCAATTTACAGTAACTATCTAAAGTATGCAGATATTTGTATTTCGTAAGAAGACCTTCATAATTCAAAGAAATAAGTTCCAAAACGCCTCTAAAGACAGATGAGTAGGGGTCTATCTCGATCCATGTACCGCCCATCGATCATCAAAAATATGGGATATAGAATAAAGAAGGACAGAGATCAGAATTCCATCTGGAATCATTAACTTAGCATTTATAACTCATATTACGACCCTGAATATTCAACATAGCATTCTATAGTTTAATTTTTTCCTATTAGATGGATACATTCCCCAAAATAATATTTACGAATTATGTAACAAATATTCGTTCTTGTTCACGAACAATATTCTTCAGTATACTTTCCTAAATTTTCCTGTTTCTGTGACACCCATAAAATAACTATATGCAAAAGAAACTTTATTTCTGTTTGAAATAAATAATTCAGGTCGTAAAGGGTGAATTCTAAAATCTGTAAATCAGTCAGAAAATTGCACACACCCACAAGTGTCCATGGTCCATTAACAAGCCAAAGGGCATTGCAGAACGGATCAATCGGAGCGTGATCGATTAATTGACAGATGTTATCGGATTCGCAGAGTTATTCAACCGACCGCTGCGTCGTCCATCGATCGACGCCCCGTAGTTCCATTCGATTCGGGCCGTGCACAGGAGCCAGCGATACGCGTTCATTAGCGCCGACAACCACGTATAAATTACGACAATATATCGGTTATTGAGAATAATTATTTCATGTACGCCGTGTGCCCGACTCGATTCACGTGCCGGGACGGAGTCAATAACCTGTCGAGTCGGCTTGTAGGCGCTGGGACGAATTCGCGATAAAACCGCGACACTCGATGGACTTTGACGCGGAGATTCGAAAGCGTAAGAAATCGAGCGTTGCCTGACTAATTAGATCGTTAAATACCCATGAGTTGTTGTTTATTTTGAAAGCGGTGTATAAATGCACTTTTTCTTGTTGATTTGCAATTTAGTTTGTTTTTATCTGTAAGCGTAGCAACTAAATTATCGGTTTCCTTGAAATTTAATTTACACTATTTTTAGAATAAATGGCCATATGTCTGGACTAATTAGATCGTTAGATACCCATGAGTTGTTGTTTATTTTGAAAGCGGTTTAAATGCACTTTTTCTTGTTGATTTGCAATTTAATTGTGGGGCTACATTTTCCTGTTTATTTGCAATTTAGTTGTTTGTATCTGTAACCGTAGCAACTAGACTGTCGATTTCCTTGAAATTTAATTTACATTATTTTTAGAATAAATGGTCATATGTACGGACCCCAGAACCTTAGTGTATTAAGTCACAGTTTTCAATCTTTAAAGGAGAGCAAATCAAAGGTGCGGAGACCTTGTAACTTTGGAACCGTTCTATTATAACCAATAATTATAAACCGAACATTTATAATCGAATAATTATAAGAATTCATCAAAAAGCATGGTGACTTTATTGTAGAAATTTTGGCCAGTGTAGATTTATACTATCCCAGTAACGACGTATTGTCGTAAGTATAGCACTTTTGACCCTCTTATCCGGCTGTACCCTTTGTCCACATCTTCACGTCGACTCGAGGCGAACATTTGATCGTGAATGAAGGGTTCTCACTCGGTTGCTCAAGCTACACGCCAACGCGCCACGATTTGCATATCGCGTTCCGCTATTTCTCCGTGTTTACGAGCGATTCGATCCTCGCTTACATTCCGCTCGCGCTCGTGAAAACAAGTGGACTCGAGCTACGTGGAAAGACGACGATAAGACATGCCGCCTTCGCCTTTGTCGACGCCGCCACGGCCATTACACTTGCGATTTTCTTCTATCGAGTTATGAGTTACATACAGGATCGTTAAACGAGCCCTTTCGAAAACGATTTCAACCTTCTGAATGGAAATAAAACGAAAGACCGTGTCACCAGGTGTCGTGTTTCGAATATGGGTATTCATTTTTTTACGTCGACGAAATGATTAACGCTTTGCAATCTGTGGACGAGACATAAATATTAGACGTTAGACAGTTGTGTTAATTTTACATATTTTTCTCCTGAGAAATGATATTATTCTGTCATGTGTAGGTAAATTTAGCTGAGGGTCTGACTTTTATTTTCAAGATGCAAATTTAAGTTTCTAATGGTTAGGTCGGGGTCGAATTCGACCCAAGTTATAGTTCTTTTTGTGGTGTCCCCACTCAGTTTTTTCTTATTTCTATACTATTCTGGTTTTAAAATATTTTGTATTATTTCTTTTAGCCTTTCCACTGCCGTTCCAATCGAGACAGTTAAAACAAAACATATCTTTATCATTGCCTTTGTCAATTTCATTAACCTTCGTTACTTGACGCAACATCGACGGGCGCGATGTGCCTGGGAAACACAGTTCATAGTATATTTTCCGTTTTTACGAGATAATATTCTTATTCTTTATGTAAATAATTTATTTTAACACATCCAGGGTGGCGTGAACCACCGATCGGTCATTGGGTGATATTTTTATTTATCTTCGTGACCCACCATTTTGTTGCAGGGCTATGAAAAAAATTTATATTGTTGGGAATAAATTACTAACAAACTGGTTGAAGAATAACATTAAACAAATTTGTACTTACACTTGTCCGGTTGTCACAGAACTAATGAGAAATAAGGTCTTGGGAAAATAATTTATTACTTATGGGTACCCCTAATATTAACAATTACCCAGTCATCCTTGCTATCAATGTCAAGTTTGCTTGCACGTTCCATCGATTCCTCAGTTCACCAAGAAATACAAAATAATCTACAATTCGAACAGACGTCTGTGGAACACTTTACAATACACAATCGCTTCCACGAACTTGACAAGTCCCAGCTTCCTTTATAAACGCGATGACAGAGGCCGTATTTAAATACACCTGAAGTCACCGTAGATACCATCGCGTGATTTATCAAGATCCCGCGGCATTTCTGTCGATACATATAAGGATAGTTCGCTGCGCGACACCAAACAGGCATGTTTCATTCTTCATTTTTTTTTTCCGCCGTTCAGTTATGCCCTGAAGCGTCAAGCATTCCATCGATCCCGCGTGCACGCGTAATTAATGCTTCCCGTAGATCGAAATTACAGAGAACGTGTATTATTATAATCGTCGAACGTTTATCCCGGTGGATTAGCCCGCCATTAAGACGCGCAAGCGGTCTCACTTGAAATTTTCTTCCGTTTGTCAAAGACATTACGCTTTTTTCCTTTACTTTGCGTGTCAACTGTTACGCGAAACTGTAATACGTTGCATGAATTATATGTTTCCTTTGGTAACGTATAATTTTCGTGATGGAAATGGTATTATTACTAAATATATTGGTAAACATCATTCTGAACTGCTGAAGACAGTATAAAAAGAATTAGAAAGGACAGAGGTTACGTATTGGATAGGTGCAAAATTTTTTATGGATGTTACTCTAAAATAGACTAATAAATTTAATTATAATTTAATGAAATACATAATGATTCTTTAAATTTTCTTAAAATTTTTATTCTAATAATCAAATGTTTAGATCATTGAATTTTTCGATTTAAATTGCATTAATAAATATTCAGTTTACTCAGAACTAGCCTTTGTATAAACTCTGTCTGGTTGCATTCTTTTTAAGCCGCATAAATTGGATACTTTTTATTCGTGTATAATATTGCTAGAGGCGTTACGCCATTCGCGGTGTTTTTACAAATTTTCCTGCAAGAAATCTGTGCACTCCATTGAAAATACTGTTCACAGGAAGTAAAGCGTTCCACGAAATTTACAACGTAATTCTGTTTTTATGTTGACGTTTATTGGTGACGGGAAAATATAGCATTGGTCCCGTGCACGTAACGTTGCGGTTGGTAACTGCTTGCGTCAGTGATTCTCTTTTCCTCGATACCGAAAAATCAAAATTCAGGAGGGCTATTTTCCTAGGTAAGATGTTTTCCATGGGAAAACATTATGTTTCATTTATGCAAAACTGTACGAACCTCTTCAGACTAGTTGAACAATAAAGGAAAATTGCTCTCCAATCGAATAAAGATCCGAAACTTTTCATTTAACTTTGGGAATTTACAATAATTAATTCAAAATTTTGCTTACTTTACAATCTTCATTGCAACGAATATTAATTAGAGAAATGTCAATTTCAGAAAGTTAATTCCAAAAGATTTGGCACATACAGACTCCTCTCGATTATTGTCCCGAACTCGGATCCGCGCCAGGACAATAATCTTAAAGGGAGAAATGCTTCAGACTCTCGTTAATTGTTTTTTAAGCCTCGGTAACAAAGTATCCATTTGACAGGCTCCACAGCACCCCCCCCCTCCCCAGTGGTGAGGATCACTGGACAATAATCGTATAGAACAAGTCCGACAATAATCGCGATGAATCTGTATTTTAGTACAATGAATCTAATATTGATGGGCAAGTGCACTCCCACTCATTAATATTACGACACTCATCGAATATGCAATAAATGTTACAAGGTACATTCTTCTCGATTATTGTCTGGCTTAGTCTACACGATTATTATCCAGATGTGGAACCTGTCAAGCGCATACATTGTTGCGGATTTTGTTGACGAAGATTGAGTTTCGGGCAAAAAACGAATTTATAAAGGTCTGAAACATTTATCCCTCTAAGATTATTGTCTCGGCAAAATAATACAATCACTAATACATATCACCGGTAGTGTCTATAATACAGTATCGTTAATTATAAATTTCGACTCGCAATTTGATTCTTGAAATTTCGATCGTGAAAGTTTCCTGCACACACGTAACACGTGTGCATGTATGTACACATACGATAAACAAAAATTTCTGTTGATACATTTACATAATCATCGAAGATGGCCACACAGAGTCCGCTTACGCGAGCGAACACTGTATGAACACTTGGTTCGCGGGTCTCGAGAAAAGCGAGTTATCGACCCGTTGAACACGTAACACGCTCATCCTTCCGATTACGACCCGTTTGACACCCGACGGGAACGGGTGAGAGCGGTTACGTGACGCGTTCCCAGTCGTTCCGGCGTTCCTTCGACGCCTTCCGTACGTTTTCCTCGCGATCACTTGGACGATAACGAGCCTTGTACTCTCGTAAATCGAAACTAGGCTCCCTCTTTCTTATTTGCATGTCACGGTCGAGATCTATTCGAGCGAATTCCACCGTTGGCGTAATTATTCCGAGCAGCGTTGCGTCCGAACGGGATCATTAAATTGCCGCGAAAGTTCTGTTGTGGTAATCTAGATAAAGTTCCACTAGCGATTACGATCACCAATTGGATGCTAGTATTAGTAACCCACTGGGTTACATGCTAGTTGATCGAGTTTTTTTATATAAATTATTACCCCATGTGTGGTGTTGGTAATACATGTCTCGTTGCTGAATCATTTTCATCTTTTTTGTAGGATGCAATAGATATACAATTATAAATTGTATGGCTTTTTTTACTTGAATGCACTATTACACACGAAAATATGCATCCAAATATACCATATTGTTCATCCATATGAATTAAATTAAATTAAATTAAATTTTACTACTGATATATCTGTTCAATATTTTGATCATTCTGATTTCGATAAACATACGTTTACAGTTGTACAGCGTAATTTTTTTTTTTCAAAAGCGAGAGTAATTCGACAGTCGTGTCCAGTTTGCACAAAGCCTTGTGAATTCTGAACGTGGCCACGTCGAAAGATTCTTATTCCGGTTCTTCGACGTCGACTCGAGGCATCCGCGACCATAAGTATCCGCTGCACATGTGCAAGCGTTGCGTAACTGTTTGTAATAGCACATTTTGTTTGAGTTGCAACAAAGCCGGGTATTTAGCGCGAGCACAGGCTTCAGTCGCCTCTATGCTAAATAGTCAACAGGCTGTTCGTCCGGGAGGACGCCGATGGACGTGACGTCGGCGTTTTCTGTGTCAACAAAACACTAATGTCCTTACAGTAACAACTGAGTGGACAGAGAACCGAAAGAACAGCGAGACTATATGAATAAAACGAAGGAGAATGGTTCTAAATGACTTTAGATTTTCTGTGGTAATTGGTTGGTTCTTGTGATAAGTTGAACTGAAATTTATTTAGTAACCATTCATTATTCTTATCGGAGCATAATAGGAAATTATTGTAGCTGAGATTTTGTTTCAAAACTTTGAACATTTGTCTCGATAAAACCTTGGGACAATGTTTATAGAGACAATCTTGTCCTATAGTTTACCTAGTATAAAACTTTAGAACAGAGTTTTATAAAAGTTTAGAACAAAGATTTATTAAGACAAATTTCGAAAGTTTTTAGACAAATCACAGCTACTACAATTTCGTATTATGCTCCAATAAAAATGAGGAATGGTCACGAAAACATTTCAGTTTTATTATAAGAATTAAGAGAACTGGTACAGGAAATCTGAATGTTAATTTGTTCTAGTTTTGTAACAGGTAAACTGCAGGAGATACTGTATTTGATTTGATTATTCTATAGAAGATACAACAAAATGAAACTATAGGTCTTTTTATTTTATGTTTGTTTATTGGAAAAACGGGATTTTATATTAACCTTGTCTTATTTATAACGGTTATAAACCTCCAATTTTCGGTTTTATATAGTACAAACGTTTGTATCAGCCTTATACAGGGTGTTCGGCTACTGTTATCCAAAACCTTAATAGTAGATTCTTCATATCCAAATAAAACGAAAATCAAGAATAACGAAATTCTGTTGGAGGCTTCGTTTTCAAATTATGAACAATCAAAAATTGGGGTCATAACCGCCTGGAACCAGGCAATCTGCACACAAGCGGTAAACGTAGGGGAAGGAAGTCACGGCGCGTATACTGGCGTCCTTTAAAAAAAACATCTCTACTTCTTACTCAAACATATGATATGACCTTCCCTTTAGTATAATGCCAACATCTACAGGTCAGTCGCGACCGTTAACGACTTAGTCGAAGAACAGGTAGTACCAGAACCACTCGTTGTTTATACATTTTTATTACCTTTCTGTCCTTTGTGTGCGATTCGAGTAGAGTTTCCTCAGTTTGGTGACTGTCGTCAACGTGAACACATCTAGTCGATCCGAAATAGCCCTGGAAGAATCCCTGTTTTGTCTTAATAATTTTAATTTCATTTATTATAGTTTTAGTTTAAATTAACTTAATTTATTTGGGGCTTATTCGGTGTGTGTACTGTGGTCTCCCTTGTGGATTTGAACGAGTAACCAGGATTAATATCGTGTAACGATTCGTGTGTGATCTTTTACGAAGTGTCGCAAGAATATAGTCCAGGCCTGAATACAGGAGTTAGACATCACTTTTTTCGACTACGAGGTAAATGTGTATGGTTTTTTATTGACGACAGTGTATGTACCGGTACTGTCGTGCCCTACGATTATCGTTTGTACGCGGATTGCCTGGTTTCAGGCGTTTCTGACCCGAATCTTTAACTGTTACTGTCTAACTAACGATAATGAAAACCATCTTACGTTGACCCATTGACCCACTAGTATTGCACCGTATATTAAGAAGTACGAAATAAAAAAATAATTTCAAATGTGGACCAACCTTCGAAATGCGCTAAAAAGTAAAAAAAAATTTCTATTTTTTGTATGTTTAATTTTGCCTTGTTTCCGAAAAGGTTGCAATGTATTTAATATGCTATTTAGTAAGAAAAAAATTAATCTTCTTAACCATTGCTGCATTTCCGTATAAATAATACAAACAAAAATTATTTTCTACTTTTTAGCGCATTTCGAAATCGGCCCATATTTTTTGAAAATAATTTTTTTCATTAATTCTCTACAGATTCATGCCAGTTTAAACGTAAACAAAAAAATTACTCTCTGGGGACATTCTCTTGCGAGAAAACTTAATACTAAATCTGATGCATCACTTAGGGATACCCTTCTTGTTAGATTTAAAGACCCGTGGCACGTTATCGGCCACGAGAGCGGTCTGTAACACGCTCGATCACCCACGAAACAATGCGAATTCCGTTTAGCCACGGCGGCGGCGCGTTTACTTTTTCCCTGGCCGACATCGAACGTCCGCTCGGTGTCCTTATTTGGCGCCGGACTCGGAGCTCGTTAAAACCGATCGTGGAAAGTTCGTTCCGCGGACCTCCTTTAAGTCCCGCTACCCGTCTTATCGACACCGAAAAACCATTTTTCCAACGCGACTCACGGCAGGGACTTGAATCGGTATGATTTGATACCGATTCGATTTTGAAAACCGAAATAAATACCGGTATTTTACGATTTTTATAACGGTAGGACTTATATAGGGTTATATAGGGCGAAGGTACAACCGAAAATACCGGTATTTTACGTTTCGGTAGAAGTCCCTGCCTCGAAACAGGGACTTAAACCGGTATAATTTTGATACCGGTATTATGCCATCAAAGCTATACCGAAAACCGAAGTAAATACAGGTATTTATCGATTTCTGTAAGGGTAGGGCTTATATTGAGTTATATAGGGCGAAGGTATAACCGAAAATACCGGTATTTACCGGTATAATACCGGTATTTTACGTTTGGGTAGAAGTTCCTGACTCGAAACAGGGACTTAAGCCGATATGATTTTAATACCGGTATTATGCCATCAAAGCTATACCGATACCGATTGTAATACCGAAAATCGAAATAAATACCGGTATTTTTTCGATTTCTATAAGGGTAGGGCTTATATAGGGTTATATAGAGTGAAGGTACAACCAAAAATACCGGTATTTTACGTTTCGGTAGAAGTCCTGATTCACGGCATTCCGAACGATCGACGATACATACCCTGTCTCTTGAAGAAATTCCACGAAACTGGGGGGCCCCAACTTGTTGTTCCTATCGGTCATTCCCACGAATGTCACGTGTGTGCAGACGCAGCTGGCCTGGCATTTAACACTGGCAACAGATTTCTCGTCGGGCCCCATAATCGTGCCCCGTTCCATCTGCCTGGTGTTCTTCGTGAGCACGCTTCGCGGAAACGATATTTCCACGGTTGACTTTCTCACCTGGGATCACCTGAACGGCGTATCGACGCCCCCCGAACTTTCACCGTGGCTGATTCGATGGTAGAATCGAGCCTGGGTGAGAAACCTCTGTATTGTAATAATTAGACTGCCGATTTTTATGCAAATATAGATTTTTATTGTTTATTTTACAAAAACTGGAATCAAACAAAAATTCCTTTAGTTTATTAAGGATACTATTAGGTTTCAAATAAAACAAATACATCATCAAAGTTCATTAAATATTTTTGTATCCTAAGATTTAAACAATCATATTCACTAAAAAAATTCACTGTAAATGCATAAAATCCGCAGTCTATCGATGATAAACTGTGCAATGTAATACAATTGATTCTGCGAAACTGTTTCTATACAATGTTCGGTATCTCCTTCGTATCTCTCGACCTTGTTGACTATTCCGTTCTGTGAGTTAATTCAATTCGTTGTCTTGGTAAGAGTCTTCGATAATTCATTAATTTGTTGTGCGTCGCAAGTGACGATAAATCGGTATTGAAACTAGGAAGTAGTTAGACCTATATTTGATGCATGGACAGCAACATGTCTGCACTTGTGACAGAACGTTGTAGGCTTGCATCCAGGCCGAAGGTAGCCATTTTGAATACTTCCTATAAAGGTAAACAGTTGCACATTACATACTCGAGTACGAAAGTGGTTATAACTCGGGAACAGGGTCAAATAGGGCATACGTTTATTATGAACTTTTTTTATTGTTTTTGTATCCCCTGTTCACCGCTGAGTTGCGTCCCACGTGTTAAGAAATACCTTGTATACATATGTATACATAGATGCATATGTATATGCTTAGTTTTTCACCTAGACTTACCTGTGCAGTTCAAACTGTATAGATTATTGCAGCCCGTACGTTGAATAACGATTTTACAATGAATTAATAATGATACCTATTGTAATGAATTAATCGAAAGTAGTAATGAAATCTTACATTAATATTCTAATACGTTTAGTTGTTCGATCTAGACTCACCTGTGTAGTTCTAACTGCGACCACGCATAGAATAATTATTCTATATTACAGTGAATTAATAATTACATAGTAATAAATTAGTCGAGAGTAATATAAAAACCTTAAACTAAGATTCTACCAAATCTTCGAAAAAGATCACTTAGATCCCTAATAGAGACTGGTGTCTATCGAAAAAACTGTTTGACAAGAAAACAATTCAAACGTCACAGCATTAGCTTTCGTTACAAAGTAGAAAAATTAGCTTAGGTATCAGTCATCTGACCCAAATTTTATTCTTCTAAATTCTAAATATTCTAAAAGTTAAAAAGAATTGTTGTTCGAGTCTAGACTCATCTCCCTACTATTAGATACAAATACCACATCATTAACATATTCAATAAAAATGAAGATAATTGTCTTAGGTCCCAGTCATCTGATGCAAACTATAATTCTTCAAAATAAAAATAAAAGTTCAGATCTCAAAAAGAATTCTTGTTCAACTCTAGAATCATCTCCCTCTATCATTAAAATTGACTGAAGTACCAATCGTCTGTCCCAAAGCTCTATTTTCCTAAATGAAAAGAAAATTCCAGACATTATGATGAAAAATGGAGGCCTCGCACGACAATCGTGTAAACACACGTGCGGTGCATCGCGTACGAATTACGCATTCGCGGAGCGTATTTCAAGGCGATTACGTTCGCTCGATGACGACGTTGTGCGCGCACCGTATGCACTCTCTGCGAGTTATTCCCATAGCTATCGAAAGTGCCAGCATAGCTCGCGATTATTAAAGTCGCAGAACCGAGTCAAGGAATAATGCCAAGGTCGCGGGTGTGCCCGGAAAATTGGAGGATAAAATGATACCGTGGCCAATCCGAGGAACATGTGCGTGTACCATATTGTATATATGTATTGTAAAATAATTGCATTGGCCATCGACGTCATTTCCAGAAAAAAATCTTTATAGATCCGATCAACCCGTCAAGAATGTGCAGTACGGTCTGTGAGGCAATAACTAATCGAAAATAGATTTCTACAAGTAAACGATGAGCAGACACGGATAGACAGTTTATATTATCGAAATAGAAAATCACTGATCACTGTGGATTTGATGCATTTATAGAACATCTGATCGTCTGTGAAAGAGTCTCAAAAACTTCAGATTTTCGTTTTATTTCGAACCTAGTAGAACATTTAATAGAGTAAATCGATTTTTCTTCGTGTTATAGTTTCGAGAAATTAATCTATAAAATTTTATAGTTGATTAAACATATGCAGTTTACTGGTTTCTATAACAGAATATGTGGTTATGTGTTGATTGAACATTTTTTATTCAAGTTTAAAAATATAAAAATAAATCAAATCATATCGGAGACGCCAAATAAAATACCTACTTTATAAAAATATAAACAAAAAAGTAGTAGTGGCGTGACATACGTCCAGTCCATTCTGCCATTTTCTAATTAACACAGCCGCTTCACCTACTTACATTAATCCACAATTACTATAAAAGATTACCAAAAAGAGAATTTCAAAGCTTTTATAACAAATACAAAGTATTCAGAAATATTTCAATCTAGTTCAAATCTTGAACAAAAATAATTTCAATTAAAATCCAATTTTTTTAATTCGACCTTACAACAGATTCAATTTGAATTTCCACGAAAACGATGTATAATTTTGCAAAAATTGATTTATTCTCTCCCTTAAATATTCATCGAGTTCGTTTTGCATTCAGTGTAAAAGGTGTTAGTAGTCAGTCTCTGTTGTGAACGTAAAAACCCTGTGGCCGGAGCAAAATTATCGGTTGACCGAGAATTAAACTCGAACCGGTGTTTGCGTTACGTGGTAATAAGCCCTCGGTCGGGCACGGTCAGCCGCCTCGAAATAAATTATACCTCGGTTAGTTGCCTTTCTTGGCCGGGTTTTTGTCGCCCCCTCGTCGGCTGCACTTGCACCCCGATAATTATTTCACCGGCCGATAATCGTGCTCGGCGGACCGGCGAGAGGACGCTAATGCACTCCCGGTATGCGAACTTTTCATTAAATTATCGGTGTACGCGTGCCTTCCTCTTGTTTTTCTGTGGATCGAACCCGACAGAACGTCGATTATTATCGGAAACGCTGGTCATTCGAATAGAGGACGAGATATACAGTATCGAGAATAATGCATTTAAAAAATTTTGTTTTGAAAATTATATAGGCGTGAGATTATCGTCTTCAAAATATTTCCCTGGGGATCCTTGGATCGTGATATTTTTGGTACTTATTTTCTGGTATCTGTTGCAACATTTGTGTTAGATTACGAGGTGTGACAATAATGTTTCGAGAATAATGCATTTAAAAATTTTGTTTTGAAAATTATATAGGCGTGAGATTATCGTCTTCAAAATATTTCCCTGGGGATCCTTGGATCGTGATATTTTTGGTACTTATTTTCTGGTATCTGTTGCAACATTTGTGTTAGATTACGAGGTGTGACAATAATGTTTCGAGAATAATGCATTTAAAAGTTTTATTTTGAAAATTACACAGACGTGAGATTATCGTCTTCAAAGTAGTCTTCTTGTGATCCATAGATCGTAACAATTTTGGTACTCATTTTCTGGTATCTGCACGTCTTTATGTCACTATCACAGCTTAGTGGACAATTTTGGAAGCTCTATCGTATCAGTACCTTTAATTGATAGCGAGTTGCACACTATTTCCATAATTGTAACGAAAAACAACGTTCAATTGATTTATTAAAAATGTCACGAAGTAGTCGTATCTGGTGTGAAACGAGTCATCTGTAGTTGAGAGTTAATGCATGTCTGAACGGGAATAATCGAGCGATTAAATCCCAGGTCCCATTATTTCCCGTTCAGACGACACCAGGCTCGATGAATGTTTACGGCGATAAACGGAGCTCGTCATCGTATAAATAGTCATAGCCAGCTGGAGAGATAGAAGCCGCTTCGGTGCAGGTACAGTTTCGGAGCAAGCTGTCTCGGGTGGACTGGCTTCGTCGAGCTCTTTCTCGAGGACACGATAAGATAGTTGGTTCGAATTAACGTTAGTATTTGTTAACCTGTTAATCGACACATTTTTCGATCGAAAGTGCTCCATAATTGGATGGTGACAAATCAGGAAGGACGAGTTAACTCGTCCTGCCTAGTGACGAAGCATTTTCAAATGACAAGTTAACTCATCTTACCCAGTGATTAAATATTTCCAAGTGACGAGTTAATTCGTCGTGCCCGGTGACGAAGCATATTCAAATGACGAGTTAATTCGTCTTACCCAGTGAAGAAGTATTTTCAAGTGACAAGTTATTATAACCCGTTGTGCCCAGTGAAGAAGTATTTTCAAATGACGAGTTAATTCGTCTTGCCTAGTGACAAAGATTTCGAATTGACAAGTTAACTCGTCTTACCCAGTAAAGTAGTATTTTCAAGTGACGAGTTAATTCGTCCTGCCCGATGCAGAAGCATTGTCAAATGACGAGTTAACTCGTCTTACCCAGTAAAATAGTATTTCCAAGTGACAAGTTAACTCATCCTGCCTGGTGACAAAGCGTATTCAACTGACGAGTTAACTCGTCTAAGTCAATGACATGTAAAAGTCGCGCTAGCTGGTAAACTGTTAACTCATCGTTACTTATAAAAAACATATTTTTTACCTAAAAAAATTTCATGATAATGTCGTCCTCAGTAAAATTCACGAATCACATAAGTAAAGTCACTCCGGCGAATGACACCGAGCGACTCCGTTTCGCGGATAACGGTGTTGTCGCGGTTTTGAAATTGTCACGGCCGATCTAATGGAATCCGCAAACACCGGCGTATATGGAGAGCGCGAAATGTTCCGAGTTGTCGGTACTTTAAGGCGTTCTTAAAGGAATATGCCGGTATGATCACGAACCGGGTCGTGCGTTATTCACGTCGTGCGAGCACGCGTGTGCGTAATGTGCATGGGCGAACGAGAAAGGCTGATAGGTGAGCCCACGTGAGCTCTTGTATTCCGTTCCATATAACGGGTGGGACCTGAGTATTCGAACTTGAATTTGCATCGTGACAATTAACTCCATATATGACGTCCGTTATAAGTAGACTGCAGAAATTTATGCAAATTTACAATTTCAGACACTAATATGTAAAATTTAAAATTGGGTGGAATTTTGGATCTGTACTAGAGGTTTTACTATGTTATGTAGTAATAACTAGATTGCGGATTTTTGTGCAAAATAACAGTTTATAAATTAATTCATGAAGATCAGAACAGAAGTAGAAATTTGTTTCTTCCCTTAAGTATCTTATTGAGTTCAGAATAATGAAAATTTTGTCTGGTAGTGTACTTGACAGAATCCTATATGCATAAAATCCTCAGCCTAGTTATTACCACGCAAATAATATTAGAGTTTATTAAAAACTTTATTGGATTTTCGAAGTTAAAGTTATAAATACATAAAAATTCGCAGTCTGTCTATAACTTGTTTGTTACGTGTTTGTATGTTAACAGATTCGCTGTCATTGGTGACAGACACTCGAAAATCCTGAAACTTTAGTTTTCATTTTTTCAAAAACTAAGACTTATATGACGAAAAAGCAATAATGTTTGCCTGTGTATAATCTATGCTTTAATTGAGAAAAGTTTGAATCAAATTTAAAACATTACTTTGCAATACTCTTCTTGTGAGTTCTCTGTTAGTAGCTTGTCGGTCACGGGTGACCGTTATTTTAACCCCTTGCCTTATAATGGCGAGTCAGATTCGTGGTGGCGATTTCAAACTGGATTTAATGAATATGAAACAGGGTTGACAGCGTAACCAATATATTCGGTGTAACTCTGGTTTTCATACGGCTGGGTCACTGTCGACTCGTTAATGAACACAGTCACCGAACTGTTTATGCAACCATGAAGTGAATATCGTCTTATATCTGTAGGCGTTTACCAGATCTCGTTGTGGGTCACGACTGATATAGCCTCTGGCTTTGACAGTCCATCAGCCGATTAAATTCAATACCGTAAGAAACATTTCTTAAAAATTATAATGGAGTTTAACGAAGATTTCAGTTTATTCAAAATCTGATAGAATTTCAAATAGAGTGTTCGAATTTCGTTATAATTTCAGTTAATGTAAATCAGTCAGTAAAAATCTATTATTGCATAAACATCTATAATACGATGTTTCTAATTTTCTCCTTTACATTAAATACGGAACATTAAACGAAAGATCAACAATACCTTATAATAATATTTGAAGAGCCTTAGTCTATCTACTATTGGATTTTAAACTGGCGATCCATATTGAAGGGTAACAGTTGAATACTAAATTGTGATGTCTGTCCACCAGACTAGGGAGAAGCTTATCGATAGAGTGATAAAACATTCCACAAGGTACAACTTTTTCACTTCAAACAATCCTCAGTTTTTTCGTAGGTGGAAGCATAGAGAATACACGAAGGTCAACTTTATTTTCCTCAATGGAATCCTGTATTTTTCCATGTCGATGCGGCTCGCTATTCCCTATAAAAAGATATTAAGCTATTTATGCCAAAAAACCATTAGCCTAGTAGATATTTTATTTTCAAAATGGCAAAGTGGTGCTAGTAATACGATTTTACCTCTTTAAAGCTGACGTTCACAAGTACGTCCATATACGTCGCATATAATTTTAAAATTAAAATATCTCCTAAACCAATGAATTTTCAGCATAAATACCTTAATACCTTCTTATAGAGAATGACAAACCGCATCAACCAATGTATTAAAAAATACAGGATTCCATTACAAAAAATTAGGTTGACCTTCATATGTCCTCTGAGCCTCCACCTACAAAATAACTAATACTGTCAAATTATGCTCCCCTCAACACCATTCAACTTGTATCTGAAACATTTTTTAATATTATCAAAATCAAGCAAGATATGCCCAATCTTAGGTGAACCACCTTGTATAGGTTCCAGAACCTGTACGCCTCGGGCCCAGAACCGATACGCGTCGGGTCCAGGAGTGGCTGTCGCGGCGCAGGTGTACGGATGTTTCAAGCACCCCTTACATTTGTTCACCCACACTTGCGGGGAACAACACGGCGTACGCCCACGCGGCTCACGCCTTCGCGGCTCATTGCATCAGGCCCCAGTGTCGCAGGCCCAATAAAGGAACACTCGTGCGCGCGCGCGCACGGGCGCACACGTGTGCGTCCCGATGAAACGAGCCGTGTTCACGGAGAAAATAAAAAGAGAGGATTTTCGGTACTCGAGCCGAATGTAATTAATCCCGCGGAGCTCGGCAAAAGTCTGAGAGAAATTCGGTTGCGTAATGGTGTCGAAAGTTTCTTTGGTTTTAATTGAACGGTTGGGGAATCGGTCGTTTGTTTCGTGGGGAAAGAGAGATTGGTGGTTAATTGTCTGGTAATCTGTGGCTGGTTAAGTATTGGGTTGTTGCGTGATTTCGGACCCTTTTTCAGTTAACGCTGCTCTTCTAAGGTCAAGTGATGTAACTAATATTTTCAGATATTCTAAATAAAATATTAGATTTTATCATTTTCTTTGTGTCGGTTTTGTTTTTTGTCATACATTTTAATATAGGACAGGTGTGAAATCATATGTATTTATTCTATTTTTCGTACAGACAAAATGCAATAAGACATAAATAACTCAGGCATAAACATAAGTGTTAACTTAGGATTATCCAAGTTGGTAGATGTTGTATAGGACACTATAAACTAGTAAAGTCATCTGAAAACCAGTTAGAAACCAGTGGTGAAGTCTAAGAAGCACTTAGAGGGCATTCTAGGTTTAATTAAAAAGTAGAAAGTATGTAAAACTCCCGATATTTCGAAGAATCTTGAAAAACGATAATTAGATAGTTTATTTTTAAAGTGGTTTCAGTCCAGTTTTGTGAAAATGGAATATTATTATATAATTATATAATTTACTTATCGTCGTTGAACTATGACAGGATCACATATAAAATCGATGTCCAGATTCGCGTAGAAGTGAGAAACTGTGATAAAACCAGGACAGGCAACCGATCTAAACGAGTCTTCATTAATTCTCTACGCATCTAATTTTGCTAATGATGTCCAATTGCGAATACGAGAGTGGTCGTGTCAAAATCTATTCATTAATAAAAACCTCTTCTCCGGAGAGGAATAATTTCAGTAGAACTTGACGTTTACGATCTACGTTACTTCAGCTCGATTGTTCCGCCTCGTAGATTACTTTTAACGTTGACTTAATTACACATAGCGTGGACAGCGAACCGTGAAACTGGGGTGACTATATTAAACAAAAAATTATAGTGTAATTAATATTTCTCTAACCGTAATTCTAAAACTGCAAATGTTTAGAATGGTAAACATAGTATTTTGACAAAGTTTAATACCACTTACGTATTATTATTAACGTACTAAAACCTCGAGTACGCAAAATAACGTTACCACCAACTCTCGAGTGTTATATAATAATACAAAAAAATTATTAAAGGTTATTAGTCTGTAGATTTTATACCATTATAGGACAAACGATTTTACACATTAAAATTTTATTATATTGTATTTAACTGCGAATGTTTAGAATGGTAAACATAGTAATTTGACAAAGTTTAATACCTCTTACGTATTATTATTAACATACTAAAATCTCTAGTACGCGAAATAATGTTATCACCAACTCTTGAGTGTTATACAATAATACAAAAAAATGGTTAAAAAATTATTAGACTGTAGATTTTATGTCATCATCGCACAAACCATTTATATTTAAGAATAAATACACATTAAATCCTCCGTATCTGCTACTACCTGTGCAATTTGCTTAAGTCGCACTTTTTTGATGCTTTTATCAAACCTTCAAACATTCTATCGATCGAACACTTTCGCTATCAATCGCAAACACATCGTCCAAGAGTTTTAACAGTCGAGCCACGATTTCTTATCAGACGTCGCGTAACAGGCGCATTAGATGATCAAGATAAATGTATTCTGTCGGGACGGTGCTTCTTATTAACAAGATCACGGGCGCTCGGCACAAGCGATTGAAGATCTCGCATCCGAAGTCCACAGCTGGCCGGAAGCCGTTCATTTCACCGACAATATCTATGCAAAATGCGCTCATATCCGTCAAGGGGGGCTCCGCCTGGCTCGTTTCGATTTCTTTTGCAACACGGTAACGACGTGACACTTGAATCTCGAAAGGCGGACGATTTCGATGACGTGGTTTCGTTTGAACCCCCGTGCATCATCTCCTCTAGATGCATTTTTGAGAAAATTTCCTTGTAAATTGATATCATTTTCTGTTTGAATCAAATATAAATCATATATTTTGTTCCCCCCGTATCATAACTAATCACATTTTAGAAGGTTGCTCATAAAAAACAAAAACAAAGGTAGAAATTTCTTTCTGCTCTTGAGTATCTTATTGAGTTAAAAAAATAATAGAAAACTCGTTACATCTGACAAAAGTTTAGCCCTTCATTGTATTTACAGAGACATATAAGTTATAAATGCATAAAATCCGCAGTCTACTAATTACATATCGAAAACTGTTGAGTTGAATAAAATTCATGAAAACTCGGGTTAAAATGTCGAGTTTTATAACATATCCAAAAATTATCGAAATCGGAGGGTAAGCAGTTTTTCTGTAGTTTGACCTTAATTTTTAGTAAATAAAATTTATTACTTATTAGATTAATATATTATAGTTAATATAGTTACATAAGCTGTAGATAGCCATAGACGAAACAGAATTCGTTAACAATTCCCAACGAACAAGTGGCGGTAATTTCGATCATTCTTTTGCTCCTAGAACCAATCAAAGCATTCGTCCTTCGAATACCGTCTGTCCTATACATAGCTGCGCAAAAAGGACGATTACGTGATTCCTGGTTACCAATCGATCGAAATTTACATCGTCGGACTTCCTTCTGTCGCGGGAATTTTTTCGATTTAAAAATAAGAGCGGCTTCCTAGCTATAATTAACCGCGGTCGACGAGCTAAAGAGACACTCTGGCCTCTTCCGACGCGAAAATAAACCGGCGCGCGATCGATTCACGCGATCGTTTATTTGTCATCGTAGATTCTGATCGAATGAGAAGATCGAGTCGATGAGCTCGGTAGAATGATTCCAGATCTAATTAAAGGGGGACTGTTGCGTCTTTGGTAAACGAAAATAAATTTTTCTAGTGAAATTTTCGATAGCTGGATTGGTATTGTTTGCATCGGTGAGAGATCCTCTTAGGTGCTGAATTAATTAACTCGGTTAGTACACTCTTATAACGATGATTAAAATGTTACGATAATGCATTTTCTCGGATCTTTTACAATTTATATTGCAATATGAAAATTAAGAAATTAGTAAATTTATAAATTTGTATATTTTCAAAATTTTGTCATGTGAATCGATCCGATAGAAATAGTTAGATTTATCGTCGTATACCTACACGTTTATCGTCACTAATTCTACCGTTAATTTCTAAGTGTAGGAGAAAACGAAATCAGCCGATCGAGTTCTGAACCTGAATCTTTCACTTGTCAGACAAATGTTTTGATCGACTAATTCTAAAATACCTGAAGCATCAGCAATTTTTCTGCTCCTAATTCCTATACCGCAAAACAAAAATAGCTACCATATTCTGCCACTTACGTAAGATTATGTACTAGCCTCTGCTCGCTCAATGAAACTTCCGTTCCGTGATCTTGATCATCGTAAGATTAATCCTAGGTGTCTTAATCCTTCTGGAATACTCCTTTTCCTCCTCTCGTATTTCGTCTTGTAGAGATAAACAACATTTTCTGAACAGAACAACGCGCGAACTATAAACGTTCCGTTGTGCAAACCAGGATTCACACTCCATTTTCTCCTTAAATCAACCCTGAAAGACTTGACGGCTTAATTTTATCCGCGGCTAATAACGATATCTGCAACCGAGACTATTTCCTATTTATATCCCATCGCCGTGCTAAATAAGAAATAGAGAGATCAATTTCACGCTCAACTAAATCGCATGCCGCTGCGTGTATCGGATATCGAGAAATCCTTGAACGTGTGCACCGTTCATTGTACCAGAATAAATGGGTACCGCGCGTGTACAAGCTCGATTAAGATCGTCGATGGTGTAGAACGTGAATACCCAGGATCAAAGGAATCGTTAACTATCGTGACTTAATATGACCGAAAGTTCTTGCGATTCCTTTTTGGAATAGGAATTATGTAAAAACGTAAATTACATAAAGCAAAAAATTTTTCATAAAGGGAATAATTTTGCATAAAGCGAATGATTTGTGTATCCCAAAAATATATACAAACTTTCGCGAGACAATACCTTTTCAAAGGTGCGTCCTTTCGCAACCGAATGTCTCATGAAAAGTGGAACCTTTCGTAACAATTGCAACAGAGCACGTCTTAAAAGGTACACCTTTCTGCAACAAAATACCACTTAAAAAATATTTTATTGTAGTCCTATTTCAATAAAATTTCTTTTTAGAGATTGAAGGTGTCGACGAAACATTTATACGAAATTTTTATACTATGACCTTGAAACGACCTTGGATTCAGAAATTTACATTAGTACCACTATTTCCCTAGGGAAAATTGTGGCGTAAAAGAAAGGCCTCTTACCACTTAGTGAATTGATTTCAAGTACTGAAATAAATGTTAAATCGAATTTTAATTTTGCATAAATTTCCATAATTCCCGATACCAAATTTTAGGAGGCCCTTCTCCAACGCCACTATTTCCCCTATCGGAAGCCGAGTTTGCTCGCGAAGGTACTTCCTTCTGCGAATAATAAGAGAATAACAGGACGACCACCCTGGTGGTCACGCCATCCTGAAAATGTCAAAGAGCACAAAACGAGAATGAACGACTATCTGTCTAATAATCAACGCAGCTCCTCCTGCCTGGGCCAATTCGCTCGTGTTTTCTGTCAACGGGCAAAAAGCATTTCCTGTTTTTGTACGAGAACCACGCGAGCAAAAGACAGAGAACGGGTGCTAAGAAGATGACAAAAATACGTTATGGTTTTCGGTCGTCATCCGGTCCTTGGGCCGCGGTATTTTCGTCGTACGTTCATTGAGAAAAGCCTTAATGGGGCGAGTGTACACATACGAGACCGCCAACGACTCGTTGCATTATATTTACGGTTGCAACGGGTATATATTATAGTTGTGTTCCCTCCTGGGATCCTTCAAACGCGTTAAGACCATCAAACGTGACTCGTAGAGACAGCGATCGCTCGATCTTTGTAGCTTTCCCCGTTGCAACGAACCTTCACGAGGCTCTTTTAGGCACCGAACGAACCAGACTGGTGCTGGGGATCTGTAAATAAAATTTACGATTCGCAGATTTCGAAGCTGTGCCCAACCTCGCCTCGATGATCGTCGATTCCTTTAAAAACTCCCACGCTCGTGTTTGCTCGGCAAACAACGCCTTGGGCGTCTTACTTCGGCGAGAATTTCGGGTGTTTCTGCGAGAGCTCTGGTGAAGACTGTGGCAAAAAAATTTGTCGGTGAGAGAGTCCAATTTGTAAGAAATAATTAGGAATTGTATATAATTCTTAATGACACTACAGATGATCAATGGGTGGAATTTTTAGTGTCCTTGTAGTGTGATGAATGGTGTTGGTAATTATGAAAGTGGTGTAAGTTAAAAAAAAAATTAAGTTTTTCCTCTAGTTTATGTTATATCGATTTATATTTCAAGATTGTGAAGGAATTTTCATCGATACAACTGTTGCGATAAAAGTTCAGTCTTTTAGCGTAAGATCTAGTAAGATAATCCACCACAAATGATTAAGATTAAATCGAAGCTAATTTCGGGACTGAATGCATTCACTTCATTATCCCTGGGTCACTAAACTATTCACTTTTCTTAACGTCTGCAGTCGCCAGAATTACTTTATCATCAATAATTCTCCAGAAACAAAGGGAATTCGTGTACTTATCGAAATTTCACATTTACTCTAAAACTTAAATATTAATATCAGCAAATTAGTACTTCATTTTCATTCTGATTAACCAATAGAGCATCAAAGCGAAGTACTTTTTTATCATTTATTCATTCCTCGAAACTCTTTCTCAAGACAACTGAATCTGCCCATCTCCGAACTCTAAAAATTCTCACAAAAATCTACAATTAATTTATGACTCTGCATTTCAATAAACCCGTTTGAATTTTAATCCAATTTAAATTTCATTAGGACAGTATCGTCCTAATTGCTCCGGAACAGTGCGTGTAAACCGAAGAAAATACATTATCTCGGCGGTGTAACTAGAAAAATGGCGAGCGATTTGTCACTAGCGACCTCTGTCCAATTGGTAACGCCGTGTTTATACTTTCGCGTGCAGTGACTGATCGCGAACCGTCCGTGCAGGAGGTGACGGAGGATGGTGGAACGAACGATGCGGTTAGGTGTATGATTTACATGCACCCGCGGTGGTTTAAGTACTTCCTCCAAGATCTCTGCCTGGCGATCCTGCCGGTATTTAATCTCCATCAGGAGACGCATCCTCCGCGTCATCTCAGGCCGGCTCTTTGACCCTGCACCACTTTTTTATCTGCCCCTTTTTTGGATTCCTTCTATTTATATTCTCGATGGATACGATGTAGGGTGCTTGTAAAGTAGACTCTTGAAAAAAAACATGTCCTATTGGTAAGACTGCATATGTGGTCCCCCTTTTAGCGTCTTGGAAATGATCATTATTGGAACCTAATTGCAATCCTTTTGGTGGTGGAAAAAATATAATATTGATTAGAATTTTTTAATTTGTGATTTATTTTACAACTCAGACATTCTGTATTACAAGAAGAGGACTCCAAATGAAACTCTCAAATTTGGATCAAAATCTTCTCACTTGAAGTATAGACTAATAAACAATATTGGGGTTCCGCCAGATTGGCCTTCGTTGTTGAGAAAATTAACAATAAACATATTCTTATGACAATAAACATGATCAAAGACTCTTCGATCGTCAAAAATTCATTACAGTACAAAGTTTCAGAAAGTTTTTTCAGGTTTTTGTTGCATTTCGAACCGAGTAGAACCCTTATTAGGGTGAACAAATGTTTCCTTGCGTCCAATTTGGAAAAATTAATCCAAAAAATTCTATATTTACATAAACATCTACAGTAAAAAATTAAGAATAGATGTGATAGCACCTTGAAAGAAATCATTGACTCTGGAACTCCAGAATTCTTTTGCAACAGAAAATATGTAGACACCAGTGCTTTTTATTTGGTTCAATCAAATTTATTCTCTGTCGAGTTATACTATATTGAAATTTGCGGTTGTAGACCACAGTTTATTTCCGGAGAACCTAATAAAATACCATAACCAATAAGATCGTGGGAATCAGATCTGCATTTTGTTGAAGTTCAACAATATATAGAGTGATCTCTTCGTTGTGACCGTGAGAATGGTTCAATACTCGGTCAAGTTCAATTATTCTTCCATTTTCCCACCTGCACTACGAGCATCACTGGTATCCATCACGACAGTGAATGTGTTGAATACATTTCGTAGACAATTGTCGTCAAGATAAGTTCAAGATTTACGTTTGAATTACATGAATTTAGAGGGAAACAATTAGAAATGACTCTTGCATTCGTGGTACAGCTTAATTAGTCAAAGCAGTCGCCTGAAAATAAAAAATCTTCGACTTCCGGTCCAGTACCCAACACAGACTTTTTTACTTACAATACAAACACCAAGTTCAACCCAATACATTTTCACTTCACAGTGTCAGAGAAGCAACAGGTGCACGCATTTGGTCGAAATTTACTAATCCATCCCCGGGTTTCAAACCGACCACCCATTACGCCTGAAAGGGGATGAAGGATTTATCGGTTTTTTTTTTAATTTTTCTGCCCTTATGCATTTTGTAGCTGTCAACTGATTATATTTCATTATTTTATGTTGCCTTCTTGCAGTATTAAATAGTCCCTTCTAATTTCTAGTTTATAATTTATAATCTTATTTTTACTTTTTTTTTTATTTTTCTTTAACTTGGGTCACTTACCCACTGAGAGAATTATCGCGATGTTTCCGCCCCCGCCACGTGGAGGCAGACTCTCTGCTTCCGAGGTTGTATGAATTATTTCTTAACTTTATATTAACTTTATTTTTCTTTTCTTTTCAGACTTTCATGGGTTTATTCCGGCAGGCGTGTTGTCATCACCAATAAGGTAAATACTCACACTCTCGCTCATAATTAGACTGCGGATTTTATGCGTTTATACCCTATAGGTCTCTGTAAAATACAATGAAGAACAAAACTTTCGTCAGATGCAACGAGTTTAGTATTTTCTTTTGAGCTCAAAAAATACTTAAACGAAGAAATTCCTACTATCGTTAGTATCTTTATGAACTACCTTTTAAAATGTAATTTTGCATAAAAATCCGCAGTCTACTCATAACTATTAGCAACAGTTATGAATTCATTACTGTAAATATTGTTTATAGCGAATACTTGTTAAATTTTACTGAAAAACTACTTTACAGAATTTCTACGATTACACTACATTATGTGTATGCACCTCAAATATTAATCACTAATTTAATCTTCTCACTTTTGTCACCGTAATTTACATTTCGAAAAAAACAACAACCTACTGTATGCTTGGAATAGTGTACATTTATTTCATATTGTTTCACTTCGATTCGATTTGTCGAAGTAACAGGCGTCGTTGAATGTTCCAACGAACAATGGGGCGTATACAAACGGTTTCACGATGTTGATCAAACCGGTCGTGGAACGCTAGAGAGGCTAATCAGCTCGTGAGACTTATCAGCGTCAGCATGGCCGGCTATCGATCCCTGGCGACGCCGCCAGAGACGCGTATTAATACCGATTTCGCTGCTTTCCATCGTTGCGGGTCGAAACTGCCGGCGGAATTTCCGTTCGTGTTCTGAGCGTCGACCATCGAGCGCTGCTTAGCTCTTGGATACTTCGTTTTTCCGGAATCAGGCCACGGTTTCCGAACACGACGAAGCTGCTGTGACTTCACTTTCCATTCGACGACAGGCTTACCCCTGACATACGTGAGTCGCCTACCGGCTAATCCGTTCGTAATCTTGCGGAGATTGTTCGCGAGGATAGAGATAATAGCGTTTTTGATACTGATAGGGTTAAGCTTCTTTTAAAGGAAGTACTTGAATCACGAATAACTTAGATATTAGATGCTAGATGTCGGGTGTGTTATTAAGATATTATCGTCCAGTTGGTTGAATGTGGATAGAAGTATTAATACTCTTGTCATCGTGAATAGGAAAAGTTTCTTGAAACGATAGTATTTGAATCGTGAATACCTTACATATTAGGTGTTACATGTGGAGTGTGATATTAACATATTGTGGTCCAGTCGTTTGATTGTGGATAGAAATATTAGTATTCTTGTCATCGTGAATAGGAAAGGTTTCTTGAAACGAAAGTATTTGAATCGTGAATACCGTACATATTAGGTGTTACATGTGGAGTGTGATATTAACATATTATGATCCAGTCGTTTGATTGTGGATAGAAGTATTAATACCCTTGTTATCGTGAATAGGAGAAGTTTCTTGAAACGAAAGTATTCGAATCGTGAATACCTTGCATATTAGATGTTTCATGTCGACTGTGATATTAACACATTGTACATAGTTCACTCATTTTATTGTGGATGGAGCTATTAACATAATCGTCATCTCGAATAAGAAATATTTCTTTAAACGAAAGTATTAGAACCACGAATACCTCAGATATTAGAAGTTATTTCTTGAGTGTGTTATTAAGACATTGCGGTCCAGTCGTTTCATTGTGGATAGAGATATTAGCACTCTTGTCACCTCGAATAGGGAAAGTTTCGTTGAACGATTGTATTCGAATTATGAATACTTTAGGTGTCAGATGTCAAGTGTACTATTAGCACAATGTGGTTCAATCAATTTATCACTGATGTACAGATTTATGTTCTTGTCATCGCTAGGGAAAGTCTCTTAGGAAAAAGGTATTCGAATCACGATTACCTTAGCTATTAGATGTCAAGTGTGCTATTAACGCGTGGTGACTTAAAAAGTCGTAGTTATCATGTCGAATGAGGAAAGTTTCTTTGCAGAAAATAATCGAATAATAAATAACGTAGATATCAGATGTATTACATGTCTAGTGCGCTATTAACACACTGTGGTTCAGTCGTTTTATTGCGGATATTAATGTTCTTGTCACCTCGAATAAGGAAAGTCTCTTTGAAAGGAAGTATTGGAATCACTAATACCTTACCGATTTATAATATTTGACTTTGGAGGTAAATAAGAAATATTCTAACATATTACATTTGTTCTTTTTTTATTTTTTTTCTACGTCCTTTTATTTTTTAAAATGGGAACACTGAAATTTGTAATTGTTTGATCGATGATATATAGCTTGCTATTAACACTATATTTAGTTACTCACAAAAGTGTCCGATTATTGTAAATTTAATCAGTCGTAAAGTTGTAACGTAAAGTAATGCTAAAGATGATTGCAAATGAAGCCCCTTTGGCGTCGGTTGTGTAATAAATGTTTAGTATTTAGTGCACAGCGATAAGCACGTATGTATGTCAGTTTCATCTTCATTAGTGTGCATTTTCGTGGCATTGCAATTTGTATATTCAGCAGTGCGATAAAATAATTGTAGCAGTACAGATTGCATGACTTTGACGCCTCTTACGTGACAGGTTGCTTCCGATCGTTATTAGTCATCCTCAGTTTATCATACTTGAACGTTTGTTATCCGAAAAATCGCTCGATTATCAGTAAAAGTGGTTTCGTAAAGACATTATGATTTTTTTTTTTAAAAAAGTCAACTTCGAAGTGAAATTTTTATTTAACTATCTAATATTACATACATTTATATACATAAAAATCTTACTGCTGTTGATGGAGATTGTTTAAAAATACAAGATAAACCGGTTACCAAGAAACCTCCACGAAATAAAAACTCGAATATATTTCTCAACAACAATCGTATCTCCCTGATAGGAATTCCGTTGTCGATCTGTTTATCAACTCACTACAAATTGCAATTGTCATTATAAAAAAGCAGCTACTCAATGTTTAGGTGTTCCTTGTTGACCTTTAAAGCGGATCGAGTCTACACTTCTTTTAATTTATGTCAAAACCCTGGAATTCCACGTTGTTAATCTCACAGATCAACTGTTCCTAATTTACAAAAACGTTGTTTATCGGTTAGATTATCAGAATCGATCCCGTAATGCCTGAGATAAACGTAAAATACTAACGCATACGAGTGAAAACCAAAGAAAATGAAGGTTGCCCGCTCACGTACGGATCGTGACGCGAATCCCAATACGAGCTTTCAACGAAAGGGTTCAGAGGGAAGAGTTCCGTTCTAGGTTCGATGGGAAGCATCGTTGGATCGCGTCAAACATTTACTACCTACTTTCATTATCGGGGAACGATTGTAAATGACGTGTCGTCCCAGATAACCATTATCATCGACTCGTTCTGAAATGTCATAACAAAAGCAATCGTGGCTTTAAATACGTGCGAGTCGACAAATTTTAAACTCTTCACTGCTTTGAAGTGTCTGTATAGAATACTAGAATGTGTGAATAATCTTCTGATTTTTGTGTAGAAATTGTCGATTATATTATGCAAAATAATAATAATATTCGTTATTACACTTACTACAGATAGATTAACCCTTGGACTGCTATGACTAGGTCAACTTTGACCCTGATTTTCAAAAACTTCGTCCATCTTCTGATAATTAATTTGAGTCAGTATTTATAATTAATTGCAATGAAATTTCAGAGAATTCACAAAGAAATTCGTTAAAAAATGCATTTAGAAGGAATAAAGGTCCAAAAGGACCCACGCTCCTCTATTTCTGTTACCATTAAAACCTTCTAAGGGTTACGAACAAAAAAACGATAGCGTACAAATTAAAAAGAAGGAAACAGTATTTGTTTAGTTACAAGTACTAAATACTGCATAAAGTAAGGGCAGAGGACTAGGTTCAGCATAGACGTGAGCGCTGTTATAATATCTAAGCCTGATGAAAATTAATCTAGATGCACATTAGTACAAAAAATGTAAAAAAAGGAGATTGTAGGAACAACAGAAAATTATCACAGACATCAACAAAAAGTAACTTGACAAACACAGAACTTACACTTCAACGGTAGAATTGCTTGAAATGAAAAAAAGAAGAATAGAACATTACCTCTGAATGTCAAAACAAATTGTACTTTACATCGAAACTATTGCTCCGTTTCGTTCATCTCGGGGATTGCTGTTACTTTTGTGACACCCTCTATATTAAGATCGTCAAAGGGTCTGGAGTATGAGGAAGAGTATTACTAATTCCCAAATGAACTTACACTTCAACGGTAGAATTGCTTGAAATGAAAAAAAGAAGAATAGAACATTACCTCTGTACTTTACATCGAAACTATTGCTCCGTTTCGTTCATCTCGAGGATTGCTGTTACTTTTGTGACACCCTCTATATTAAGATCGTGAAAGGGTCTGGAGTATGAGGAAGAGTATTACTAATTCCCAATGAAATAAATATTGAAGGTAAAGGAGAAAATAGGGAGTCGGTTCATTCAATAACAAGATCCTTGCAACGCTCGATCTTACGAATGTAGAAGCGAATCAGAGATCCAAGGTTGCAGTCGGTTACATCAACCTCAGCGCGCAACCGGTCGCAAGTTTCCATTTCGCGAGTACATTCGATTCGGAGAAATAAGCCTAGCTCGTGAGACGAATACCGGTCCCGTTGATGAACGTCTCACGAAGATGTCAGACGTTTCCTCGCGGCAGTATGTCGTTACCGGTCCCCTTGTTTAACAGTGGAACTACCAACGTTGAACGTGTACTGAATTAAATTGTGTAATACATAATACGATGTAAGATAGTATAACGCGATATAAAATTATAATGAATCAGAGGTCAACGGAAATTCAGGAAAGCATCTTTGTGGTTCCAATAATTGTAAAGTGAGAAATCTGAATCCGCCATTTTGACAGGTTTGGTAGTTTTAGTAACTACGAAAGCAACTTTTATGATACCAGTAATTGTAAAATAAGGAATTTGAAATCCATCACTATGATGGTTTTGGCAGTTCTAGTAACTATTAATGCAACTTTTATGATACTAGTAATTCTAGAATAAGGAATTTGAAATCCATCATTTTGATGGGTTTGGTAATCTAGTGACTATGAAAGTACTTTTATGATTTTAGTAATTATAAAATAGGAAATCTAAACTCCATTATTTTTACGGACTTGGCAGTTCTACTAACTCCAAAACCACGTTTATAATTCTATTAATTCTTAAATAAGGGATCTCAAATCCAGCATTTTTACGGGTTTGGTAATTCTCGTGTTAAAACCCTAACGACGTCGCTTTCGTTTCCAAAACAGGGATAGACATACGTCTGGTGGATGTACAAGGGCTTGTTTATTACGAATAACAAGACACACGGCTCGTTAAAAATCAGAGGGCAGACGGCGTCGACCGGAGAAAGGAGGAAATGTCGTCGTTACGTGTTCAGCGCCGGGCCCTACGACCTCCACTCGAAGAAATGTCCCTCCGAGTGATCGCGTGGTGAATCCTAATCGGCTACAGTGACCACTTTTTTGTAAATGTATCACGTACACGCGAAGTTTTCGGGCCAAGGATTAAAAGGGGTTTCGGGGATGTTGAAAGAGCTCCTCGGTCTCTTTGTGTTTTACGTTTATTTTATTGCTTGTGTTACAAATTGCGGAGGAAAAAGAAGTCGCCCGATCGAGGATGTAACCGGGAATCGAACCTGGATCTCGTCCGACGACTGTCTTGATTAAGTAATTGTAAATTATTCGGGCTACCGGCGATTTTTCTTGTTCTAATTAATTCAAGTAATGCAAACAAAGATGGCTGTCCTGCTCTACCGGTAATAATAAATAAAATCGGTACTGAACAAATACGGCTGTTCTCAGTAAAATTTAACTTTGGATAATTCGAATAATACGTGAGAGGAATTTTTAAAAAATCTACCACCAGAATTTTATTTCCGTAGTCCAACCGCCACTAACACCACGACAGAGATGGGCAAACTCATAATCTAGATAAAAAGTTTCGACTAACGCATAAAAGATAAAAAAAAGTATTTCGTCATTCTTAATCGTTTAAACGTGGAAATTTCAATTTTTATAATAAAATAATACTTCTTTATGAATAAATCGACATTCGTCGAACAATTATTTAATCTGATTAACTGTTTAAAGCTCAGGACGGCACCCTTAAATACTGCAGCCTTTCACTGTGTATTATTCGAATAAAATTCTGACCAACCCTACACCACGAACAATCCCCACTTAAAATTCTCTACACCGAGGGGGTTGAAGCCAACCCCCAACCACCTCATTCACCGGAAATAACCTAAAATATCTCAATCTCGAAGTGAACTCGCGAAAGGGCCTCGTCGAACAATTAAACTTCGCGGTAGCGACAGTCGGACGAAGAGGACGCGTTACCGTCAGACCAGAAATCCGGGATACGAAATTAGCCACGTCAGGGAAGGGGAGGGAGCGTTGGAAATCGTGCTTAAAGCTCGACCACGAGACGCAGGCCCGTGATTCTTTCTCTCTCCACCTCTTTCTTTTCGTCAATTACGGAGGGGTGGGCCGGAATTCGTCGAAACTAATTAGTTTTCCGCGCGACGTGAACCCGGCTGCAGCTTCCTCGAGTTCTTTAGCAGTTTATTAGAAGCGAGAACCGCGGCAGATTTCGTCGGAGAGTAATTGACAACGATCGCCATGGGGACAAGCAAATATGGAGGGGGACGAAAAGACGCGACGGCGTACGACAGGATTCGAGGCGGATCGCCGCGAGTTTAACGAACGACTAATGAAATTACACGGGTTCTGAGAATTTTATGGGACACGCTGGGGAGGATACGAGCGATTCTGTAATAATTGATTACGTCTTTGTATCTGCCGGGGACTGTTTGACCGATGGTATCGCGGATTAAGTCGTGGATTGCCGACAATTTTTGAGGAATTAATACAGGGAATTGTTGAGAATGGGAGGGGCAGAGTTGGGTGGAATTTTATTAGAATAATACACTGTGAAAAGGAGCAGTATCTAAGAGTTCTGTTATGTTGAGTACCTTTTGATTAAGAAATAATGTTATGTTGATTCTGTGTAATTATTAGATAGTTCTAATTATTTTTTGTCTTTCATTGCGCATAATTCTGTTTAATCTATCTGTGGTACAATTTTCCCCCAACGTTGTTAACTTTTATCCCAAAATGAGGCAAAAAATAACAGTCCAGCTCGGTCAAATTTTAATATTTTTATTTTATACTTTTGTTTACAATTAGTTAGGTCACTGTGATAAAAAATATAAAAATTTGAAAAAGTCTCTAAAAAGTCCTGCAAAATATACTGCGAAGTTTAGGAAACGACGTTGTTACGAACAGTCAATTTTCTACCGACATCCATCAATCACGAACCTATTAACGCTCTAACAGTCAATCGAGATTTTCCCATTTCAATTTGCTTGTTTCGCAGACTGCGTGAACTAAATGGCTTCGTGATGCTTTTTGTTCCAGGATCGTGAAAATGCTGCTCTAACCAGTGAAACCGACACGTTGACGGAAAATGGCTTTGACCGTCGTGCCCTCGGCCCGCGTTTTCAATGGAAACGGTGAGTCAATAAATTTCACTGCTTTGAAAGATAATAAAACGCAGTCTCTTTTTAACTGGACGAATTCTGTCCTGCAAATAGTTTCCACTGCATTCAACAGTCTTTTCCAAATGTATATTCTTTTGTACATACTTTTATCCAGTACATGATCATTTTGGTTCATTTATTTTACATTAGTAAATATTCGGCAATTTATGACACAAGTTAGTAAAGATTAAAAATTTTCTAAATTATAACTTCTCTAAATATTATATAATAATTATATAATACATATGTAATTTCTCATATACAGACTCATAAATTTAAGAAAGGGAAAAGGAAACTGTAATTATTTTTTAATCAACCTAGTAACGCTTACAAAATACACTGTTTCACGCCGACATAAAGACGCAAAACATTCGTGTTTATTAATTCGAATTTGAAACGATCACCATGAGGCCTGATTCGATGTTATAGAGCAAGGGGTTAAGTCATCGCCTCGCAGGTCACGATAATGTGAACGGCCCTATAGTATGACGCGTAAACCGTGATCCCCACGCTGTCCCGGCTAACGAACTTTGCCAGATTATTATTACCGTGCCTCTGGATGGTCGCCAATGGTTACAACATATTTCGGTTTACGCTGAGCGCCGGTCGTTACCCTCGAACAATCAGCCGCTCGGGATGAACCACAATCGATCCAACCCTCCAAAGATAGATCCTTTCTCTGTGGTCCATCGAAGAAAGACGAGCCCACTTTTCGCTCTTTTATGGTTCAAACTCAGAATAATACAGTTATAATTGTCCTTTCTTTGGACACATTCATCGTTCAAAGAATTCATAAATTAGATATTGTTCTCCAATTTGCAGCCTGATTTTTAGTGATGGCTATTTGGAAATGTCTTGACATCTTGATTAGAAACTTCATTTTAATACACTTTTAAAAGTTACAAGACGCTATGAATAAATAAACAGTTACAGACTATTTATAAGCTATTTAACTATGGTCACAGAAAAATGAGTATTTGTAATGCAACTGTTTATGATCCCAAAAATAAATAGACGGTGGATTTTATGCATTTATACTATTTATGGCCGTGAGATGCATTAAAAAAGAATACTTTCGTCATATGTAACAAATTTTCTGTTTTATTCTGAACTCCATAAAAAAAATTAATTCCTATATTTGGTCTTGTCTGGATGAATCACTTTATAAAATGTGATTTTGCATAAAAATCCATAGTGTAATAATACATTCGGTTATTCTTTGTGGAAAGTATTCATTGAATATCATACGTTTCTACCATAAACCGCATAAAAACATGCAGTTTAATTATATAAGAAGTGTATTAAATTACCATAGAGTAAATCAAAGATTGATTAAAATATATATTTTTTTTTTATATTTGAATCCACTTGGGTTCAAACAAAATTTGGCAGACCCATTTTCGTTTACAGCAAAACGATGCTAATCGATTAATGGATCGTTCGAGGGTATGATTAATCGTGGTAATTAATCTGTTGTTTATGATGCACAGTGGGAACGCAGGCATTCGTCGTTCGACGGGATTCCGTGATGATTAATTTGTCGTTTGTGATGCACAGTGGGGACGCAGGCTTACGTTTCCGGATCCACGGGATCCACGTGTCTCTGCTGCCCTTACGGGTACCACATCGACCTGGATTTCGTGCGATACTGCGAGGCGGTGGCGGCAGGAAGCACCGGGGACAGGTCCAGCATCGAGAGACGGAGGAAAAGGGAACGTCGAAAGCAATGCCAATCGATGGAGGTTCTCCTGGGCCTGGTAATTGATCCCTCGATTCCATAATTAAACATTTCTAACCGAGTGGCTTGTTACTGGATTTCGTTTTCTTAGCGAGCATTAATTATGATACTCGTCGTTATCTGGCTCGTTATAAAATCGCTGCTTCGCTGCTCTTCCGCTCCGTTAAATATTATCTTCGCAAAGGTAGTTCTGACGTGTCTTGAAGGATCCTAACAGTACTTGTTTCAGCCTTTTATTGTTGGGTGCGTGAATCAGTTATTTTCAATGTAAGCATGGGAATAATTCATTGTTAATTCATAATTGTTATATCTATGCTTCCTATAATATGTTCTCGTGGAAAAAGTGCTGTGAGAACGTGTACTCTTGACTGACAGAGCACAGCTGATGGATTTATTAGACAACAGATTTACTGAAAAACTGCTGAGGGATGTTCACGAAATGTTCATATTTTTCTGTAACTTTATTCAATTGTTTATGAGATCAACCTAAGAATTTTACCGTACTTGGTGGGTGATACTTAAATTCCTTTACTTATTCGATTATAACTCATAAACTACAAAAGATTTCGAAAGCTAGTTTAGATACATTTTGTATCGTTTTTAGGGATACATATATCGGTAGGAAAAAATGTTCAAAATGGATATCGCCTGAAATTGAAACCGAATATAAAAAGTGCCGCGTAAACGAAGTGGATAACACCTGTGTAACACCGTGACCACAAACAAAAAGTACCGCCCGAATTGATGAGAACAGGTGCAGCTCCCTTATGGCATAAAAATTAATGGATTAGTCATTGATACACCTAACGTAAACGCACCTGGCCACCAAATACAAAATTTGCCAAAATTGCAGTTCCATATTTATTATTAATTTTATTATTAATTATCGAAGCGTTAAATCTTCGATATTTAAACAGTTAAAACATTTAACAATTGGTACTTTCCAAATATTCAAAGTTATTCAATTTTTATATTACATGCGTAGCAAAAACCATATTTACTTAATTCTTAACAAAAATACCACAAGTAGCCGGTCGTCATAGTTAAACTCCGGAAATTTATAGAAATTCACAATTTCGGAAGCTAGTATCTAAACATTAACATGAAGCAGAATTTTCAATTTTGTACTAGAAGGAATTACTACGTTAATAATAATATATAAATAGTATTAAATTCATTAAAATCTTTATTTTATTACATTTTCCAAGAGATGGTATAACTGCATAAAGATTCGTAGTCTTGTCATAATGTTGGAGTTAGAGAAGAAGAGTCGTCGACCTCGTGTAGAGCGTTGCAGAGAAAGGGTTTAAGCGAAACAGACAACAAGCACAACAAACAGTTGTCGAAGATCGACAGCTGTCGACGAAGGTTAACCGCTAAATTCCCTCGTATTTTTAATCCTAGGTGAGCCCGGCCCTCGCAGGAATAGAGGCCGAACTGCCGAAAATACCGCAAGAACCTGTCACGACGAACGGAGTGGCGACTTTACCGAGGTCGAGCTACGAACGGCAAGGGTACACACAGGAATCGCAGGCCCTCGACCTCAGCGACGTCGTGGGCGATTTCGAGGCGACCCTCAGACGGTCGAGGGCGAAGACCATCGATAGACAGGATCGCACCGAGAACGGTGAGTTAGCATTTTTATGTTCAGCACGTTTATTGTTGTATATGTTATGTTTATATTTATAGTCCTCGCCAAGACACATAGCGCGGTCGTAAAATTGTTCGAGCGGAAAAAGACACACATTTCGAGCGTCGGAACATCCATTTAAAAGATCAAAGGGGATATAAGACGCTCGAGTCACATTTATTTTAAAATTTCTAATTTCAAAGTTTCAAAATTCAGAACTTGCAGTATCACAATTCACAATTTCAAATTTACAATTTCATAGTTCAAAATTTCATGTATCAAACTTTCACAGTTCAATCTTTCATAGTTCAAAATGTCATAATTTAAAATTTCATAGTTAACAATTTCATAGTTCAAAATTTCATAGTTGTAAGGTTTATAGTTCAAAGTTTCATAATTCAAACTTTCAAAGTTCAAAGTTTCATAGTTCAAAATTCCGTAATTTAAAATTTCATGGTTCAAAATTTCATAATTCAAAATTTTGCAGTTCAAAAGTTCATAGCTGAAAAATTCATAATTCAATATTTCATAATTGAAAAATTAAAAGTTCTGAAGTATCATACCGTTTGAAAGTAAAAAATTTCGAACTTTAGTTCAAGACATCTTTGTCTACAGAAGATAATATTGCCAGAAATCTAGGATACAAATCTCAATGTACCACCCCGTATATTCGCACTGTAAACATAAATACGTAATTTCACGCACCTGTGTTGGCCAATTTCACGTGCACTACTTCAATACGGTCGCGTGAAGTCTCTTCCACCAGGTGCATAATCAAACACAACAGAGTCTAACAAGTAAAAACCTGAAATTTACAATTTCTACAGTACATCCCACGTGTTCCATCCAGTTACTCGTGCCTCATCCGTGTTCAAAGTCATTAAGAAATGAAAAGACCATTCTACGCCATTGTGGCGTTGTCCATTGACGAAGGCACGAACAGTTTGGCGGGACACATGGTGCGCTGTGCAGGTTCGTAAACTTCGGGGTTCTTACCTGGAACACAGCATTATATTTGACTGTACACGTGTTGCACAGTGTCTGTAGAGAATAATGAAGGGTGTAATGGGGCCACGGCAGGGGGATGTGTCGCCATGGAAAAGCAATTGAAAGATATTTTAACAACAACCGGTCGTCTTAATGGGTAGTAAGAATCCACCTTAATGTCTCTGTGAAGTTGTGCCATCGGGAGGCAGTGATTGGACAGCGGGGGCTAAGGGTCGGTCGGGTTGCTTGCACCTACTGACAATTATGGTCACCCATAAACTCGTCTTAACAGTTTACAATGCCCCGAAGTACTTAAATCACATGGTGAGGATTGGGAGCTGTTAACGACGTTACCCCCTAGTGTTTTAGTGTACCAGAAATATTACATATGTCGAGATTATTATTTATTAACACGTTGCATGACAGTCATGTTACCGAGTAATTAATTCGAATCATAATAATTAGTATGATAATTATGGAGTCGTCAGATATCGATAATCGGTACTTGACCTGCCTATGGCGTCATGATGGATATTAACGACTAGACGTATGATTATGCATTTAATAGTACTTCTTAACTTGCAAAACATAAGAAAATAAAAAGTTAAAGGAGCGTGGAGAATATTTATGTGCTATTACTAACATGATGAAACCATCTAGTGCAGGAAATAATTTTCTGGATAATTCTTATTTTTTTAAAGTGGCATCTAAAACTGAATTTGCATGAGCAGGGGCAATAGTGATGACCATTGATGTCAAAGATAATTAAAACGTTTACATTAAATAGTCTTTGATATTTGTAAATTTTACAGTATTATCAATTTTGGAACATTACCTGGTTATCCTGAGGAAATTAAATGTGTAGAGTATAACACGGCTACGTTAAAAAAATTTACGTTTACTTCGTATAACGAAGTCGTAGGATTAATAAAAAATGATTTCTATTCCCAAAATACACACCTGTTCATCAGCGATGATATACCTTTTTTTACGAAAATGTAACGTTTCATCCAGATTGCATATTTCTTGCACTATTTCTATTAGGATTAATATTGTCTATTTAATATTTATTCAAGACATTTAACACATTCTCTACCGCCATTAATATTAATTAATAATTTAATTTTCTATGTTTAATATGAATAACATCCTGATTAATATTTCATACAGTACAATTTTCCTCCTCAGCACGATTTTCGTGTGTCTTATTCACAATACAAAATTGAAGTCTTCAACACAATAAACATATAACAATGAAATATTGTATAAAATAATAGAATCGATCAGTGTCATTGTAATTCATGCATTTACCACACCGAAAGACACCAATTCACCTCAAAACGGTATTACTGTAATTTCGACATCGGCGATCATCAATTTCTTTTCGTTCGATTTCATTTCGCTAATTTTCTCTTTGCTGTCGAGACAACAGGATAATTACGGTAACTTTTACGCAAGGGAAAAGGAATCGTGACGCGCTGCGGCAGCGTGCCTGATCGTAGATTAATTCCAGCGGTGAAAGAACGATGAAAAAAAAAAAAAATAGAGATCCGATAATTTCACGCACATTTGATTTCCTCGCGCTGAATCCGCTGCCCGGCCATCATTGGATTCTCTATGGCCCAATGACCTGCTATACAATAATTCCGTAAAGAGAAATGCTTCCCTACGCTTTTCAACAGACATTTCACCGAAACGAACGGATTGCATTCTCTTTGTCCCGTAAAAACGAGGAATCCTTAATATTGTCTAGGATTTTCCATAATTAACGAAGTGCTCGACGTGTAAAAAATTTCAGTCTGTGGAGTCTTGTTAGTAAATGGTAATGCTTTCTTTGGGTTGTTGCACGTGAAATGATCGTTTTATTACCTGCACTTGATATTACATATGTTGAATATTTTACGAATTTTATTAGATGAAGTGAGATTAAATAGACTCTACACACGATTTTCATTGAAATACAAGTGGTATATTCATTATGTAATTATTGTACTGAATTTGAAGATTGAAGTGAGATTAAATAGACTCTACACACGATTTTCATTGAAATACAAGTGGTATATTCATTATACTGTTAAATACACTGACTGTTCAAAGACACTTTTAGCTGGCCTCTTTCCGTCAAATGTTGTCATCGCTAAATAGTATTTTTTAGCAGAAACTTGCGTGCATCGTGAAGTTTATTTATAAACGCTTGAATGTCCACCTTTTAATGCATGTGGACGAAATGGCCGAATTTAACTGAGACTTATTCTGTACTTTAATTAACCTTAGTGTTTATCATAATTGATATTATTTTGATGTTATATTGTGCCTTGAAACTAGTAGAGTATATTGTGTAATTTTGCAATAAAGTAAAGCAGGTATGTTCATTATTTTCATTCATAAAAGTAACCGCAGATATACCTATCGTTAAAATCGACCATTTCACGTGCAACGACTTAATAGACAACGCTTAATTAATGTTCTCGCCGGTAATTTAAGTAATTAATTATTCTCATTATCATAGTTTTTAATTGTAATTGAATCTACGTTTATGGCATGTAAATATAATTCAACTTTATTATAGTGTTAATTCTACTGGCACAGGTAAAGAATTGCTATAAATGCCTAAACGTCTGCGGTATACATACTCATAAATAACTTCCATGTTGCAGTAGACACATTGCATTTTTCATGCTCATAAATAACTTCCACTTTTACGGTACAGACGCCGTATTTTTCACGAAAGGAACACACAAGACTGTAGTACATATTAGACCGAGTAAAAAGAATTGAAATTGAGCTTTATTAATACTGAAAAGTCTGTAATATTCTCATTTAATTCGTTGGTTATAAAGAACTTTCTTTTCAAAAGTGATGTCAGTCCACGATACTTTTCGATTAACGTTAATCTACTGCTCGTTCTCAATTATTATTAAACTGAGTAAGTCTGATTTGATTAAAATTTTTTCATTGTCACTGATATTTAATTACCATTCAGTGAATTTTCAATATTTATGAGTCAACCTAATATTTCAGAATAGAATCAATTTCAAATACTACACCTGATGTCGAACGTGTTCAGGTTGATGAATAATATCGAAAAATTGCAGTGATATGATCGACGTGCTCCAATTGGTAACGAATAGACTGCAGAAATTTACTTATTGCACTGAAGGTTCTATTAGGTCTCACAAAAAATGATAATTTTACTAAAATATATTGAATCTCTTAATATAATGAATTTCTGACAACAGATTCCCATATAAATGCATAAAATCCACAATCGGGTAATGACTATACCACAGAGGTTCATGCAAATATCCAATTTCACAGGCTACTGCAAAAATATCAGTTACAGGAAAATTCATTTGTGTAACAAGGATTTATTCAGTCAAAAGTATAACAAACATTTAATTACTTTTTATATAAATACATAAAAAATCCGGAATTTAGTAATCAGAATAAAAAATATTAAATTTCAATGTGCCCAAATGCTTCCTCTAAGCTGTCCTTATTTAGCACTTAAATTAAAAGTCAACATAAATTCCGACGCAATCACCTTTATGATTTTAATGAAAGCACCTTCATGATTTTAATGAAAGCACCTTCATGATTTTAATAAAAGCACCTATATAATTTTAATAAAAAAACCTTTATGATCTCAGTAATTATAAAATAAACAATTTCATATCCGTCCCTTTTTTTGATTGGATTGGTTGTTCCAGATTCCTTATAAAAGATTGGAAAATCAGTGGACGCAACGTTCGTTTAATTCGCGACTAGCTATCGACCACGCGCCATTGCAACGATAACGCAACGAATCGCGTAATTATACCCGGAATATGAAAATTTCTCCGTGATGGTTGCATATTCCCGTCGGATACGCCGCTTCCGGGTTTTCGACGCCTTCGAGCGGATAGAACCAGATCGTCTATTTCATTAGCCTTTTAACGGGCCAGTAGAGATTCCCTCGTCGTGCTGAATTTTTCCCTCTCGACGCTGGTAACATAATTTATTATATAATTTAAAAGGTAGAAAAACTTTGCTATTACTCGTGGAATAAGGCGGCGAATTTAATTAGGGAATGATATAACGTTTCATTTAACGATGAGCAGGTACGGTCGGAATGAATGTATAATCGAGTTACAAACTGAACGGAATTGGCGTAAAAGGTAAAAATGTTTCATTTCAGTGATACAGAATTCATACTAGGGTTTCACTCTTGAAAAATAAAACGGAAATGTTTGACCATTTAACTGTTTGTTTTATGGTATTATTCAGGTTTATGTTATATTTTACCTTTGTGCATTTTCAATAAATTGTTGCATTTCTATTCCTTGAATTAGCTTGATCTAAACAAAATTCTAATAAAGGAAATATAGTTATAGAATAGACCATTCAATTTAATTTTGACTGCTTTGGTAATTCCAGCGTTAAAATCGACTTAACAGTATCGTGTCACGATCAAAGATCGATAATTCGATCCCACCGACCGATTCTACCAATCGTTGAAGCTTCACCGATTCCCAGAATAATGAACTACTTTCTTTTTCCATCCACTCGTGCCACTAATCGCGACTAATTGCAAGAGAAGGTCTGCTCGACAATTTCTCATCTTCCGTTCGTCGGCCTCTCTTCTTCGATCTTAATCATTCACACGGTCTTTACTCTCTCTCTCCCTCTCCATGTCGCGAACAAAGGCCCCCTGGTTTTGCACGGTTCGGTTGACGAGAGAGACGCTTAACGAAAAGCAACTGTTCTCACGGGACCGCGAACTCTATCCTGAAAACGAGCTCTCCTCGCCCGTGTTTCCAGGAAGATTCTCACGTTTCGCAACGAGACCGCTCCGTGCTCCCGTTTCCGGCCGAAAACAATGGGGAAGCATCCCCGGTGCGCGAGAACCGCACCGCGTTCAAGAGTGAGATTGTTGTCCTTTCCTCGGTTTTACTCTTGGAAGAATTGGATAGAACCCCTGTATCTCTTCATCGTGGAACGAACATTCTGGTTCTTGATTGTTTCGCTCCAGTATCAATTTGATCATGGATATTCGTCCAAATAGCACAAAGACGGCTTAACCCCTTCGCATCGGAGGACGAGATATCTCGTCACGTGATTTCGTTTATGATATGCTTTGGACGAAATATCTCGCGACATAAAGTCGTTCATACGACGCTATGTACGGAATATCTAGCATGCCTTTCTATTACAACGCGAGATATCTCGTCCAACGGTTTGTATCAAAATAAATTCCTAAGTCACTGTGAATGTAAATGTAGAAAAGGTTAGGAATGTCAAATGAAGAAAATGTTTTGTTTCTAGAAACTAATGATTTTATTTTTTCATAATGCGATTCTTATTAACCCCTTCGCATCGGAGGACGAGATATCTCGTCAGGTGATTTCGTTTATGATATGCTTTGGACGAAATATCTCGCGACATAAAGTCGTTCATACGACGCTATGTACGGAATATCTAGCATGCCTTTTTATTACAACGCGAGATATCTCGTCCAACGATTTGTATCAAAATAAATTCGTAGGTCACTGTGAATGTGAATGTAGAAAAGGTTAGGAATGTCAAATGAAGAAAATGTTTTGTTTCTAGAAACTAATGATTTTATTTTTTCATAATGCGATTCTTATTAAATCATCGCAACGTGATGACTACACATACAGAATTGCGTTGCATGATATCTCGTCCAATGCATATCATGAACGAAATCACGTGGCGAGATATCTCGTCCTCCGATGCGAAAGGGTTAAAGCAGCCTTTCGTTTTGACGATCCGTCATGCGAGGCTTAACATCGACTGACCTTTCACGATTTCGTGGAAATCGTCTAAACGTCCGCCATTCTCCAAAGGGTAACAGAGGATAACATGCCATTTAATAATGGAACTACCGACGATAAACCTAGGTATATCTATTTCAATCGCTCGATAAACATAACAAACTTTTGGAAATTAACAAATTTATAAATTAACTGGGTTTTTCAGTTTCGTATCGTAATAAAAGTTGTAAAAACTCTAAAAAAATGTATAGTTATAATATATTAATCAATGTTATAACCAGACCTGGACAGTTCTCGAACGATATTATTTGAAATATTATTTCAAATAACATGATATTACATTTCATAATTATTTCCATGCCGGTGATCACGTCTGAAATAACATTATTTCAAATAAATTACTTCAAATAATTATTCATTTTCATTTCAAATGAAATTTAGTTGATTTTATTGATTTCCATTTGGACTGATTTAGTAATCATCGCAATATTAAAAAAATGGCGGTGACCTTAAAATCTCCGGAAACCCTCCACCCACAAAAGAATCATCACTCCCTATATACAGGGTGAACCACGAATCGTGATCAGTAGAAATTACTCTGTTATTAGCAGTCCGATGGAAAATATTTTTATCAGGCATAGCATGGTTTCAAGATAGCTTTAACGTGATTATAGCAAATTTTTTTGTCAACTCTTTTCTTCATGATTTTTCAAAGCACCCACAATTTTTTGCAAATACCTATAACTTTTTTACGCATCTGTTAGAGGATTTCAAGACAAATTCAGTAAGTGTCATAACATAACATGTGTTACTTTTTTTCTCATCTAGGTCGAAAAAAGATTAAATAAATATTCGAACTGTAATATTACAAAGAGTATTATATACTACTGTTTGTAAACATTTCGTTCTGTACATTGGAACACATCTAATGATATCTACTGACCACGATTCGCGGTTCACCCTCTATACAACAGCTCTACAGATCGAATGAAAAATTCCCCTCGGTAACGAGATTAAACCACTAAAATTTACAAGCCAGTTCAGTCGACGCTTCGATAACTCGCCCGTTACCGTTTCCCGGAACGAGGAATAACATATTACTAACCCAATAGTCCGATGTTAATGCCCGCGTGAAAAGGCGCCGCGATGCACCGTTAAGCAATCGTTGTTGGCGGGAACGGTTTGTCCGATACAATTTCCGCGGGTCGAGTAAATTGCAAATTACCGCGTTGGTTCTATTGCCCCGACGGCGGTTTGGTGGCCGTCCGCGAGACGGTTTTCTTTTAGTTCGCACGAAACGGCGTAACACCACGGAACCGTCGGTGCGTGGCCCTGGAACCAGCTGCTTCCGGTTTGCGCGTCGGTTGCGCGGCCGTTGCTTCGTCCACGGCGGTACCTGTGTTACCCCGGTCCGTCTCGTGGAAGTGTATTACCTACCTGTAACCCTGGTTGGCACCCACCAATTTCGTCCGGTCTGTGTCCGTTGGTTTGCGTGACACAACGGTCGGATCTGCACGCCAGCGAATCGGAATGCCGGGAAAATGCGTCGACGACGGATTCAATTGAACGATCGACTGGGTTCTTTAATTTCTATTTTTGTTTTTTTTATGTTGCTCTTTGTTGTACGTTTCCTTCGGAGTTGGGAAAAAATTACGAAATACAAATCAGAATTACGGTGTAATTGCAAGATGATTACAATTACATTGTAATTAACTATACTAAGTTTACAATAAAAATTACTAATAAAATACGTTTGCGAATAAAATACACTTTCTACGGTGTCACGAAGACCTCGGAGCGTGTCTCGAGGGGTTAAACAAAGCGAGAAATCGCTCGGAAATCGCGCGAATGTTTTCCCCGTCTCGTTAACGATACGATCCTCGTGACCGAAGGATGCTGGCTGTTCCACGAAAGATTCAATTACTGTCCCGGCTGCATAGGCGATATTCTCGTCACGCAAAAGGGAAATTACGAGGATCACGATATATTCCTACCAGGGTTTTTCAACTTTCTAAGCATCCTCGACAACGTTTACCCGCCGTTTGGTACGCTTGTTAAACGACTTGTGTCAATTTGACACATTTTTCCCCTTAATGATGCCATTCTGTTATTTGTAAGAAAATTTAACCGAAACTCCGTGAAAGTTATTTTATCACACATTTCTACTATACTAAAATGTTTAAAAACATTCTTATCTCGCAGCAAACAGTGGAGATATACCTTAACTTTTGAGTATAGAAAGTTATCACAGAAATCCTGGCAAAAAGTGCCAAAGAAATAGTTCCATAATAAAAAATGCTGTTTCTTCTAAAAATTACTATTTATAGGGAAAAGTTGCTAAATTTGATTACCACCTAGATTGGACCACCCCTGTAACTTGTCATGTGTTAGCAATTTGCGCTGATAGACGATATATGTATGATAATGGTGCTTGCATTATCTCACTTAGTATGCAGGTAACACATATAGTCTATAATACCGCGCAAATTACTTACACATGACAAGATACAGTAATAGTCTCCTAGGCCATAATAGAAATTCAGAAACCTTCCCCTAATAGTATATAATTCCAGTTCCACGATTGACAACGTACATATATAACAATTACTATTCCTACAGTCACGAATCTGTGAAAACAATATTGTTTTCAACAATTTTCAACCATTATCCAAGTGTTTACTTTCCAACATAGAATTGAAGCAGTACGAAAACGATCCAAAGCCTAAAATTTTAGAATCCTCTTTTCTGAACACCCTATAGGTATTTGTCCAGGGTTAAAAGCGAACGGTTCAGTGAAAAAGGCGTTCTGCCAAAAGGACCGCACGAAAATAACGCGGTCATAGCTCGACACGGTTTCGTTTGAAACCGAAATTTTCCAACCGAAAATACACGACCCCTCTTCCCGTCCCGATATCGACGATCATTTTTTATTTCTCGTGGAAGGTCGCCCCGTGACGATTTTTCAGCGAATCACCGCGAAACACACACACACTCTATTTGACTCGATTTGGAAACGGCGGGACGTGACTTCATCGGGAACGCTAAACCATTTTCGTGCAACCTTGTCGGAGCAAGGTGGTCGCATATGGACGTACGCACCTGTCTATCGGCCTAAGCGGCGCGCAACCGGTGCAAACGTTCCCTCTGCGAGCCATAAAGTCGAAATTTAAAAGCCTCGATCGGTGGAGTGACACCTGGGTTATGCACAGGACGGTCGATGGGTTCCTGGATGAAATTTCGTATTTTATGATCAAAAATTAAATTAGAATGTCTTTGGTGAACCATGAAAGGTTCGGGTAAATTTGCAATTTTAGGCACTGTTTCTGGAAAATTGGAGTCGAGGAAAGATTTGCTTTCCATTTGAGGTATCAAAGTGGAAATTAAACAAGGTTTTTATTAAGCTTTGTGAAAATTTATTGCCATCATGTTTTCGTTAGAATTAAATATCGTATAACTAGACTGATCATCCTATTTTAGTTCTATATATATATATATTTTTTATTTTGATTTCTTCTCACTTTTTGTTGGTATTATTATTTTACAGAATTGCATATCTCATGAAGTTTAGTCATTACGTGTACCAATGAGTAATCCATTGTCTTTGTCTAAAACAGTGTTTCATAAATATTTATTTTATTTTAGTAACTGCATTTATTAACTTACTATTTTTAATATCTTGCATTTACTTCAATTAACTTTTTCAGTATCTTGTATTAATACAGAATCAAATATTGTTACATAATCATTTTCGAAAAATTCGAAATTGTGGAGATTAATATATTCCTATAAACGAACTGTATAACAAGTTTCAGAATAAAAGCATTGACATAAGTAGATATTTCGTCCATAAATCTTCCAGCAGACGAAATTCTATTAACGTCTCCGAAATGAGATTACAATAATCTTCCGAGTCAAAAGCGATACGCGTCGAAAGTGGAAAAATATTTACTTCAATACGTTTTCTGCTGCAGAATATATCCATTACAATGTACAGGCGACAAGCGAGTATTTAGGGCTGAAGGGGTTAATCCTTTGTCTGCGAATTATTTTTCAAATATGTAGATTTGTATAAAAGTCCTCAGTCTTATCGTTAAATACTCGTTTCGAAAACAATGTCGATAAGACATTTACGGGTCATCAGTATCATCTACACAAGTTCCAAAAAAAATTAATCGATTTTTCTTAGAACCTTATATCAACACAATATCAAATACTTTTACAATTTCAATTTTAAATGAGGTTGTTGTACAATCATCGAAAAAAATTAAGAAACAAAACGCTCTATGTGATTATCGTATTTGATGCTTGCATTTGTGCATAATTAAATTAATTAATGAGTGTCGATTTCACAGATTTTTCAATGTTCCCAGAGAGTAAACAGTGTATATTTCTTCCATTCTGTTCGAACAGTTACGCACTCAAGTGATAAAAGGAAATACACTATACACGCATAATTATTTTCCGTCTCATCGAAGAATAATTTAATCTTCTTCATTTTACACTTCTCTTTGAAAATTTATTTTCAGTACACGGCCGTGAAAGTTGCTTATTGTGATGGAAAGCAGTTCTTTCGAAAAGTCTGGTACATTTCTTAGTAAAGTTAATCGAATATGGATGAGCAAATACAATGGCAGAAAAAAGTATCTATATTAACGACGTCATTTACCATCAAATGACAATACTATTTTTAGTGTAACAACAGGTTAAAAATGATTTTCATCAAGCTTTACTTTAATATAATACTAACTTATTCTAGTTTACTTGGAAGTAAATCATTCTTAATCTAATTTTACAGCGTAAATAGTATTGTCAATTCCTAATAAGCGTCACTAGTGTATGAATATTTTTTTCTTCAATGTACATTACACAGTCTCTAGTTAATTACTGTATTTCTTAGCATCTATAGATAATCGAACCATGCACAAGCCACAGTGACTACCTCAATTTTTGAATTCTCCTCGGATATCAGTGCTAAAGCGCTTGAATTCATGCTTAACTTGTTACATCTAAAATAAATTTTGCATAATTTTAAAATTCTAAATAATATTAAAAGAAATTTTAAATATAAATTTTCCAGAGTTAATCACTTCATCAAATATAATTATATCAATGAAACGCGCTGTCAACACTCTTCCAACCCAAAAACACCCAAAACCAAAGTGATCCCCAAATAGACGAAATTCCTTGCATTGACGTCTTGAAACCGCGATTACAATGATCTTCCCAGTCGGTAAGCGACCCGCGATAAGACGTGACCGTTTGTATCCGATTCAAGGCTGTCCGTTTATCAAAGATCGCGGGCACATTGTTGCCAAAACGGCGCTAAACTTCCGTCGACCGTGTACGAAGGGGAGAGGGTGACTTTTTTATTTTGTCTCTTTCTGCCAGCGACCGATTAAGAAATCGACGAGCACACCGGGCAAAGAACAGAAGAGGCACACGGATTCCCCTCTCCATTCACCTCGCCGCGAGTGGCAGCGGAGCCCCGGTTGGCTATAGCCCAGAGGTTCGGCGTCACAGTCAAACGCAAACAGTGGCCGCGGTAAAACCGATCGCCTGCCGCGCGAATGCACGAAAAACCGACCGAAGACGTCCTCCGTGGACAGACGGGGGCGCGATCGTGTCGATCCCACGATCGATCATCCGCTGTTCTAATGGCTTGGAAAAATTAATACTTAAACGGAATGGTTCATACGAAATAGAAACCGATTTATCGATCTTTTTTGGGGGAACGACGACGAGACGACGAACGAACGAAGCTGGACGAGGTGGATCGTCTAACGGCCTCGAATAGGATCTAACGGTTCCTGCGTGACCGTGGTCGATCTTTAATCGATTGTTAATTAAACCTGGATCGTGTTTGAAGGTTGATCAACGAAATCGGAGTGAGATTAAAATTTACGTAGTGGTTTTTAGTTGATCGTTGTGGTGTTTTGTGGTTCGTGAGGATTGTTTTGTTTAAAGTGCACGGTGAGAAGGTAGCCAATATGGGGGTGAAGAATTTTATTATGAAAAGGATTCCCTTCTGCAAGATGAAGGCGAAGAGGAAGTTCCGTGAGTTTATTTCTTTCGTTTTTTTTTATCTGTTGATCTTGCGCGCGGGTTTGTTGACGTGCAGTGAGGAACAAGAGCATTTGTATATTTTGTAGATTTGAATACATTGTGTGACAGCATACACTGTGCATAGAAATCAACAGTATAATTTGCTTTTGTTCCTTTCTATTTGTTATTATTAAAATGTGGACGTTACTGCAATTTCGAGTTTCCTAAACTGTTTTAGTGCAATCGGGATTAGAGAAAATTTTATTTCATTGATTTATTGAATTAAAAATAAAGTAATAATTACAGTTGTCTTTAATGAAGATTCTGTTTTATTATTTTAACAAAAGCAAGTATAATTGAATAGAAAAACATTAATTTTGTAGTAATGAAGTCAAGACAATAAGACGTGTGTACGTAAATAATTACTTCACAAACGTGAGCTTAGACGTAATTTCACCTACTTCATGTACACAACGACCTTAACCTTGAACTGGTGAGATGAGGCTCGAGGAACCCCATCAATTTTTTTAGAATATTTTATTTTTATTGAATAGTAGTTAAATAGATGCTTGCTTATTTCGGTGGTTTCTTATATGAGAATGCAAAACAACTAGTTGTGTAATAAATAATAATAAGTTTTGTGTAATATGTGAACTGTTTAGAAACCAAAGTAACAACTATATATTTTTTTTTTTTTTTCGAAGTTTAGTGATTTACTTCTTATACCGAAAATAAATTTTAGGTAATAATGAAGTATTCGGTCGGTATAAAAGAAGCTATCTAAAGACAAAATATGATTTTTGAAAAACGTCTCGAACAATTATAAGTACTTTTAATTCCAAGATAGATTCGTAAAAAACAAATTAAAGATACTTACACTCATTTCCAATATTTTTTAAATGATATTTTGCCTCTTTAGATAGCTCCTTTCAACATATTAAAGTATAAAAAACATCGGAAAAACAGACCAAATTGTACAGTAATACCAAATTTTAAAAATAAATTCTTTCTAGTTAATCACTTTGGCAGTTGAACGGCTCGGGTAATAAAATTTCCACCAGGTAAGGGTTGACCGTTCTTTCGCAGACGAACGTTCCTGCCGCGGAAAATCTAGCTAGATGCCCAGACTTTTGACCGAGGACAGTAGCGTACGCTTCGGAGCGCGTGTACTTTTCTGTGGCGTATCAACAGGCACGATAACGAATTCTTGCGTCACGCGATTTTCCTCTTCGGGGTCATGTTTTTACCGTGAATTATCGCCGCAGCGCCGTTTGCATATCGCCGCGGTGATCTGTCTCCGGGTACACGACAGAATTCACTGTCAACTAGCGATGGGGCCAAGTACCAGTGAATACGTACTTATGACTATTAATCGAATCAGTATGTAACAAAAGATTCAATTCATTGCATTCGATTAGTGAGTCAAATTTTTTTCTATTATCAATGGAATTTAGTATCAGTATTGCATTGAGTACTGTACGGTACCTACTCAAGTAAACGAATTTGCTTGTGAACTATGTATCTTGCACAATTCAATTACTATCGAATTTAATATGGATGTTTATGCAAATGTAAGTTTTTTTAAATTAGTTTGATTTTAATTTCGTTAATTTATTGATTTATATATTTTCAACAAAATGTCCCTTTTATCAACGTGGTATAACCACGTTCATCTTCGATAGTTTTAGTGTTAAGATAATAAGTGGATTTTAGAGTAAAGATTTGTGTCGTGTAGAAATATGATTGTTGAAAAATCAAGGAAGCTATGAATGCATAAAGTCTGACAATGAGTCATATTTGGGGGTATAATTTTGGTTTATCATATTTTGCAACACTTTCTTAGGAATAGAATCTAAGGAAATACATATACGTTAATAAATTTGCTGCGATGAGACTTTTATTATACTTTCAACTTATTAATGCGATTAATAGATAGCATCAGTTTCTGTTTAATTCTTATATTACTTTACAAACACATGAATTTACGTGCACTTCCGTTGTCTAGTTATTACCAATGTCTGTACACACATTCCTTATCACTGTCTAATCTTTGACAGATCAGTTTCATTCATGTTTGATCATATCTGCATACAGTCAGACACAAACGTATCTATTTACGTAGTAATATTCATGTATCATACATAGACCTAATTGAATTCCCATTACTACATAATTGTCAGTAACATGAAACATGAATTATAGTAATCACTTAAATTGTTGATAATAAGATCACAGTAAAAAAATAGAATTGTCACTGGATTAAATAGATTTTTATCTAAATCCCCATTTTCATGACCACCCTTGGGTCATAAATCAATAACATAGAAAATACATCTTTATTCATTATCACTACTATACGAATATTTTTCTCCTCCACTCCACAGTCGAAGAAAAAAAGGATTCATACAATTTTCAAACGTAATACAAAAGTATTTATTATTTTCTATTTCCCTGTTTCTTTTTTATTATTTTCACTATAACACGAGGTTAACCCTCATCTATCCCTTGCATCAATTTGACAAATTTTTTTCATAACAAATTATGTAATTCTGTCGTGTGCAAGTTTTAGCTAATGCTCCATTTCTGTTGTTTTAAAGACTCCACAAATTTATCTATTTATTTCTTCATTATATTAATTTTTTATTGTCAATTTGCCACGAAGGGGCAATTAAGTTGAGAAAATAAGGGATTTAGTCAATACTAGAATAACTTAGCTTTCAATAAATGTATATTCTCGTGGAAATAATTTTTCACCTATTGTTATGCTAAAAACATTTAAAGATAAAAGCTCATTTGTGTGTGAATACTTTTGTCCCCCATGTATATTGTCGAGTGTCGATGTACATATGTATTACCTGCGATGTGCTTGGCCCCATTGTCGCCGAGTGATCCGTCGAAAGTAATTACGCAGATACATTATCGGCGACCAAACAAGCTGAATTCATTATCGAACACGATACCAGGGAACCCGTGTTTCCTCACGCTCTTCTGTTCTCTGGGCGAAAACAATAGAAAGCAACGAAGAAAATTCGAACGAGACGTTCACGTATCTACAGTGAGAGTCAAAAGTGAGTAGACACTTTGAAAGTATAGGATTCATTCATATTTATTTCCCTCACTTTAGAATCTTTACATGTTCAATCTAAGTAACCTCCTTGGAGGTTGCATCCCATGCCATCGCACCACGTTAATATAATTCTCTGTGAGAATTGATTGTAAATAGCTCAATAAATTAAAAAAAAAAAAAACATTAGAATCTAACATTTTGCATAGATGCTCTATTACAATGAAATCTGGTGACTGTGGAGGTAGGACCTGACTGGAATGAAAGTGTTTTCCAGCAAACAATTTTTTTAAATTGGTTTTTTTTGAGGGGCAACAAACTATGTGCTTGACAGGTTCCACGGCCTGCCTTCCCCAGTGATGGGAATAACGCCTGGACAATAATCGTGTAGAATAAGCCGGACAATAATCGAGAGGAGTCTGTGTGAGCAAAAAATGATTTGCTAGGTAACATGTAGATTATAATTTATAATCATTAATTTATTCATTATTCTTCATTATTTCTAATTATTCCTTCACTTCGTACGATATAACTCGAATTTTTGTTTCGATGTCGTTACTATAAAATATACAGGTTATGTGTCGCGTGTAAACAACTGTTATTTTTCTGCACCAATCAGGAACGATCATGAAAAATCATTCGTGATTCACAAGTAGTTGTTCACGCCATCTCTAGTTTTGACTCTCACTGTATATACATAGACTCTCGAGGCGGTCGAATCGCTTGATGGTTAATTAAGAAATTCGCCACGAATGTTAGATCGTATCGGGAATGTACGGACTTTATTACGGAGAATCGGTCGGAAATATCTCGCGAGAAATTTCGCCGATTCGATCCACGTATCGCCGCGGATTTGCTTTGTAAAATGAAGAGAGAAAAAGGAAGAGGCTGCTGCTGATGCCTGCTTTGACTTTCACGAGTGATGATTCGGCCGATTATTGCGGCGATGGGAGATTGTTTCTTGAACAGTAGAAAATGTTGAAGCCTCGCTTTTAGAAATGTGAGTTGCAAAGTTGTTGAGCAGTCGTACAGTGGAAATAGTAGAAAATTGAGGTTGGTAGACAATACTGTGATATAACAGTGTTAAATTTTTTATTTTATGAAGAGACATATTTTATACTGTTGTTTAAGTCAATACTAGAATAACTCAATGCAGTTTTTATTTTTTAATTAGCCCTCGTACACTATTCTGGTCAATTTAATCCGATGGCAATGTTTAATTCTTAATTGTACTTTTTTTTTATAGAAATTTGTAAGTTATTTGACACCAATAATTACATATATATTATAATCTAGGGATAGATAAATATGTTTGTCCATTCGATCATCAAAAAACGTTCGCCTTCCGTGGGTTCATTCCCATTTAAAAAAATTAGTCAATAAAATCGCGTGTGTATTCACGTAAACCACCGTAATCAACGTCATTCCCAGAAGTGCTCCGAATTCATCAAGTTATTAATACAAGTATATAACTTGGAAACGAGACGTCTCGTGACCGAACGCGATGTGTCAACGCGAATTACATCATATTTGCGTTTATACCTGGCGGGTAGCGTTCGTGTACGTGGCAGGTCAGTTTTATTCGACTGTAATTTCGCTCGTGCATACAGATGCTCGCGATAGGGGGAAGTCAGGACGGTTAACAGGTTAAAAACTGCCCCGTAGGAACGTACGCATGCGTGACGAGTGTTGTTACTCTCGTGCAGGAAAATCCTTTGACGTTACCAGCCGAGTGTCACGATAGACCGTCGAAATGGAATCAAAAACGCCGTGATGTCTGGCGTGTTTCTTTATTGTCTGGCGAGCCGACGTGTGGTTTAATGGCGTCAGAGGGCAGAGAGCCTTACGCAAGAATCAATTTAAAAAATTGAATGGACGCAGGTGAACACGGGTTGCGTAACGTGACCGACGAGTTATTGGGAGACATTGTTCCTGAGGGTTGCGTAGTCGGAAGCGGTATTATACTTGATGGATTAACCGTCCATCTATGGAGATTAATTGTTGCGGTTGGGTCACCGACGACCCGTTGATGACACTGAACGCAATTGTGAATTACCAAATCAAGTTTTAAAGCTTGAAACTAAGGCCAGATCGCCGATGACCCGTCGATGATATTGAACTCGCTTTGATCAGTTGGTTAACTATCACGTTCCTATGGCCAGGTCACCTGTGACCCCATTGATAACACTGAATATAATCGTGAGATATTAAACCTAATTTTTTTGTGGTTATCCATTGTGTTTCTATGGCAGGGTCATCAATGAATAGCTAAATATTCGAATACTTAAATATTCGAACAGTATTTGGATAATCTGATATTCGAATAATATTCGAATACTTAAATATTCGAATTGTATTCGAATAATATTCGGATAATCTGATATTCGAATACTATTCGAAAACTATCCGGATACTCTGATATTCGAATACTATTCGAATGATGTTCGTCAAGAATTAAACTGAAGTATTCGAATATTCGAATACCGAATAATTCGACAAGAAGTCCCAGCCCTAGTAGCGACGAGGCGAATATCGTTTTGTGTGTATAGTGTACACTGTGTGCCTGAGATCTTATTATGGGTCATAGTCATAGGTGATTCAATCGCCGGCTTTGACGGTCTCTACTTCAAGGGTCAAGCACCGTCCACAATACGAACATCATTGTGAACTGTGGGTATTAATCAAAATGAATTTAAACGTAGACCTAGCCTGCACTGAAGGCCTAAATCGTTTTGTGGACGGTGCTTGACCTTCTGAGCGTACTAGACTATCAAATCCACGGGTGGGTTAATTGTGGCCCGTAATAAGATCTCACTGACACGTACAAAAAGTGATATTCAATTCACAGTTAACCCCTTGCCTTACGAGTTTTTTTACTACTACACTCTTAAGATTTACTTTATTTTTAATAATTTCCCAGATACAATAAGAATTCTATTTTTATAGCAAATTGTAAGATTTACTCTAAATCTTAAATGTTAATACCAGCGAAAGAGTATTTTACTGAGACTCAAAGAAAATGAATAATATACATGTTTATTAAATCCATTCGACGTTATGAGGCAAGGGGTTAATATTATGGAATTTTGTTACCACATACTACTATTTATTCAGCTTCGAACATTTTTTTCTGTATCAACTAAATGACAAGTGTTGAAATCGCGCGGAAACGCTTGCAGGGATTTGCATTATTTATTTCAAGATGGTAAAGGAAACATCACACGTCAGAGAGTTTTCTTCTTATGTAAAGATTCATTTGCACGCCATGTTGTCTCTGTTGTGTTTAAATATTTGCATCGATGTATACCTTGAATCATTTTGTAGAGGCACGTTTATTATTTAATGGGAACAAATACGATTCGTGAGGTGAGCTTCCATTGAAATGTTAATATATGCTATCGATTGCTTTGTTGAAAATGTGATTTCTCGATGGCCTTTATATTGAAATGTGTTCAGTTGATTAACCCAGAAATTTCACGTATTGGAATTTATATTGTTACCACATTTATACTGTATAATACTTTTGTAAATATTTGTCAATTTTCTGTGTGGAAACGGAACGTCATTCTTATTAAACGAAAATCATTTAATAATATTTACACTATTTGCTAAAGTCTACTAAAAAATTTTTCAGTAAAAGAAACTTAATTTTTATATTACATTGTCATAATTCTTACTATTCTAGCATACACTGCTAATCTACAGGGTGACGCATTAAACATCATACTATTTCATTATTATCGACAAAAGCAAACAAATCCCATACTCAGAAGAAAAAGTAAAAAATTTAAATATAGCTCTCAGTAAATCACATATTCAATACAATCATTATTTTTTCTCACAGTCTGACTATTTTAATTAATAGGTTTGTAATCTTTACTTTGAATTCACATTTCCGTAGATTATTGTGCAAAGTTCAGACTCGGAGAAGTATTTACTTTATGTATTTAAAGATACTTAATACAACTTCATTAATCAATCCATAAAATTTCCATGAACTCTGCAATTCGATAGCTCAAGCACCAGTTCATAAAACCAATAAAATGTACCAAATTCCTACAGATATACATACTAAAGGTAATCAATGCCAATTCACTCCATTACATAAAATTACATTTTACAAAATTAATTAAACTGCCTTGCATTCTACGTTCCATTAACTTAAATTAAAATCTATTAATGCATCACACCTATCATGCACACGTACCTACACTACAATTAACTTAAAGATTCATTCAAGAAATAAATACATGAAAAACATACCTATTTTTACATTAAAATCCCCTCGAAGAATTTCTAGTATGAATAAAAGAATTCTTCCAAAAAATGTTGCAGATGGAACGAACGCAGTTACGCCGATGCAGAACAACGCGCAGGTCGAGCACGCGGCTGACTTTGACAATGCGAGCGTCGGCAGCGGGAACTCGAATCTCAGCACGGGCGCGCTACAGGTAGTAAGAGCAACAAGTACATAATGCCTATAGGGTGTTCAGAAAAAAGGGCCCAAGGCTTGTAGTAATTATCAATTGGATTAAAAAATGTCTAATCAACATGGATCCTAAAATGAATTCCTTCGATGAAAAATACAGAAGTTTATTTTTATTTTGATTGCACGTTGTTCACACTTCGAACATATTTTCATGACGAAATTAATAAGATAAATCGAATATCTCAGAAACGGTAAATTTAAGGATAAATGCTTTCATACTCAGAATTCACTGTTCCATCGAAATCAAGCATAAAAAGCTGGATATTCTATTTAAGAAAACAAAATTGACCTCTATATCCCCTCTATGCATCCACCTGTCAAGAAACCGTTATTAACATATTTTGTATTGCCTTAAATCCTACAACTTTTATTCGTAACCTTTTCGCGTATTATTTAAAATAACGATGATATTTCAGGTGGACAGAGTTCGTGGAACACACTGTATATACATATACATATATGTATTCCTTCCATTTCAATACAAAACACAAATCGACCGTACATTTTCAAATATTCCTTCCGAATCTCGTATTGCCTTTGTTATCATACAAACTCGAACGAATGTGCTTCTAAACCAATTCTGTTTACATTCAACATGTCGCGAAGAGGCTCGCAATATCGAACGCTCGTAAATGTAAAAGTTAATTTTACACCGAAGGGATTGATTTTAGAACCTATATTGACTAGAAAAATTTTACTTCATTGGGTGAGTACTATGAACCCCTAAAAACTTTAGACCCTTTGTTTTAAATAACTTGTATAATTCCTGACGGAATATAGTACAGAAATCTACTAGCAAGAACCCAATTAAATACGATATTCGTGATCTAATAATTCATATTCTTTCCTTTGTTAATATACACTGCGTGGCATAATTATAAAACCACCCTAAAATTGTCAATCCTTATATATCGTGGTTATAGCATATAAGCTATATCCAGATATAGCATACTTGGTTCCTTTTTTATTTTAACCACAATATATAAAAATTAAAATTTTTAGGGTGGTTTTATAGTTATGTGTGCTTACTATCCATCTATACTTCAGGGCCTTCAACCCTTTATTTTGCTCACTCTGTATATAAAATCGAGGCTAATCGCCAATCATCAACGAGAGGAAACGTTGACGATAGTAAGACACTGACGATATATTTTTCCAGAACATCAGGGAACAAATGGCAGCCTCGCTGGAACGGATGAAGGAGCTGGAGGAACAGGTCAAGGCGATTCCCATGTTACAGGTAAACGCTCTGCGCCGGTGCAATTTTGTGCATCGAATCGGACGAACGTTTTTCTTGGCGTGCATCCACCGCCGTGAGTCATCCCATACTCTTTTCCGTTGCGATACTTCCGACAGGAAGGGATAATTACCCGCGATCGTAACGTAATTAATGGGTCGACCCGTTGAGTCAGTCCCTCCGAGTCTTTGACTCGTGAACGTAACTTGTAGGAACGACTTGAATGTCAGAAGAAATAAACAGTACTGTGTGTTGTCTTGTCATGATAGGTTGTCTGACTTATTGACAGATATTGGATTTGTCGGTAAATTCTTCTGTTCGTGTTTTGACCCCTTAGTGACGATTTAATTTTTGTTGAACCGATTTTCCAATAAAAAACAAATTTTAACTTCTTTTCGGACTTCTAACATTTAATAGACAGTTCTTATAGATTTTTTTAAACTGAATACGAATCTGCAAATGGTTTTTTACCAGCACCCTTAGTTTTCGAAAAGTTTGTTTTTCAAAAAAATACAAATTTTCAACTTTCCATCTGAATCCCCCCATCTGAATCCCCCAACGAAACAATCGTCGACTTTTGTTTGAAACACTTTCCAGTATCCCAAATAATTTCAAACACATTCAAGAGGATCAATTTAAATCCCTGTATATTTTCGAAACCAACTATTCAATACCTGCTTTTTGTATCACCTAAAACATTAATCCCTCGCAAAAACAAACCGCAAAAAACCATCATCATTATCATGAAACAATATCTTATCTGAATCCCCCAGCGAAACGATCGTCGCCGCTCTAATTATGGCATCTAACTATGTATTCTTTTTTCCTCACTCTGCTTTCACACGCTCGGCTGCAGGTGCAAGTGTCGGTGCTGAAAGAGGAGAAACGGAATCTCCTGCGACAAGTGGACGAGCTGAGCAAGACGGGCGCCTGCAACAACACGCTGCACAGGCACCGTAGCCAGTCGTTCTCGGAACAGCGGGCCACCCTGCGAAATCTGAAGAACGCTGCGGCGACGACGACCACTGTCCCGACCCGGGACACGGGAACGATGTGCGGCGTGATGACACGGGACGTCGGTGTCTCGCACCAGCAGGTAATAGGAAACCCCCATGTTTCGTCCCCTTCGTTTCCGGTAGTCGGTTCCTCTCTATCGTCTGGTTCGATCTGCTTTGTTCCGCGGGAGAAACTCGTGAAACTGTTAGGAATGGCCGGTTCCAACGGACCGAGGCAAAGAATTTGCATAGGCTGAGTTGGGGGAGTCGGGCCTAAGCTTTAATTACCGAAGAGATCGGGGGAATTAGCATCGGGCCCCGGTGAGAAAGTCCCCTTTCGTTGTAACGTCGCTGATAGATTGCTAGTCACGTATTTTGTGCTGGGAATGTGCATTGTTCTGTGTTGTTGGATTTAACGGACAGTTTGCGGAATGTATACATAATATTAGTGTCTTGATAGAGTTAGAAGTTTTGGATAGATTGCAGGGAAGATCGTTTTAAAAATGAAGTTACTTTCGTTTTATGGAAAACAGGGGAAATTTCGAAGAATCAGTTCGTTAGAGAGGAAGTTGTGTAAAATTGATGGCTCGGTGAAAGAGAAGTTAAAGGAGCGTTGATGTTTGTGAAAATTTGAAGTTGGCGGGAAGTGAATGGCCGATTTGAATGTAGTGCAGGCTACTGTTCCGCCAGATGTAATTAGAAAATATGTAGATTTTCTTCTTAATGAACTATTTGTTGATTCAGTGATATAGATTATACTTTAGGGAGTTATATTGAATTGTGGTAAACTTTTGTCCATAAGTAGTGACGTTTTTCTCGAATACAACACGAAACCAACGAAACATTTTTAAACTACAGAAGATATTGAGATTACGCCAATTTTTTCTTCTTGTCCTCTTAGTTGGTCCAGTGATAATGATCATACTTTGAGAAATTAAATGAAATTGTGGTCAATAGGTTTTGATACAAGTATGGTAAACTCTTGTCCATAAGTATTAGAACTTTTCCTGAATGCATAAGAAAAATTAACAAAGAAATATTTCAAAATTATGGAAGGTATTGATTAATCCCAATAGGTTATACTTCTGCTAATATACAATGCTATGTACAATCCATATGGGCCATCAAAATATTTGCAGTCAGCACAAATCTCCTAATACTTACGAACCAGACTACTGTGTATAGTGTCAATTATTCTCCCTTTATTTCCCGCCAACGCAATAGAAATGCTAGTTAACCATCCTAACGTACATGTCCACGTGATCAGGTTCGAACTCGAGATATCGGCATGATAACGAGCACCCCGATAAAATCGCTGCAGAGGAGTCGATTGCAGATCGAAGAAATCGTACCTGAAATACAAGACCGTAGCTATTCGATGCTCGATCAGACGTCCTCCAGCCTGGGCAAGCTTTACTCGAGCGACTCGCGGGACAGTTGGAGATCGACGTTAACCCGTAGTCAATTGATGTACGAGGACATCGCGCCCGAAGCAATGAGAATGACAGATCGGTTGAGAAGAAGCCCACTTCAAACCGAATCGATACCACCGAGCAGTCCGAAGCTGGTCAGAGAAGCGAAGAAGCTACGGGACGTTGGCGTGAACACGAGGAACCGATTGCAGGACCTGGTGTTCAGTCAGTACGTGATCGAGGATATCGCTCCGGTGGTGACGAAGAATGAAACGAAGAAACGATCTCACGGAACTTGCACTGTTCTCACCATGAAAGACATTCTGACGCAAGAGGATGTCGCGGTTATCGTCGACGATGCCCTCAGGATCTATAAAAGTACGTTGATCAAGGACACGATGTCCAGAGGATGTCAATGCACGCCAGAACCGCCGAGACCTATCGAAAAAAGGGACCAGTTCGTCCAGGTGACGGAACCGTACAAAATGAGGGCGAACGTAGGCGTAACGGTGAAACCAAGAACGTCCGAAATCGGTATCGAGGTTAGAACTGGTCCAGGAACAAGGACCATCGCGGTTGGTCCCGATCCGTTCGCCGCCCAATCGATATCCCTGCACTCGATGAACTCGAGGAGTTATTCGTTCAATTACGGAGATACGAAAGTCAAACGGAAAACCACCAAGTCTGTTGGCGTAATGGTCGACGATTTAGTACGAATGAGCGTGAAGAGCACCGACACTTCCGGTCTGGCGGCGAAGAAACGGGAATTCGGTACCTCGCCGATTAAAAAGAAGTTCACCGATGTTTCGGTCGGGGAATCGGTGAAACCACACATTTCGATATCTTGTGCGGCGAATTATTGCGATAATTGTAAAGAGACTATTAAGAATTTGGCGAAACAGATTGTAAATAACGCGGAGAATAATATGAATCATCAGAACACGAATCTCGTCTCGAGGATACCGAGGCCGTCCCATATACCGTTGAACAACTCGATCGAGCACAGGAGGCAGTTCAAGCGACAGGATACTTACACGAAGATACCGGCTGTTGCGGTAATCAGATACGATTCTGATAATAAGGAGCAGTATGAAAACAGCAATCGGTTAGTACGAATTTTATTATCGTCACTGTGTAGTTTCTTGCCTGTGAAAGTGTATCGGAATCAGTTTAGGTCTCCAAAGCAATTGATTCTTTTAGCTTTAATTTTTGTTAATTATTGGAGTATAATTGAATAAACAAATTTGAGGAGGTTTGAATACTGAAGGAAGGTAATTGTGCTCAGTATATAACAGAATTAATGAACGTGTTCACGAAATATGGAATACTCTTTTAAAATTCGTTTCTTTTTTAGTGCTTTAGATTAGGATTACTTTTGCAGTAGTTACTAGTGCAGTAGTCTTGCAATAAAATGAACCTATATAATTATTAAAAAGAACGAAGGATTAATACGTTCGCTACCGCCAATGTTCCCATATTCCATTCGGAACAATGTATGTACCTTCTTAATTAGGCACTACAAACATAAAAGAAGGAATGATAAATAATATAAAGAAATTATTATACATAAAAAGTAATTCATTATTCTATCTCCAGAATTGATAGCAAATGTGTTAAGATTTCTATGTTAGGATTTTGATTACGTCAAACTTAATCAACAGAATGTACTGGTCCCATAAGTTACCCATATCAATCAAATCACACTTTTTTACAATGTAGAAACATTATGTAGATAAAAACTCTGATTCCTTCCTACAATTGCATTACAGTTTTGTAAATGTAATAGTTACCAAATATGTACAAAGTTCATTGATGATGTTACTATTAATATATAAAATTTCAAATCCAGTTTTTAACCATCAGAAAATATCTACCTTTAATAATTAATTTACGGTCACTTGATACGGATAAGGGGAAAGCACTCTGTACGCCATCTGTCACCAACAGGGTGGAAAGTGAACGTTAGGGGTGGCTCGGTAAAATGTCGTTTCGATCAATGCATCACATGCCGAATAACGAGCTCATGTTGGAGGGGGGTTGTTGGTTTTATTCGACTCCATGGTTGCGCGTCGGATGCGTCATAAGTGTTTTCCAAGCGGTGCGCAGAGGTCAGATTGTAAATAACACCTGGGAGGTCAGTGAGAGAGAAAGTGTACCCTAAATCTCTTGTGAATTCGATATGGTGAACGAGTAACTCGCGTACACGATCTAAACGGATCGATGCTGCAACAGCAACAACAACAACCTACCCGTTTTGTTAATGATACCGAGCTCACCGAAGTATCAACTGCTCGTTTCGTTGAGAAAGGGTAATTACTTCCTCAAAACAATATCCCTAGGTCCTTAAACAATGAGACCGTAAGAAATTAAGTCACTGAAATAGTGTAACACGAATTTCATTACAATAGAGCTTCAGTTATTAAAATTTATCTACTATGCTAATAATAGAGCTGAGCCAAATTCAGTTTTTTTTTTCAGTATTTGTTTACGAAATTATTTGTGTTTTTTTAATTTCTTATAGTATCCAGCAACTGCAAGGGGAAAAAAGGAAAGATGAAAAGTCTGAGGAAATCTACATGGTGGAGAAGCAAGCGAACAACGATGAGAAGCATGAGCTACCAGAGTCTGCCTTGTTCCAGCCGATTCAAGAGAAACCTAGAAAGAAGGTTGAACCTTCCAAAGAGATGCAGGCTGCCATGAAGGTTTTGAACGACAGCCTTAAAAAGTCGCCAAGCAAGAATATCTCCCATCAGATGAAAAATGCCATTAACATCATCCAGCAAGAGTGGTTCAAAATCTCTAGCACAGTGAATGCCAATCCCCTAGAAGTAGAAGATTATTTAGACTGTTTCGAAGAGTGTTCCAGTACCTTATTGGAATACATTGTTAACATGACTGACTCTAGTGGAAATACTGCTATGCATTATGCAGTTTCTCATGGAAACTTTGATGTTGTGTCCATTCTTTTAGACTCTAAAGTTTGCGATATTAATAAGGCAAATATGGCTGGTTACACAGCTGTGATGTTGGCAGCACTCGCAGAGGTCAGAAATTCCACTCATGCTTCTGTGGCGAACAGGTTGTTCCAGCTGGCCGACGTGAATATTCGAGCCAAATTGGTGAGCATTCTATACAACCATAATTTATCTATAAAAAGGGACAATTTATGTAATTGTACGCACTTTTTTCAGCATGGTCAAACTGCCTTGATGCTGGCAGTATCTCATGGTCGTAAAGACATGACTCAACTACTTCTGGATGCAGGAGCAGCAGTTAACATTCAAGACGAAGACGGCAGTACGGCTTTAATGTGCGCCGCAGAACACGGACACACCGACATCGTGCGATTATTGCTTGCACACCCAGACTGTGATCCATCAATCGTCGACATAGACGGTAGTTCCGCTTTGAAAATTGCATTAGAGGCGGGTAATCGAGACATCGGCGTGTTACTATACGCCCACGAACGCGTAAATCGAGGCACAAGTCCCTATTCGTCAATGAGACGCAGCAGGAGAGGGTCCAAACCAACAACGCCTACTGGACCCTCTCCTTCGGCTCCGGTAAGCCCAGCTCCATCCCGAAGGATTCACTCGTCAACCGTTTCACTAAACTCCTCCAAATATTCTGCTAAATAATTCGCGAACACTGAAAGACTTTCATTGACATTTAACAGTACTCGCAGTTATATAGTTTTCAACCATATACGTATCATACGGCTAAGCAATAATACAATCGGCGTCCCGTGTTTCCTATATTTATTGCTAACGTGTTTTTAGTCTGTATCGTCGATTACAATACTTTAAGGTGTTAACTACTGGATAAACGATCATATTCTTGCCTAACGGTTCATTATCCCCCTGACGCCAGCGTTTTAATTTAAGATGTCCGATTAACTGCTCAACTTTGTATACAATTATTCGCGGGAAGTTTGAACGTGTTGTTTTGCAACGCTAGTCCATAGAATGGATTCGTAAGGATCGCGTTGTATCGGTATAAAAGGGACTCGCGTAAACTGAAACTTCTTTCTAGGTGCTATCAGAGTAAAGACCCCCCTTCGTTGTTAATAGATTTTTATATTATAATGTCACGAGTATGAAAGTTCGGTGATGTAATAGACACTTTCAAAATTTGATTCTTAATTACTAGAAACTGTGTGAAAGTACAAAAGGAATTTCGTATATAGAACAAAGGTCACAGTACGAGAATCAAGTAATGTCTTCCAACATCATCCTGTGGCATTAAACATTCCAAAGTGAATCGTCAACAATCCGAATTTCTCATTGCAGAAATGTTCATAATTACATTTGCGCAGATATATTCGAATTTCAGGCCTAATTTCCGTTAAGCCCTGGGGATCAAACTGTCAGTAGAATAATTGTGTGCTGATATACGTAGAAAGACATAATATGTGTAATAATTACATGGTGCACAAAATTTATGTTGAATTTATATACGAAGAACATTCTTAGAACTAATCGATCGTCGTTCGATGTTGACGTAGAAATGTTATAGACGTCAAAGTATAAAAAAAATATAATAACCGTGGAACACGATGTAAAATATCGAAGGGCATAGCGAGGAAAAAAATAACTAAGTTTCATACTTGTTAAAATTCGTTCAGGGTACAGTTTATATACGTAATAGGATCACAGAAATGTAATTTCTTTTCATTCCTCGTTTATGCGTGTCACCTTCGTCCTAGGAATTGGTATGTGTAAAAAGAGTTTTTAACGTTGAACGTTTTTCTTATAGGGTTGTGAATATCTAGACGTAACGAGCGTATTTAAGTTCAACATCAAAGATTTAGGTTAACGTTATAATGAGTATTCCTATCGTTAAGAATCTATATTAATGTTAAGTGGCGGTAATTATATATATAGTATATATATATATTATACATCAAAGGTAGTACTGAATCAAGTAAAAATAGAATGGTAGGGAACTAGAAAGTAGATGACTACTTTTCATTGTTTGTGCCTTTATATTTAACATATTATAATTGATAATAAACTCAAAAGAAAACAACATGAAATGATTGTATGCAATTTATAAAAAGTCAATGTGAACAATATATAACAAACGAACCAGATTTAATCATCCTAGTATATAATTATTAGACTCTAGATGATTATGCATAAATGTGATATACAAATGTACAAAACCAAAGGCACTTATATGCCAAATATAACTGCATTTGTAATTTTGTTCTATAAAATCATACATTTGCGTAAGTGTCTGCAATCTAACAATTACATAAACTCCCAGACATATGATAAATGGAATTGTATTGGGTGACCCAATATATATCATATAATAATCAAAGATCGTTTCTATCTCAAAATAATTCAAGACTGTACATTAAAATACCACAAATAACAGTAAGTATTACGTAAAGAAGTGAGTTCGCTCCCGTCGAAGAATAGGTACGTGATCTTTATTTTTCACATCTAATCATTTATACCAATTATTAGTGCCTTCGTTAGCTCTCTAAAGTTACTTTCGTTTAATATTTATTCATGTTAGAGTGAATTATTGTAAATTAATTCGTTATTACGGGATAACTAGCATCACTAGTTGTTACCTTAGAATCACTATGTAGATGTCTTTTCGGATGAATCATCGATCCAGAAATATCTGTTTTATCGACTGTAGACGTGCATTGGTACACCTGTATCGTGTATCCACCAATGAGTACATCGTTTCTTTCGTTTTTTATAGAAACTAAGTACCACCAAATGTAATTAGGCCACCAATGACCATCAAACGATTACGCATCGATTGAGCATTTAAAAAACTGAATCCGGCGAAAAAAAAATTTTTCGGCTAACTTCACGGTCAAATTTTGATCACTTAATTACAAAAGAACGCGTGACGCGTGACCACCAAATGTTCTAATTAGGCCACCAATGACCACCAATCGATTGGGTATAATGAAACCACCGACTAGGTATAGAATAGACCTATCATCCAATGCTTTTTTCTGTCCCACGTTCATAGGGCTACGTAGCCCTGTTACCATTTTAGTGTCAATATCCGACGTTACCGATAAAGCATGAATTCTGAGTATTATTAGCACAAATGAAGTGTTATATATTCCATTCATATTACGTGTATCTATATGATTTCACGAGAATAAAAATATCCGATACTTCAGTTTAAGGTTAAGGGATAAATATGACAGTCATGGAACAT